>NC_137462.1:120526518-121124018 GCF_964235325.1 Thermobia domestica | reverse complement strand
AGAAAAAAATATAACATGGAAGAAATTGAAATATCCCTTATTTATGTAGTACTGTAGCTTTGGGGTAAGTTTCCAATAGGTTTTCAATCTTATATACTACACAGTTCACTTTTGTCACATCTAGAAAAAGATTATCTATGAGAATTCACTATGTGCAAAATAAACTTTTACTGATACTCATTTTTCGTATAAACGATGTTGTAATCTTCAGTTAGTTTCACTCCCCTTTCTGCTGCATCGTTTATTACGGAGATGAATTTAACTATTGCCTTTCCTTGAAGATAGTCATTGTTATCTGACCATGAAATCGGATCATGCTCAAGAAGCCCTTTGGGTATTTTAAATCTCACGAGAAAAAATTGTTTGTTGTATCAAAATCATTGATTTCTCTTTTCGCAAGAATTTTTATATTATCCTTGCGTCAAGCCTCTTTGCTGCTTCACGGTCTCTCCTTACAGTTTTAATTCTTTCAACCAATTTTTGTTTTTCCACTATGTTAACTTCATCATCAAAAAACTCCAATGCTACGTATTCCTCCTTCAAGTACCAGAGATGCCGAGAAAATTTAGAAAGAGCCACTTCAGATAATTCATTATCTATTTGCCTATAACTGTACAAAGCTTTCAAAAATTGTAGGTCTTGTAATGGTGAAAGGGATACTTGATCACATTTAAATCAAGCTTGGACATAAGTCGTATCAGAAAAATTCATGCATTCCGAAGACCCGTTTCTATTTGCTTCGTTAAACGAAAATGTTGGCGAAAGAGAAATATTTTTAAACAGTATATTGCTTTTCCCATCTACCTTGCATGGTGAATTGCTCCAGGCAAACGAAAGAAAACTCTTCGAGGAGGTATGCCATCCAAGAATGTCAGCTCTAAATATTTACTGTAATCTTCTCTGCGGTGTCCTGCTTCTACAAGTTTGATAACAAAATTCAATACTTCATTTCTTACATCTGAAATGTTGTTCCTTACGTCATTATCATAATCAATTCTGGAATAAAGTTAGTACAATCTATTTTAGACCAATCGTTCTGAAAATGCTTAAATAGGGGAACGTCCGGTCCAGATGCAAACGAAAAACAACACTTGTCAAATACACATTTTAAAACCAATTCATAAATGTAGTGTCTACAAGGAAGGTATAGAAGATCGTTTTGGAGCATCTGCTCTAGCAGAATGAAAGCACCGTTCACATGACACATATTGCAGGGAATAGTGTGACAACAAACTGCCTGCACGAACTTTACCAAGTTCCATTCTTCAAGCTAATGAACTGTAGTAGAAATAATATGTTCGTTCTCCTCTTCATGATGACAAACTGAGAACACCAATTAGCCTCTCATAAGCATCTCCTGTAATAAATATTGATAACCCGTCAATAGTCTCTCTAACAGTCAAATTCGGCAGTAGTTTTCCGTCTCATTGCACAACTAACGCACTTGATGTACTCCGAAATTGTTTTTGTGGTCTTATGCAACTTCGCTACGGATTTTCTCTCAGCATCGATGCATATTTATTACTAGTTCCTTTACATTATGGCCTAATGTTTCTGCCGTCGCTGTCAGAATATGTATTCTCGTTCTATCAGTGGACTTGTATCGATCAAGAGCAGCAACCTGTCTTGGAGTTTTAAAATTAGTTTTTCCCCTTTTACATCTCTTGCAGGGTCCGGGCGCACACAGGCACATATTTACATTTTATCTTACATACTCAACTGGGTTTTCCTCTTGGTGTAAAATTCATACAAATCATTTTCAGAAGTGCATTTTTCTTTTGCGTTCCTCTTTCTAATGAAGCCGCGCATATCCCTCTTGTTCTTTTCGAGCCAAACTCATGTCTTTACATTTAGTTGTGTAAGAGTTATTGTGAAAAAGAGAAATATTTTCACAGGTAATAATTCTTAGACGACTAAAGCTATCTTTAAAATAGTGCCAGATTTGTGTTTCTGGTGAAGCGCCACCTCAAAACGATATGTCACATGACCCTCTTCCTATTTAAAAATGTTGATCTGATTCCAAGATGGCAGACTTCAAGATGGCCGCTGTGACAATACTATACAACACATTAGGTTTGTTTTTTCCTCTAGTTCCATTATCCAGGGTATTTTTGCGTTCCCTTAAGCTGTTTCTAAATTACAAGATTTTATTCCAGATTTTTCCCATATATTATGTACTGTAATCGGATTCAAAATTTTAGGTCGCTTGGGGCACCATTTAATATTATTCAATGAAGTTAATTTTACTCCTTCCTTAATTTAGTCCCATATGGAACCATTTTAGGGGGTGAGTCCAAAGAAATTAGGAAATCAAAAATTAAGGACCACCCTAATATATATATATATATATATATATATATATATATATATATATATATATATATATATATATATATATATATATATATGTGTGTGTGTGTGTGTGTGTGTGTGTGTGTGTGCATAACAACGTTATATATATATATATATATATATATATATATATATATATAAACAAAATACCGTATTTCAAAAATGTACTGCGTCATTCCTATTTGACCTAGAGTCATGGTTCAAACGCCATTTTCTTCAGTATAATAAGCCCTTTCCAACGGTATTACTCACATGTCCGTATCATACACCTGAACCGGTAAATAATGGAAAAACCCTGAAATATTTTTGAAAAACCAACTAAAACATTTTGCTCCTCTGGCCTAGGCCTGGTTTGACGTAGGGATCTGAATTTTTTTTCTAAAAATACGTTGTTATGTACAGTGAGCCACATAAATTCTTGAGGTGCAATATACGTGAGTTAGGCAACCCAACTAACACCAGCTCCAAGATTAATTACGCCTGGTAGAGTAGCTAGAACAGCAGCATGAACTTGCCCCCACCTATTAAAAGAACAAATCGTAAAGCTAGTTTGTGCAGGAGTGATGCAAAACACTGGCTGACGAAATGGCAAAAGGGAGTCTTTGGATACTTGTACTCACAGTACAGAGCACAGTACCTGAAAAAAATATACGGACACTAGAGGCGCCGATGAGAAGATAACAGTCGGGGGAGTCAAATGATCTTATAATTAACTCAAATGAGTGATTATGTAATTAAGTTAACTTACTTCAAATGACTATACATACGGGCTGTGCGGGAAAATTTTGACACTTGTGGGTGGAAGTAATAAACAGGGAATAGCTTCTTCAAACCAAATTGTATTGACCTCATGGAAAGTGTACAGGATAAAGAGAACCAGACGAAGCAAAATCTCTCAAAACAAGCACCGCTCGCATCCACAACAGCCTCAATGCGGCTCCGAAATCTGGAGCAGGCAGCCTTCACGGTATCCCAAGGGAGAGGTAAAATTTCCTCCTGAATCCGGTCGATTAGCTGGGTCTTCGTGGTGCAGGCAGTGCGGTTGGTTAGTTGCTCTACTACGCTCCACACATAATAATCCATAGGATTGCAATCAGGAGAGTTTGGGGGCCAGATGTCGGGACCGGTGAAGTCGTAAAAATTGTCAGACAACTACTTCAGGGTCTTCCCAGCAATATGGCAGGGAGCAGAGTCTTGCTCC
Source organism: Thermobia domestica (assembly GCF_964235325.1). Classification (NCBI taxonomy): domain Eukaryota; kingdom Metazoa; phylum Arthropoda; class Insecta; order Zygentoma; family Lepismatidae; genus Thermobia; species Thermobia domestica. The sequence continues at coordinate 121,120,465 of NC_137462.1, read as the reverse complement.
CAAGGTTCTCTTTCAAAGCCACCTGCATGGTTGACGGAGCAACACCCATTTTTCGAGCTAGAGCCAGGATTCTCTTACCTGGATCTCCTTCACATTCTCCTGCAATTGTTGCATGAATTCCTGTGTGCGGTGGCAATCAGACCGTCTTCTGTGCGCTTTTCTCGTAACCACGGCTTCGTAGCCCCCGTTGCACTTCTTCATTTCACTTCGTATCACTTCTGTTTTCACAGTGTTTAAGGAGTACTGAGTGACACTGTCGTGATTGCAGAATTTGAGTGTCCGGCGCGAATCATCATGATGCACGTAACACTTTTCCAATACTCTGATGGCTTCCACTGGTCCATTGCAGTTCTGTGCGATTTCACAGCTGTATCTGAAACCAAAGAGAAGAAATATATGAGAACGCAAGCAACACACTCCGTGAACGCATATTTATATGGAGTCAAACCAACTGTCAAATTTATCCCGAACATCCTGTATATGCATATGAAATAATATATGGATAGATTATGCGGTATATGTAGTAGGTTTTTTTTTTAAGTAAACACAAAGCTTCGTGCTGAGTTTTGAAACTATTAACAGTAGTCCTATCTGCAAATCAATTAAAGTATGGTTGGATCATTCCGGGGAAGAACCCAAACCCCAGTGAAAATTTTGGGGGTCTAAGAGGGCCGGAGCTCCTAGGTTCCGGCACCATTCATTGATATGTAATACTACTTCGAAGGAAGAACTTGTCCGATTTCGTTTTTCGATAATGACTTTTGAAAATGCTAAGTATTGGTATGCAGTGATATTAGTAAGTGTACTAAGCGTATTTCCCCTTAGGTTGCAAAACAGGGTTCCTGATTTGAATAATATTTGTGAAAATTTACACATTGAGACACAAGGAAAACAATGTAGTTTCAATAAACAACAATTCAAAAATGGACGAAATTAACTGATAATATCAAATATGAAAGCAATAACAGAATTATTTCTGTATCTCGTTTTCTCCATTCACTTTTCTTCCTTTATTTTCAGGATTACTTATAAGGATTCAGGAAAGCGTTACTTATCGTGGCTTTCCTAAATAAAGATCCTTGTCTGCTCGCTCAAAACAGTAGCTTATTAATAGTTAAATTGATTGGCAAAACACAGGAGTATGTAATTGAGGACCCGGAGGGCATTATATCATTGTATTCATTAAATTATCAACATTAGAGATTTTTTAGAAACAAAATACAAAACTCATTTAACTAAAGACGAATCAATTACCGCGTACTGGTGGCACCTAAGAAGGTTGCAAGGCTACGGAATTCGGTCTTACCGACCCTTCCTGCTGAGTTTCTCCACCTACTCCCGACTGTGAAGAGTTTTTACAGGGTGCCCAGTCTTATATCTAAATTTCCTTCTAGAAATCACAATTCAAGGAAACAAAAAAGGATGCAAGTGATGGAATAAATATAAAATGGTTAGAATGTAATGACGTACTTACATAATTTAATAAAGGTAAAAAGTACTTTCAATTATACCAGAAACTGAATGCATTATATGAACTAGCTAATCCTTAACAGCCTATAATTTTTAACCTCTATAAGCTAATTTCGTTAGAATATAGTAAATCTCTTTTTGTCTAAAGCTGGAGATAACCCCTTTCGAAATTATCTTTGTCGTTGGCTGAATTTACTTTCTTAAGGAAATTTCGTTGATGGAATTAATCTTTATTACAAATAAAAGGGAAACGTCTCAGCATGTGAGTAACGCTAATTCTTAATAGTTCATAGTCATGCTTAGAAACCAATAGATATCGCTAACGTGCAGTCAACTTGCATATAAAACTATTGTGACGATTTAATTGCACCTTAAAAACTGTATTGTTTCAATTTAATCATTTGAAAATAGGACAAGGTTTGTGATCATACTTAGAGTTGAGCATTAATACTCGTATTTGTGAATTTCAACAGCAATATATTGTGAGGATGTAATTGCAACTCATAACTGTATTCTCTCAATTTAAGTATTGAAACTATATAATAATGATGAACTGTATGCTTTGTTGTTTAGTATTAATACAAGGGCCGTAGATATATTTAGATTTGAACATTAATTTTCGTGTAACCGAAAGTTAGTGGACAAACTTACTGGAAAGTTAGTGGACATTGGAATGTACAGTTAAGCTATTTTAACCTATAGCGTACAGTAAGCCGAAGTCTTCGGAGGGGGGAAACTAGTAATAAAATACCTCTTTTAGCCTTCCCCGCTGGTCTGATAGCTAGCATGGGCCTGTGGTGAGCGTGGTCCTGGGTTCGATTTCCGGAGGGAGAGCATTGAAATTTAAAAGCACTTCACTTGTTTCTATTCCAGTTTAAACTGTTGGTTCATGCCTCAAATAGTCTCGATACTGAAAAGAAAATATTTCAATTTAACGTCTCACGATTATGGCCATTATGCTAAGGGTTACGATGATTAAGGTAAATGAATGATTGAATAATTTGTAGAATGAGAATGTGGGAGGAAACTAAGTAACCCGTGAAAACCCACCGACACGATCTTGCCCACCATAAGCTTACTTGTTCGGGGATCGAACCATGGACCCCATGCACCAGATGTAAGCGGTCTGCCACTGTGCCATAGTACCTCCCTTTCTGCTACTAAAAAGGAACACTATAAACCAATAAACAAACAAAATGCTATTAAGAAGCTTCATCAGTGCTACAGGTACGATTCAGTAGATCCTACAAGATAATGGGATGCTAAATGAGTAATTCGCTAATGATGATAATTTTCAAGAATAAATATCTTTTGCAGATACATTGACATATTTACTTACTATTTATTAATAAAGCTTCAGATATAGCTATGAAGTTATTTACACTGTAAGAAATTAATAAAACACAAGAAGCTGTTTTAGAAGGAAGTATTTAGGACTTTATATTAAGGTGCTAATTTCAGTATTCACCTGATTTTTTGTTAGAACTGGTCTAAACCAAAATATAATAATAATAATAATAATAATAATAATAATAATAATAATAATAATAATATCTTTATCCGAATTTCAGGCTTAGTCAATAAATGAATTCAACGTGGTCTCTATTCGAAGTTCTATTTAATCGAATCCAATAGAAAAAGAAAGAGAAACTTCGAGAACAGGTAAAAGGAAAACGTTACTTTGGTTGGATTGGAACTAACCTTTAAAAGTTCTTACAATCTACAGATAAACATCTTAGAAACTTTTTTTCTTTTCTTTAAGATAACTGATGCACCGAACGTATCTGAGTAACTTCTCTATTTTCTACTTGGTTATACACGTTTTACAGTCATTTCCAGTAACCTTGAACGACAGGAACACGGAACACAAAACCATCTAGAACAGTTAAAATTCCAAGTTTTCCCCAATGGGAATCGAACCCGGGATCTCGTACACCTTTGGCATACGCGCTAGCCACTATATCAGCGGGAAGATCGAATCATGTCAGTATGGTTTGGACGTTCTGCGCGGCATTTTCAGGTCCTTCAGAATCAAACTCCACGGCGACAAGGATTTTGGAGCCATTTGTCGACGACTCGTTGACGGCGATCTCTTTCATTCATTGCTGTATCTGTACCCTGCAACATAAAACAATGAAAGTATATCAATTTCTAAGTTAATGTATGTGCTATCAATACATGTAAAACATAAAATTGTACAATGCGTAATAAAGGTACTACATCAATTTAAAAATGGCAGATCTAATTCGGTACATGCCTATATATATATATATATATATATATATATATATATATATATATATATATATATATATATATATATATATATATATATATATAGATATATAGATATATAGATATAGATATAGATATATATATATATACATTACCAATTATTACCAACAAAATAACTATTAAGAGCATTCATCAGTTAGCACAAAAGGTTGAATAAATATACGATACTCGAACTGTTTCATTTATCCGATTGAATTGCTTAATGTATTAATTATTTTTTCGTGCCAAAGTGGAGAAAAGATGCTACATTCAAACATTGTTATTGTTTCTCTCTTCCTTGCACTGAAAGCAGTTTTAATCCGCTTTCATTTTGATAACAAATACTATAAGAGGATTACTTTTTTAAATAATAATTCTTTACAAACAATATATTCATTCTCCATTTTTTAATGTTCGAATGAATACATCTAGTTTTAATGAGTAACGTTATAATTGGTTTAATGAAATAAGCAGCAAAGAAAAAAGTGTAATTCCTTTCGAGCTGCGAAATTACTTTTTCTTCCCTCTAACTATGACACAATCTTTTATTTATTTATATATACTAAAGTTACGAAGATTTACTGAACGGCAAACAGTTCAGTTCTCACTTGCAAGGCTATAACTTCTCGTAATTCCCCCGGAATTTTCTTGAAATTTCACATTTTTGAAATTGTTTTTCATACTATTTACCTATATATTAAAAGGATATGTTTATATGTTTGCCTCCAATCCTTTCGACAATGAGATCTAGAAAACCACAAGTGTTTGTGGCGTTATCACTGGTCCATTCCAAATTTTGTATAGATCGTCCTGTTTAATTGAATATTTATAAAACATAGTCCTTATTTCTTTATCACATTTTTTTAGAAGTACACTAGAAGAGTTGAAATTGAAAAAAATAAAACATAATATCTTTTGAGTTATACATTCCAACACCACATAATTGTACATAGGGGTTATATATCTCTCAGGCGTTTGCTTCATGGCCCGAAGGATAACCATTTTTCCAATCTAAGACGAATCTTTATTTTTTGGAGTATTTTGCCCGAAGAACACCATATATTACTAACATTATAATGTTTCTATTACCTATATTAATATGAACATACATATTAACTTCTGAGGAAGATAACGTTACGTTATGGAAACTGTCATGAAATATAATTTTTAATAAAGAAATACATACTCTGGTCAGAAAAATATTAATTATTATTTATATAATTAATTGTGTATGTAATGTGTTTACTTATTACATACTGCATGCAAGAAGAAAGAAAACACTGATTATACATGAATTAGAAGCTCCAACTAGAAGTAGGCTTAAATCTCGTAAACGGTGCGAGATATTGAAGAAATAATTGAAAAAATATCCCATTTATGGTACCCCTTGCGGATTTTTGTCAAGACATCTTTCACGTGTGTCTGTAAAGGGACATGTACAGATGTTGTGAGGAATGACAAGGATATTCAAGCTCATATGTGAATGATGCGTTGTGTAGAGAGCGCAGGTTCAGCTAGTATAAATAAAAATAAATATAAAAATCCTGATGGACCACTGCACCGATTTTGATTATTTTTTGTACATCTGTAGACAATGGCCTAACATTTTAGCATATTTTCAGAATTGGGGTAGGAGGATAGGGCCGGGTAAAATTATCCAAAAATGACCGATATTAGCGTCCAATCCATTGTTTTCGGGATCCTGAGATGAATAGTGATCTCCCCATGCGATTTACGCCCAAATTCATCCAAAATCGGGGCGGAGGTAAGGGATAAACGTGGGAAAAGGAAGTATAAAAATAATTGAAAACGACCGATGTTAGTGTCCAATTGATTTGTTTTGCAACACGCATATGTTATTTCAAACAATAATTTTATTGATATATAATTATGTGTTTAAATTTATGAAAAATATACTATATTTATCTGATATTTTTGTGCGTACATTATTTCCATTTTCAGTTCATATTGAGACAGTTCATTATTATTGATAGTTTATCTGAAATTATATTCATAAACTAATAAATTGCATAAATAAAAATGCATAAAACACGATTACTGAATGTTATAAATTAATTCCACTGCATAGTTTCACTTTACCTGGCCTAATTAAGATCATAAGACATATTCTACTACTGAACCAGGGCACTACAGCAATTATAAGCCTTTTTCAAAATTATGTACTTAACAACTGATTAGCAAAAATGCAAGTGACCTCAAAAACACAAAAATACAAGTGACTACTACGGCGCCATGTTGGAGTCCGCCATTTTCAACAAACATTTTTTTCAATCACAAGATCAGCATGCAACTCATACTTTATATGCAGTTTTTCTCCAGGAATACAATAGCGCTGACTGTTTGTTTTATCACTAGCCGTTCACTAATTATGGTTGTTTTATCTTTGTAAGTGGAACTGATTGAACAACGCTGATGACGATCAAGGATTGCATGAGATAATCTTGGTGTGTGAAATTCCCGGCTCACGAATGATGGATGAAGATTTTAATGTGCTACTGTTGTAGAGAGCCATTTCCCATAATGGTTTGCCCAAACTCATCAGCAGATTCCGAGAGAGGGAATCTGTGGCCGATAAATCTCACAGGAGTCGCCTAAAAACGTCTAGAGTTAAGATAATCACTGTCGCTGACCTCGCATTCTTCACCAAAAACCTTCAAGGTAATACACGGCGTTCATCCCGTGAATGCTGATGAATGGAACTTGTATACAGAGGACACTTTCCATTAACAAGTGGCACACATACAAAAAATTATAAGCATCAGTCTGACAAAGAATGGTCCAGACCAGCAAACGCGCTTTGAAGAATGAGCGACGGAGGAACTGGCAACCCTTTGAAGGTGTTGCCCTCCAACGATGCGTATTTTCATGTAAACAGAAAATAAACAAAATCTCCGCTACTGGAGTCAAAGCTACTTCGAATTGGATTGATATATCAAGGACGATGCCAAAAAGATTGCAAACTGGTGTCCTACTTTCGGCACAAGGATGATTGAACCTTGTTCACCTACAACACCCTAAGTACTACCTTGGGTTTTTAGTTAACCACGCTAACGGTACATTACATGTATTTATGTAATCGTTATAAGTTTGAGATGTGTTACAAGTTAGAGAAAGGGTTGTAGTCTTAATTGATTGACCGTTACAGTGGTCTGACTGTTTCCTGGAAAAGTTGAATGACATTTGGGATGTGAATGACATTTGAAATGTTATTGACTATTCATGTGGTAGCAGGACTATGGTTCCTGGCTTGAGAATGCATATCCATGGGTCCCCAGTGACCTCCTATAGCCCCTAGCCTCTGAAAATGACATCCAGAAGCTTTTGAGGCTTCGTATGCCAAAGCATACACGTTGTTCCCTGACTTTTCAGGTTTGATACTAGGTAGTGTATAAAAACTAGTTGTTAAAACTTGATCCCTGTAGCACTTGTAAAGAATGATGCCCCAGGAGCCCTGTGGGCCCCCTCCAATGGTATTAGGACCCTCTATGCCTGTACAGAAGGGAAAATGAGTCCCTGGCTTCCCAAATGCCCCCACTGCTTTTAGGACTCTCCTGAGTCCTCAAATGTCAAAAAATAATCCCTGTAGCCCTGGGTCCCCAGGAAACCTCAAAATTGCCTTCCCAGGACCCCTATGTGTCTTTTTGCCATTTCCTTTCCTATGAAAAGTCGGATTAGAAACTGTTTTGTACGAATAAAAAAGAATGGGAATGGAACCCGGGACTTCCACGCCAAAGGCGTGCACAGTAACTGCTTATCCATGGCGGAGATTGAATATTCTTTCGTGTTATTTATAATAACACCCGTTGTAAAAAATGTCCTGTAGGAATTTTAAAAAATGGGAATCGAACCCGGTAATCCCAGGTTAAAGATGTGCACAGTAAGTGTTTAACATGGAGGAGTAGAGGAATATTGTGGATTCTCAGTCTGAAAGCCGCCGCGAATATTGTGATCCAATAAAAAATGTGACGTGGAAAATCTTTATTCATTTATTTTATGGTTCATTACTTCGTATGCATAAGCATACGCGTTGTTTAAAATGTGTGATGCTGGTACATATACAGAACTTGGTCTTCATACATTCTTGTTGGTCGAAGTCAGGAGACTAACTTGACATTAAGAGGGAAACTTGCTTTTCTGTGAAGTGAAAGTGTTTCTATGCGCGTGACGTTAGTTTTACATCAGCTATCCTCATACGTCACACTGCCATTGAGCGGGTTGCACTTTCCGTTAGAGGAAAATACGTATGAAGCTTCAGTAGTTCGCAATGACCTTTCGTATTTTACCCCTCTCTTCTTCTGTATACTGCATGTGACTGAGCTACCAGTATGATGCGAGCTGAGAGTGAAGGGGTAGGGGAAGGAAGCGAAACTGTGATGTACGAGTGAGGACATAGTCTTGCTGGCAATAGTATGCAGCCAAAATCCCCTCTCCCTCCTGTTGCATACTGTATGATACGTACATGCAGACACCTTACCTGTCTTCTTCCTATACTTGTGTACACTGTGTGATTCTTTGTCAAAGACCTGGGCTCACATACATTGATTTTCTGTTGCAACCAACTTTCATTTTGGTAAAGAGAGAGAGGGGGGAAATATGATTGGAAATTGTTGTTGAAAAGTAGATGAAAAATTGATTTGAAAACACATTAAGAAAATTGACAGTATCACCATTTCTAATCAACAAATTAATGGTCATGCATTAGAATGAACATGAAACCTAGTTACAAATCGCAATTTGAATATATGACTGCTATATCCCAAAATATATGTAGATCGCATCTTGAATTTTTTTCCACAAAGGATGTAAAATGCAATCTCTAAATTTGCACGAAAAATTGTAATATTTCAAAAGGCTGATGTTGTGTATGAATTTTTGAAGAAAAAATGTTAAGTAATGCTGGAAGAATAACCCCCATGTCCTTAATAATGTTTTATAAACCCTGATTCCTTCCCCTTTTTCCTTATATTCTGATATTAAGCTGTGCCATACAGTGTGTTGATTTTTTTGTGATTTTTACCTTGAACTTGCTTTTTCATCGCCTTAGAAATTACATGTAAGTTGTTCTCTCTTTTGTGTAACTTGTTATTTTATGGTCTTTTTCTATGAAAAGGCGTTAAGAGAAAATTTACAGTGTAGTAGAAGAAGTAGTAGAATGATAATGTGGGAGTAAACGGGAAAGCTGCGGGAAAATCCACCGACAGTTATTTTATGGCACAAACCTATGTTGTTCAGAATTATTTTACATTTCTTTTATATAAAAAGGAATTAAGAGGGGTTTACAGTGTTTGAAAAAGTAGAATGAAAAGCGGGAGGAAATGGGAGAACCCCGGAAGAAACCATAGGGACAAAATCATTGTATGGTATAAAGCAAGCTTGTTGAAAACTGTGTTACATTTATTTTATTTTCTATGAAATGGCGTTAAGAGGAAGTTTACCTTCTATGAAAAAGTAACGGGTAGAATGTAGAAACCAAAAGTTGAATTATTGTTATGTGTTGTTGTTCAACACCATGGATGTATGAGACGTGTACCTACACTTGTTTACCGACCAATTTTCAATTTGTTAATAGCTAATTCCATAGTTAAGAAATAAAGTAAGATAACCTATATTTTTGTATATTTTCACAACATTTTGCTCGTAGCGATTTTAAAGAATCAGATAATTTTTTGCTGTTTAACGTTTGAACCCGGGTCATTTCACCCAAGAGGTGTGATTCACGGAACGTTTCGTGCTCGCGAGTTTTAACGTTAAAGCCGAAAATTGCTTGCGATACTATACAGGTGTCTGAGTTCGATTTTTGAAGTCTGGTCTTTAAGGCAAAGACGCGATGCACAGGCGGTAGAGGTGCAAACGACACGCGCTATTGCCTGGGTTTTAACGCGCCCCGCCGGTACCAATTTTCGTCATAAATACTTCCGCCTGGATTCCAACTTGGATTTTCAATGCCAAAGGCGCGACGGATGGACGCTTTTGCCGAAGCGCCGAATTCGGGGTGCAAGTTCGGGGATTTTACCAAAGAAAATGTGTATATTAACCACTTTTGTTTTTAAGATCGATTTCAATTTTTGATGATTCTCTTGTGCAAGCTCTGAAAAAAATTATTTGTGATCCTATGAAAAATATTTGGAAAATACCAATTATTTACGGACTGCTTCGATACGAAGCTCAGCATATGTAGTAGGGGCACCTCACCCCGTAATTGTTGTGTACACCTGAATTTTCGAGAGGAAAAGAGTAAAATCTTTGTTGGGAGCGGTTCAAGTAAATTTATTGCTTTTTGGTACTAGAACCAAGTACCCCCGTATCTTTTCGAAAATACTAAAAGCTCGTAATAAAGTACTCGAACACTCAGTGTGAGCGAACTAATTATTTACTATTTTGCTTCGATACGAAGCTCAGAGAAACTATGTTTGAAAGTATATAAAAAGTTGGGAGGGGTCCAATATTATAAGTTAAGTAAGAAAATGCTATTAAAATTATTCGAACACTTTGTGTCTTTTACAGAGCGCTCCGATACGAACCTCAGCTTATTTCTTTTAACAGACCACTTAATTAGTGTGATCCTATGAAAAGAGTTTCGAAAATACTAATTCTTTACGGATCGATTTCACGTTTTGCCATCCTTTATATGAAAAGTCGAATAGAAATTTGTTATAGCAGTACCATTGCAGACTATATATACTACATTTTGTATGCAATTAGAGGGTGAGGGAGCCCCGGGACTGGAGGTGGGTATGCCATACAAGTGCCATTTTTTTATTAAATTTGCATAGTTGTTTTAAATGCTGATTTATTTACAATAATTTTCAAATGGTCATTAGGTATAGAAGTAGTTTACTCATCTTGACATGGAGATTATACGCACGAAACTCCAACTTGAACGGCATTTCACAGTAAAATGAACAGTAGTTTCAAAATTTGACACCTGGTGTCGCTACTAGCACAGTGTCGGCATACATAATAGAACATGTCGGCATAGATAATACGAGGTGATATAATAGCTATTTATCGGGTTTTGATATCACTTCCTTTTACGTCGTCACACGTAGAAAATCAAACAGGGCTTCACTCTGCCTTTTAAGCAGTTGTTTTTGAATAAAAATATTGGTGCAGAATTTGAAAGGAGATAAGATTTTTTATAGAGATCTATTATTATATTACAGTGAACTAATCCTTGGCGAAGCATTAGTGGAACCTGCAGTAGCAGAAAAAGGAATTTAATTTTTTAAGGAGAGGCTACCTTTTCTCCAGTTTGTTGAGCAATCAAAGTACTGACTTGGCCAAGTCATCTTGTTTTCTAGAGATTTGCCATAGAATAACCAGAGATTAATAGGTGTGCATTTTATATTTCTTATAGTTATTGCATTTTAAAAAAGAAAGCATACATTTTGCATTTTTTCTTGGCTTGTTTTCAATCAGTATTAATAAACAGAGATATACTTTTTTTAAAAAAAAATGTAGTCATTCTTTTCCATAAACTAATTTCATTGCTGTCTCTCTCTTTTACTTATATTATTTAATTTAAGCTTGAAAATAAGTAATTGATCTTTCTTTTACACAATATTTAACTGCTATTTGAAAAATAATTGTTTGGTTTCTTTTTCACACACAATATTTAACTATAGGTTGAAAATAACTGATTAGTCCTTTTTTAAAATTGTAGTCATTCTTTTGCATAAACTAATTTAATTGATGTCTTTCTCTTTTACTTATATTATTATTTAATTGAAGCTTGAAAATAAGTAATTGATCTTTCTTTTACACAATATTTACCTGCTGTTTGAAAAACAATTGATTGGTTTCTTTTTCACGCAAATATTTAACTAGCTTGAAGATAAGTGATTCGTCTCTGTTTTTTATTGTAGTCATTCTTTTGCATAAAGTAATTTGATTATTGCCATCCTCCTTTTCTTATATTATTATTATTATTATTATTATTTAATTGAAGCTTGAAAATAAGTGATTGATCTTTCTTTTGCACAATATTTAACTGCCGTTGGAAAAATAATAGGTATCTTTTTTCTCACTCAATATTTAACTGTAGCTTGAAAATAACTGGTTAGTCTCTTTTTTCTTCAAACATTATCACTAAAGTGAGCTTGATTACTCAAAACAGTTATTTCTGTTTGTTTCAGATCGATTTCTTCTGCCCTACTGAAGAACTGAACATGATCGACGAGATCTACCTTAAAGAATTGGTGAGCGGTCTAAACGACTACCCGAGAGTTTTTAGCGTGTGGAAAGCCGTAATGGAGCTGCAATGACTGGTACATCAGGAGGCGGAGAGATGTAATGCACTATTACGCGCCCTTCGTGCCTTTGAAGGTAATGACTTATTAATTCTCCAGCACTGTGTATCCACTGCTGATATTTTAGATCTGCTTGTCCACAGGTTTTCCCTTCTAAAGAAGCTTATGATCATGCTCAGAGAAAAATTATGTATTTATTATCTTGTGGGAAGGACAGCTAGACAGAATAATGGATACAGGGCTGTCATATTTTTACGATTGTGGAATGCGGTTTGTTTCGATACAATGCTTAATCCCATCTCAAGATGCCATAATCGTGAAACCTCAATGTAAATCAATTAACTAATGAAGATTTAGCATTTTTAGATGGGATTGGCGATCTAAATTCCTTTGAAGAAGACATGAGTAGATTGGTTGAAAATGGACGAAGCTGTAGTTATACCCACGCAAGAGGTCCAGGGACAAAATCTTGTATACAACTTCCCTCCTCAACATTGTGAACAAGATAATCATGACTATGGGAACCAATCTGATCCTCAGCCTGGCCCGTCATACGCCCCTGATCCAGCATTGGTAGGATATGGGAGCAATAATAGTAATAGCATAGGTGGTACTAATAGTAGTAGTAGTAATACAAGTGGTAGTAAGAGTAATAATAATAATAATGGGCAAAATCAGAGAAATGGCAACTTCGAAGTTGATAGAAAAAGCAGAAAAAAGGTTTCTCAAATTTCATCTTACGGGCCTGAAATCGCTGTGAAAGTTGTGCTTAATGAGAGAAGCATTGATAACCCAGGGGCTTATATTGAGAGTTCAATTAATTTTGCGTTGGAACATGTGTTATCCAACGCGCGACCCACAGATTATATCGGGCTCTACATAGATAGCAGTAGCAGTACAAACAAGTCAGTGTATATTCCATAGAGAAGAAAGTGCGATTTCACTGCTAGAATAGTACTTATCTCAATTGAACGAGTATTAAATTCAAATGAGGAGTTCCTTTTGGGACATGAAGTACTGTTTCGGTTCCACATGGCGGACAGCATGTATGGAAGGGAAAGAACTAATAAAAAGAATACCAAAACAAATATTCAAAGCAGCAAGATTATTTGGAAAAACGTTTAATACGAATAAAAAAATAAGAATATTTATTGCCTCCCATGGCGATTGTTTATTGGATAACGAAACATACATTAGGTGGTCAAAGTTTGTATAACAAAAAGAAAAGACACCGTACATGGATCGTTAAAGCAGAAGTTCCCTGCGAGAAGGCAAGGGTTAACGTTGAAACTAAGGGAGGCTGTGACTTTACAGATGCTGATGCTTTACAATCTTATTTGAAAGAGGAGTATCAAATTGAAATTTATGAGGAGCATTAAAAGAATAACCGGGAATATATAGTTCGTTACCCAGGAGAGTATGCAGAAAATAAGATTTTCATTATTATCAGAGAGGTGACTTTGTTGGTCATTTCGAACCTATTGGCAATATTAAAATATACCACAATAAAAGGAAGTATTATTATTTTTTGGAAGGTTACAATGGTCAGTCTTATAAACACAAGTGTGAAACTCAATGTTCACTTTGCGAACACAAGCACGAAAGCGATTATACTAATAACAAAATTAAATGTGATGCATTGAAGTTGTTGCTGTGGGCGTATGTTTCGAGAATCATGTGAAGCGTAATAAAGCGGGTAGATCTGTTTGTGATAACGTTAATGTCTGCATTGATTGTGGTGTCATGTTTGATAACAGGGAGGGAAAAGCTGATCACTTCTGTGGTGAATATTTTTGTTCAACATGTCGCATGCATATAAATATAAACCACACATGTTTTGTTCTGAGACAAAGGCCTGTACATACTTGGTTTATGTACACTCATGTTCAAAATTATTGTCGCATGTCTATAAATATGTTGTAGGAATTTTGATAACGAATTCGCGAGGTATTTCTTATAATGTTAGTATGTGTATAACCGGCAAAGACATGTATATGGGAAATTTCATGTCAAATGAGCAGAAAATAAGAACAATAGAGCGAAAATAAAACTTTCTTGTTACATGTTTTACTCATTCTAATTTCCGCATTTATAACTCTTTTCCTATGAAATTAATACAAATATACATTTCCCGATTATACACATTGTATCAGTATTACAAGTACCGTGAAAATCATAATCAAATTATATTTTATTAGGAGACTATCATAGATATGCGACAATCATTTTGGACATGAGTGGGCATCGCCTCTGACGTAGAGACGATGTTGAAGGCACAGAATACGCGCGGTGAAAGGGAACACGAGGTAGTCTTGGTGTGTTGTAGACACATCTGTCACGTCTGTATAATAAAAGTATCGATGAGCCTTGTAAAACGTGCGGTGATAATGTTGGAAAACGTTTGTTTTCTTTTAAGACGGTGACGGCATTTATTAACCGCGAGCTAGTAGAGCATCTTGTCTTTAGCAGGACAGTAGTCATTGCTCACAACTCTAGTCGATACGATGGTTTCTTGTGCCTTAGAAATCTAATAGAAAGCCACCATATCCTAATGTCCTTATCCAGGGTCAGAAAATTTTAAATATTAACAGTGACAATCGTATTTCTTCAGAGATTCTTCTATTTTCCTTGGTTTGAAACTATCCAAATTACCCAAAACTTTAGGCCTTAGTCAAAATTTAAAGGGAGATTTCCCATATTTGTTTAATACAGAAGAAAATCAAAATTATGTTGGTCTTTATCCCGCGCTTGAGTTTTACGACCCTGAGAGGAGAAGCACAGAAGAAAAACAACAATTGGAAGTCTGGCACAAAGAACGTGCGCTAGGTGGTGAGGAGTTTAACCTCGAAAAGTAAATGCTCTCTTATTACGAGAATGAAATTCGAATTCTAGTAGAAGCTATCATCAAATTTAGCGACATTATCAGAGAAAACGAATGGTTTACAATGTTTAATTACTTCATCGACCATTGCAAGTCTTGCGATGCGGACATATCGTACTTTGTACTTACATGAACATACTATTCGTGTAATTCCCGCCTTGCGTTTCCATCATAAGACCAAGTATAGTACCAAAGCTATGCAATGGCTTATGTATATGGCAGAACAATTAGGGATAGAAATCCAGCATGCTAGGAGTGGTGGGGAAAAGTATTGGTAGGTACGAGGTCGATGGATAGCACGAAGGACTGAACGCTGCCTTCGATTTTGTGGGATGTTACTGGCATAGTTGTAAGCGCTGTTTCCCCTTTAACCGCGACGATATTTTGCATGACGCTCATGACTCGTACAATACGATGGAAAAAAGATACGAGCAAACAATGCTGTGCCGTAAGTACCTTAAAACTATAGGTATAAACTTATGCGAAATGTGGGAATTTTTTGGGATAACAAGGTAAAGACGGACAAGGACATAGAAAGGTTTATTATAGAACGTTGTGCTAATCTGCTTAATTTGAAGAATTGTTACAACGGCAGCCGCACTAAAGTGTTTCGATCTTACGTCAATCGTACGGGTAATGAGACGTTGAAATATTTAGATATCACATCGTTATACCCATATGTGATGGCACGTAAACCAGGAAAACAAGTCTATTATTAAAACAATTGACAAGCTCTGATAAAATTCAGTGAGGTAAGTCTGGTATAGTATGTATCCACGGAAAAGGAATGCCGGGTTCAAATGTTATAGATTTAGTAAATGATGTTGTTCGTACAAGAAAATATTCAAGAAATCCTATAGGTATTCATGAATTTTAAAATTTATTAGATCTTAATATTCCTAAAGATTTATTGGCACACCTAATAGCACACCAGCACCAAAAGTGAATGTTAGTAGTACTAGTAGTAGTAAAGACAATGTAGTCGTAAAGAAAATCATCTAGTCCTGCGCAGTAGCTAATTTACTTAAACATTGGAAAGAATATAGTATGTAAAAATGACAAAATTATCAAAAATTTATAATAATAATTCAAATCCTGATTCTTTATCAAGTATACAAACATTACATTGTAAAACAAAGTTGTCTAAGAAGGAAATCAAAAGATGGTTAGCTTCTCAAGATGATATACATTACATGCACCAGCTTGTAAAGTTTTTGAACGTAGAAAGTATTATGTTAGTGCACCAAATGAAACATTACAAATGGATTTAGCATATATGCAAAATATTGCAAAGTATAATAATAATTATAAATATGTATTATTTTTATTGATATTTTTCACGCTATGCATATTGTCTTCCCTTAAAAACAAAGAAATGTCCTGAAATGGTAAAAGCAATAAGTTGAGTTGATTTTAGTTTAGCGTCCCTTTCAGCAGCGAGGCTATATGAGACGTGGACCTACTGATTAACGTGGAATCCGAACCACATGAGCTCCCGCTGGGAGTAAAAGCAATAAGATATTTTTAAATTTCAAGTTACCCGTGTTTAACGTACAAACAGATTTAGGTGCTGAATTTTATAATCGTCATGTGAAACAATTGTTTAAACAATATGAAATCAATCATTGTAGTGTTCATTTCGAAATTAAATGTGCATTAACAGACATATTTATAAGAACATGAAAAGAAAAATTGTATAGTTACTTTACTGTAAAGAATATTTATCGATATATTAATTTCTTGGATCAAATTGTAAATAATTATAATCAATCATATCATTTAAGTATTACAAGGGCACCTGCACAAATAAATGATTCCAATGTGAATCAAGTGTGGAAAACATTATACGGAAATAGAATGAATAAAAAGAAAATAAGTTGTAAATTTAGTCCGGCTGATTTTGTCCGTGTTAGTAAGTATAAACATAAATTAGAAAAAGGATATTACCTAAATGGTTACAAGAAATATTTATTGTAGATAAATGTATTAAATTAAATCCTGTCACTTATAAATTTAAAGATTGGAATGGTGAAGAAATTAAAGGAATATTTTATGCACAAGAATTACAAAAAGTAATTATAAATTCAAAGACAACTTATCTAATTGAAAAATTATTAAAACGTAAATATGGAAGGATAGATGTAAAATGGTTGGGATATCCGTCATGTATAAATTTATGGATTAGATCAAATTCTATTTAGTCTACAAGACGAATTCAAACTTTACACACAACTTTTACGTTACTCTTCCTTCAAATGCAAGTAGTAAACTTCTTGATATTAATACTAGTTTCATTTCGAGTTAATTTAGCACAACCTATTGATTTAAGTGATGGGGAATGGGATGTTGCCTTAACACAAATTAATATTCTGTGGAGTTTTTATAATGTTGGTGAAAATGAAATTATAATTACTACAGTTATCGATGATAAAGTTGAACGTCATCATGTTCCAATAACACCAGGATATTATTCTTCTATTGAATCTATTCTACAGTTGATTCCTAAAAATGCTGGTGTTACAATATTTATAAAATAAAAATCAAATTGCTACTAAACATTCTTGAAAATTAGAAGATCAATGTGTGATTGATATTACACCAGGATTACAACATTTTTGCATTTATTAATGAAAATACACTTGATATTAAAAATGTTGTATACACAAAAGTAAGAAATGTTGATTTAAAAACACATGGAAAATTTCCATGTAATTTAGATTATAATATTCCCAATACAATTAATGTATGCGTTTATGTTGTAAAACAACAACAAAATATAAGACCGATAGTACGAAAACTTAGTGTATATAATGTACAACACGGTCATGCAAAATATTTTCTGTTTCACACACCGCATTATGTTAAAGTTGAAAAGAAATATTTTGATACGATAGAAGTAAACTTTAAAGATGAACACAGATTAAAATTACCATTTCGTTTTGGGACTTCAAACTTGACACTTAACTTCAAATGAAAATGATTTCTGAAAGTATTGAGGATAGTTTTTACATTACATTAGTTTCAAACGCTAGTACGAATGTATATATTACAAATAGTCCAACACACTATTAATCAATCAAAAAATTAATGTACGATTATCAGAATCCGATTGGCACGTGGGGTTAAGTGAAGTTTATACTCCATTAACATGTTATAATGTTACCGAAGGTGAAAATGTTATATGGCACAGATTTTAAAATGCAGAGGCTATGAAAAATACAGTTATTGTTGGGTATTATCCAACCATTCATCATTTAATAGATGAGTTAAACACATATAAAGATTTATAACATTTAGTTTTTCAAATATTGTGCATGTCGAATGTGATGAACGTGCAGAATCAGTTGCATTATCACCTACATTAGCTTTACAATTAGGTTTTTCTGAAAAATCGGATCTTGTGAAAGAACGTCGTGAATTCAAAGAACTTTACGTAGATATTGGATATCCACATCAAATTTTTAATATACAGATATTATACAATATCAATTTTAAGTGATACAAAAACACCATTGTTACGTATAGCAACAATCTCTGATATTAAATACGCAAAAGTTTAAACAATTACTTTTGAAGACATTCATTATATGCCACTTGCAAAATTTTGTTTTAACACAATCGAAATACTATTAAAAGATCACGCAGGGCGAAATTAGCCATTTCGATCTGGGACACTGGCCGTAACACTACATTTTAAACGCTCTCCTGTATCTGCTGTCATAATAATAAAGATGAGATCAAGACGTGTTTCTTATCACTGTGGATGTGTAATACCATATTTTTCAGGGCCTGTATATCAAAGGAGACACAGTATAGGTAATTTCTTTAAAGGGTTATTTCGTTTTGCTGTACCATTTCTTAAACAAGGTGCAAAAACTGTAGGGCGTCAGGCATTACAAACGGGTATACAAGTTGCAGGTGATGTATTGGAAAATCGTCCATTTAAAAAATCTGTTCGTGCACGAGTAAAATAAGCTGCTGATAATTTAAAGACAAAAGCCATTAAGAAAGTCGGACAGTTGCTAACTGCTAGCGGTAAGAGGCGGCCACGCAAAAGGAAGGCCCTGCAATTGTAAAGTTTGGACCACCGACAAAACGTAAACATATAAAAGATATATTTTCATAATGGCGCTCCTAAATTCAAATAGTTCTGAATGTTGTACCAATGTATTTTATTTCTTTTCTATACCTATGACACAAAAAGCTATTGAAGCAACTACAAATGCGGAATATCGTCCTATTTCTACATTAACCTCGGAAGGACCTATTGAATTTGTTTTTCCTGGAGAAACAGCGGAATTTATTCATCCTGCATATCTATGTATTTATGTACGTTCTAAAATTACGAAAGGTTATGTAACAAATTTAACTGAAGATGATACTGTTGCACCAGTAAATAATTTACTACATTCATTATTTAGTCAAATTGACATTTTGTTAAGTGATAAATTAATTAGTTGGTCATCAGGATGTTATCGTGCATACATTGAAACATTGTTAAATTTTTCTTATGATGCTTCTCAAACATATTAAGAATGTGCCATGTGGCATAAGAATACTGCAAAACAATTTTAAAACTTAGATAATACAAATGCTGGTTTTGAAGAACGTGCTAAGAAGGTGAAAAATAGTTTATCTTTTGAAATGTACGGACGTCTTCATACTGATATTGTAAGTTCAGATCGTATGCTTCCTAACAAAGTAAGTTTATTTGTAAATTTACACCGCAGTAAAAATAATTTTTGCTTAATGTCTCCTCAAAATACAAGTTATAAAGTTGCACTTGAGGAAGTTATTCTTCATGTACGACGCATTGATGTAGATGTAGATTTAGCTACGCAATTAAATACAGGAATGGTTTCGTAAATGGCCAAGTTACCTCTCACAAGAGTAGAGACAAAATCTTATACTATTCCTGCACAAGTAAATTCTTACAACCTTGATAATCTCTTCCTCGGCAATGTGTCTAAAGAGCTGGTTATTGGTTTCATCTCCAACACAGCCTTCAATGGGAAATCACATCTTAATCCCTGTGAGTTTCAAAACTTTAACGTTAACAAACTGCAATTACACATCGGCGCAAAATTATTTCCTCCCAACCCCTCTCCCCTAATTTGAATAATGATTTATACCTTCTAAGTTACTATACTCTGATTTCAAGTACTAGTATATATTATCAAATTATTCACATACTGTTACTCTTGATAAATATCCAAATAGACTTGCTCTGTATGTTTTATTTTGTCTGTAGCAGGAACTTTAGACGACAATACATTTGATGTAGTTTGTGATTCCCCTGTAAATTTAAAAGTATCATTTTCAGAAACTTTAACTGAACCTGTTACGTGCATTGTGTATACACAATTTGATTCCTTAGCACAAGTAGATAAAGATAGAAATATTTATACTGATAACACCTTCTAATGTATTCAGTTGAGTATAATGAGGGTTGTTGTGCACTTCTCTGTTTTCCACGATAATGGCGATGAATTTGTCGCAAAGGAGCTAACAATTGTAAATCCTGACGTTCTCTTTTTTTCAAAATTGATATTTAAACCACCATATCCTTTAAATAAGTTATCTAAGCCAATCATAACTACAAACAAGTATCTAAGTGAGAATGTGTATGGAATTCTCTGGCACGCAGCCTTTGTAGAGTATTCCCATCTTAAGGAAATACTTCAAACATATTGTTCAAATACTACAAGTATTTACACTTACGGAATTACTAGAAAGTGTTTTCTTGAAGAAATTCTTCAAAGAAATGTTACAAATTTAGACGAAATGGACTGTCCAAAGTATACTGCCTTAAGTTTTCACATTAACAAGTGTGCGCATAATAAACATCGTTTCGGACAATATAGCTGCAGTGTTCATGAAGCATTACTGTATAGTGAATATGTAAAAGTGTATGATTATGTTTTACATGTGAATAACAGTGATAATTACATACCTACTACAATTTTAAAAATCTTCATCATGTATAGTGACGAATTGCTAAAAGTGTTACTAGCTGATAAAGTGATTGGTGCAAGTGTTACTGGAATTTTCTCATTGACAAACTTCCTGTAATGGTAGAACCACCTGCTGCACTTGTGATTAATATTGATACATCCGATTCAAGTGGATCGCATTGAGTTGCAGTGTACATCGATGAGGAAAAACAAGGCTATTAATTTGACAGCTTGCTATGGACATTCCCAAGGAAATAAAAAACTTTTTATCAAAAAATACTGAGATATATTTTACAGTCAACAATATAAGGACGATGATTCTGTGTTGTGCGGATATTTTCCTTTATTCTTTTTGTATCATATTATTCGCATTCAATTATTTCAAGAATGTTTTAAAATGTTTAACTAGAAAAATTTGAAAAAGAACGATGATATTAGTCTGGAGGAAATCCATCGAAACTAAAAATTTCAGTATGTCTAATGTTTCTCGGTGGCTTTTACCTAATTTGAGGGTGCTGAATCTGAATCTGCCGGGTGTACAAATGTACACCTTGAGCGTTCCGAGTAATTCAAGATGGCGCCCAAGATGGCGGCTGTAAAATTGATAGGAATATTTTTGTATATTTTATCAAGATGGGTATCAAATTATATGTTTTTGGGGTTGCAGATTCCAATAATAATGTCCAAAATGTTATGAAATTGATACAAATCGAGGTATTCAATATGGCACCCAATATGGCGGCCGTAAAATTGACAAGAATATTTTTGGAGTATTATATCGACATGGGTATCGAATTATATGTTTTTTGGGGTGCAGATATCAATAGTTACTTCAAAAACCCTATGAAATTGATAGAAATCAATATATTCAATATGGAATATTCAGATTCGCGACCCTCGAGCTAGGTACATACTTAGAGCAATATCTGATATACAGAGATTTTGGATTGGGTGTTGATGCTTTCTCCGTCACTGCAACTCACCTTGTTTGCGCTCCAGAACATTTTTTCCACATTTTGGTCTTCTCTGTATTTATTTACAAAACCATTCCTTTCTGTGTGCAAAAGAAAACAAACAACACAAGCTTAGGTTTGAAGATTTTATTTTTTTTTTTTTGACGTTTTCTTAATCAAGAATTATGTTGCTGGCGACATTAATGCGAAATATGTACATTTACAATACAAAATGCCGATGTTTCTATGTTAATCCGCAACAAAATAATAAATATCAGAGATCAGTCACTTGTCAGTCTTCGTCAGAAGAAGTATCCATGTTTGGACATGTGAAGATATTCTGGCATCGTTTAGAGGCCTCACAATTGCAGAAGTCAGTGCAGCTATTATGATTTGCCACACAGCCACAACGTCCTTTACATATGTTTTCAGAGGAACAGCCGCAACTCACCATCTTCAAGATGTCTTTCGGTGCCATCACAGTTCCCGGTAGTGCAGTAACTGGTTCCAATATTTTGTTCAAGTCATCACGATACCACCCAAAATGTGTCGGATCCATGTCTGGTGGGTCTGGTTGAACTGTTTGTTTCCAAATACAAGCCTGGAAATGAGCTCTTTTTACATTTTCAGAGAATGCCTCCGTACTTGGTGGCAACCTCTTCAATTTCGGCATATGTACGGCAGACTTCTTTTGACAATTTCTTCAGCCAGACACCTCTTCTGACATCAGACATTGTAGGGCCAGTTATCCTACTACCATAGCAAGAAGCTATAAACTCAGTTGCCTCCTGAATCACATCTTCAAGTAGTGATGTCTTATTTCCAAGCTTTTGAAGCTCCTTCCCA
This sequence comes from Thermobia domestica, assembly GCF_964235325.1. Lineage (NCBI taxonomy): Eukaryota > Metazoa > Arthropoda > Insecta > Zygentoma > Lepismatidae > Thermobia > Thermobia domestica. The sequence continues at coordinate 121,097,817 of NC_137462.1, read as the reverse complement.
CTTTGTAGTACTTTCATTGCCTTCTGCTTTCCAATGCCATAAAGAGTAGGAACTGTATCGCAGCCAGAAAGAGAATGAAGTGCTAGTAAGTTTGAAACAATATCACGGTGATTGGACACAGACAATCCAATGTCAATAAATCCTCTCTGACTTTGAGTTGCCTCCATAAAAATGTTACAAGTAAGTTTTTGTGTGTGGTAGTGGTGCATCAGGAGGAGAAGAACATCCGTGCCATCACTAATTACATTTATTGTACAATTTCTGTCCAGCTGATTGGCTACCATCACTACTTGTGTGATAATTATGACATCAGTCTCTTCATGAGTGTGTTTCATATCTGGACGTTCCTTGATACAATCAGCAGTTATTTCTGTTGTAACATCGTCTGGTCCAGTGATGAATAGGCTTTTGGTGGAATCTGATGGCAACCCTTCTGTCATTAGATACTTGCAGATCACTGTACTAGTTGTACCTTATTCTTCGTTACATTCAGCACAACTTGTTGGGAGGGCAAGGACGTGTTGAAAGACAATACCTGCTACATGTTGATCCTGTTCTGACGCTTCTTATTCCTCCTTTGGTGCTGTACTCCTTATATTAGTCAAATATCAGGTACACGTTGCATTTGTTCAATTTTTCAACCACATATGACCGATACAATTTTATGAAGTCAAGAACAGTTCCGTTAGATGGCCAGTTGATTACCCACAAAACAGCACAACCATCAAGTATGATAGCATCTTCGTTCTTGTACGATCTCATAGACTTCTCTACCTGTAATATTTGTTTCAGTTTTGACTTACTTTTGTTTCAGTTTTGAACCTGGGAGTCCCATATTCATCAAACAAAGATGTGAGGACAGCGGCAAGCTCATATGAAATCACTCCTTTAGCATCAATATCTCTTGTCGATGTGAGTCACATTGCACGCGTGTACAAGAGTTCTGTATCAATGACACCAATACTAGCTGTCACGTCATCGCAGGAAACATTACGAACCGTTGTTTAGATTGGATCGTCAAAACCAGTTGGTCTTAGTTTTTCTTCGTAAGAACACAACGCCTTCTCACCTATCTCAACAGCATTATCAACATTCGCTTTCTGGGAACGAATTTTCCCTGTCACAATATTCACAATAGCTTTTGGGTGATCATCGGTCTTCAGAGGATCTATACAATGAGACAGCTTTTCCTTTAACGTAATTCGGTCTGCAGCATCTCCTTTTACTCGAGATGACATTCCTTCCTTATGCTTAGTTATTTCCATATCTCGTCCAGCATCTCTCATGACATAAATGTCATTTACTAAACGACTGCAGGTGTGAAGGTTGAAATCCCATCGCTTCACTGCTGATCGATTTAGTGTAAGTCCGATTATTCCTCCTGGTCCATGGCCATAACGCATAAAAGTATTCTCAATGAACATGTCTGACCATATAGCATTCCAGATACCTGGTTTGTGACGCAGAACATGTTCGCCTTTCATAAATCGTTCTAGTATTTCACTTGGTAGTATCTCTTATTTTGTTTCTGAGATATTTTTCCTAAATTCTATGAAAATGCTGCCATCTGTGAGCACAAAACTAAGATTTTACGATTTATTATTGCTCATGTCAGTAAATATTTTTTTCAAAAATAGGTTTCAGAAATGACATAAACTTCTTTTGCAGCCGCCATATTGGGTGCCATATTGAATATTTCGATTTGTATCAATTTCATAACATTTTTGACTTTATTATTGGAATCTGCAACCCAAAAAACATAATTTGATAACCATCTTGATAAAATATACAAAAATATTCCTATCACTTTTACAGCCGCCATATTGGTCGCCATCTTGAATTACTCAAAATGCTCAACGTGTACATTTGTACACCGGCAGATTCAGATTCAGCACCCTCAAATGAGCTAAAAACCGCTGAAAAACATTAGACATACTGAAAATTTTGGTTTGGTCCAAAATTAGGGTTTTTCCTCCAGACTATATCGTTTATAAACATGTAAACAAAATTTTAAAAAGAGAAGAAAATTTTTCAGTTTTTATTATATATATTTACAATTTTTAATTTTTTTTATTATATATATTTACAATTTTTTAATTACAATGTTTTAAGTTACATTTTTAATTTTTTTCAACTTTTTTTCAAATTACATTCTTACATTTTATTTACAATTCCTCATTACAATCTTGATAATGCATTAGTTAATGCTGTTGATCTTTCAGATTTCCACCAATAATTCAACTGTTGTGCATTACGATATGAACATCCTGATTTCTTTACAATACTTGTGTGAAAAGAACAATATTCATTAATGAAGTACAATGTTTTGTTTCTAAATCAATAACATAATCTAATGCAATTATTCTTTTAATCCAAAGAGATTTCTCTAAACCCCTACGATAAAAGGTTTAATTCTTTGCACATAATTGATATACAAGGTTCCGTATAAATGATACAGTATATTTAGTTTTGCTATCTCACTTCAAACCGTGTAAATTTAATGTTAACCAATCAATTTGTTTTTGGCAATCTAATGACTATAAATCATATTCTATTGGTTATTTTAAAAATCAATGGAAATTTACTGTATCATCCCATGCGCTTAGACAAAACTCAGGAATAACAAATTCGTTATCAGTCATTTTAAAACCTTGAATATGAATAATATACAGATTTACGCATGGTGAAATTAAATTTGTGCGCTGAATGAAGAATGGTATAATTTGTCCAACAAATTCTGTATTTTTTAAAAGATCACAAGTTTTACGCATAAAGCATATAAATGAGATTTCTCTATGTTCTTGTTCAAACACTTCAAAAAGTTCACTAACAAGCAAGGGGCGCGATATCGAGACTCGAATTGCGCAATAAGAGTTACATATACTGAAAGAGCATCAGGTTGTTAGTAAGTTACCAAATTATTAGCTGCAGTCCGCCAGTAGAGAAAAAGTTATGGGACTGTATAGTTCAAGCCTGGCGTACGAAAACCACACAAAACTTAGCATTTGGCTTGTTCCTCTTTGTATTGACAAGAGATAATGAACTCTAACGTATTTCCATCACAGAACATGATGTTTGACATAAGAAAATTTGTATGAGAAGAACTGCCAGTGTTGCCATCCATAGAAATTACAGTGTTGCCCGAATAAGAATACCTCGAAAAACTTACAAGGAAATTAGTACGCGATCGGGACATGTGTTGCACAATACGGGTTATAAAGTATATTCTGAAAGAGCACCAATCATGAAGTGACCACATTATTAGCTGCAGTCTCCCAGTAGGGGAAAATTATGGAGCTGCAAAGTGAACATGAGAGTCTATGGCAAACAGATGGAATAACCTGTTTGTGTGTGCAATAGCAAATGGTATTTGTTTGGGAAGAGGAGGTAGCTATGTAAATGACAGTGTAAAGCCACACAATTGATATGAAGAGCAGAAAGTATCGAGTGATCCAAACAAAAACAGTTAGTACAATATGCACATCGGACGATAGCCAGCGAAGCGCAGTAATAACACATTTCTGTGGTAAGGGAGTCAAAACAGTACTGAATTGGTATCTGGAATACTTCCGGTGCGATGTCCAGGTATCCCGCTTGGATGATATATCACTGACAACACGAACCGAGTTTTACGATTCGCGATGGTCGGCATTTGTGTTGGCTGTCTGTCGGTATGCCTCACGATAAATGCCCAACGAACAAGCCGATGCTAACCCAAATAACATTTTCACAGGTTTATCGTGAGGTCTACTTTGCGAAGCACCTTCATACTAGTGTTCTCTTGGTAGCTTTTGCACTTCTGTTTAAAAACTATTCTGGAATGTTAATACAAGTATAACTACTTTGATTCTTACAAACTAAATAACGTATTATGTAAAACGTATTTCCGTGCGAACCACGAAAACGTCACAAAACACCGTTCTGTTCACTCTTTCATTCGCTGCAAACCAAGCTTTTCGAGGTATTCTTATTCGGGCAACACTGTAATTTCTATGGATGGCAACACTGGCAGTTCTTCTCATACAAATTTTCTTATGTCAAACATCATGTTCTGTGATGGAAATACGTTAGAGTTCATTATCTCTTGTCAATACAAAGAGGAACAAGCCAAATGCTAAGTTTTGTGTGGTTTTCGTACGCCAGGCTCTGAACTTTACAGTCCCATAACTTTTTCCCTATTGGCGGACTGCACCTAATAATTTGGTAACTTACTAACAACCTGATGCTCTTTCAGTATATGTAACTCTTATTGCGCAATTCGAGTCTCGATATCGCGCCCCTTGCTTGTAAGAGTTTTATGAAGAGATAAGTATTTCGCTGCAAATGTTCCAGTATTATGAAGTTGAGTATAAGCATGAAGAATATTCAACTTGCATTCCACGCATTCAATTGGATTATTATTACTTAAGTATATTACGTAATACTTCTTTATTGTTTTTAATACACAATTCACATTAATATTTTCAGCAGTACATTACACACATGAAACACTACCACTATTCGAATACATTTTTTCAATCCGGAATGTCCGGTTCCCGTCTGTCTTTTCTGCATAAAACGTCCAGTAATTCCGGGTGATAGTCTGTATCATTTAATAATTCCACATATGTTTCATAGAATTTTTCTCTTGTTAATATTCCAATAATGTGTGTATTTGCATACAGGTAAAACACATTTTCTTCAACACTAGAGCTTACTATAATACTCCAGTCATGGGTTTCCTATGTCTTTGGGGGTATATTGATACAATCATCAGCATAATCATGATAGGATCCTTCTCTACAACCGTCGCATATCAATGTATCGTTGAAATCCCATTTTTCAATAGCCTTCTTTATACATTCTCGGTCCACTTTTTGACTATTAAAACAACAGTCTAAACTCCAAAATCTCGATGTTCTTGATAATATAGGCGGAGATGACGGTGGGGTTTCGGAAACTGTTAGCACCGGTGATTCTATTGCATCAATATCAAATTCTTCATCTGACGATGATTCGTAAATTTTTAATTCAGCATCAGATGATGATAGTGCTTCAATATTACCATTGCAATGATCCTTTTTCTCATAGGACTGCATGATGCATCTTTATATATTTTTCTCTTATAGCCTGTATTTAAATTATTTTCATACCCACAAGGTAATCACGTGTTCACCTTCTTTTCAAACTTCTTTTCTATTAGTCATCGGCATTCTGTGATGTCTACCCACCGCGGGGCCAAACTTCTTTGCTAATGCAACGGTGGCATTCTGTGATGTCACGTAGCAGTTAACGTACATCACCAACTTCCACTCCCGTCCATCCGGGTTCCAAAAGCCCGCGAAAACTTCAGTTAGTCTCCTGACTTCAGCCAACAAGGATGTGTGAAGACCAAGTTCTGTATATGTACCAGCATCACACATTTTAAACGAAGCTTATGCTTATGCATACGAAGTAATGAACAATAAAATAAATGAATAAAGATTTTCCACGTCACAATTTTCATTGGATCACGAAGTTCGCGACGGCTTTCAGACGAAGAATCCACAATATTCCTCTACTCCTCCATGTTAAACACTTACTGTGCACATCCTTAACCTGGGAGTTCCGGGTTCGATTCCCATTTTTTAAAATTCCTATAGGACATTTTTACAACGGGTGTTATTATAAATAACACGAAAGAATATTCAATCTCCGCTATGGGTAAGCACTTACTGTACACGCCTTTGGCATGGAAGTTCCGGGTTCCGTTCCCATTCTTTTTTATGCGTACAAAACAGTTTCTAATCCGAATTTGCATAGGAAAGGAAATGGCAAAAAGACTCCTAGCGGTCCTGGGAAGGCAATTTTGAGGTTCCCTGGGGACCCAGGGTTACAAGGATCATTTTTACATTTGGGGACCCAGGAGGGCCCTAAAGGCAGTTGGGGCCATTTGGGAAGCCAGGGTCTCATTATCCCTTCTGTGCAGGCATAGAGGGTCCTAATACCATTGGAGGGGCCCCACAGGGCTGGGGCATCATTCTTTACAGGTGCTACAGGGATCAAGTTTTAACAACTAGTTTTTATACACTACCTAGTATCAAACCTGAAAAGTCAGAAAACAACGAGTATGCTTTGGCATACGAAGGCCCAAAAGCTTCTGGATGCCATTTTCAGAGGACATGGGGCTATAGGAGGTCCCTGGGGGACGCATGGATGCATTCTCAAGCCAGGAACCATGGTCCTGCTGCCACATCAAGGGTCAATAACATTTCAAATGTCATTCACATCCCAAATGTCATTCAACTTTTCCAAGAAACAGTCAGACCATTGTAACGGTCAATCAATTAAGACTACAACCCTTTCTCTAACTTGTAACACATCTCAATCCTATTTCGATTACATAAAAATATGTAATGTACCGCTAGTGCTGTGTCTTTAATGAAAAATCCGAGGTACTACTACGTTGAACGCCGATCAATACTTGCGGTTGTTGGAAGAGAAGATCGTGAAATCAGTTTTGTTAGAGGGTGGCTTATACTCATCTTCTTCCAGCATAATCGCGCTCCTCCTCACTACGGACGTAGTGTGTGAAATTTCCTGAATGAGAAATTTTCTGGAAGGTGGATCGGGCGTTGGAGGCCACTGGAGTGACTTCCCTAATCTCATGCCTTCAGAATTCTACCTATAAGACCACCTTAAGGCAATGATGTACATTGTCAAGATACGGAATTAGCAGCGCTTGGTGTAGCGAATTGAGAGTGCCTGTTCCGTGTTTCCAGAGACATTGCTAGCTATACACGAGGAGCGGAAAAGGCGTGTAACACACACCATTGATGCACAGGATAGTAATTTCGAGCATGTGAATAAGGGGATCAACTAGAGATCATGATTAGTGAATGGTAAGCAACAGGACAAACCAGTCAGCGGCATTGAACTCTTGCAAATAGGAAGTAAATAGATGTGATCTTCTTACTGAAAAAAACGAAGTAAAATTCGAAATATCGGACTCTAATATGGCGGCTGCATTAGACACTTGTGTTTTTCAAGTTGCCCCACCCTTAAACATTATTTATGGCTAATGTGAAACCCCCAATCCAACAGCCTATCCTGTGTCAGGATTGTTACCTGACTCTGCCCCACACTCTTCTTTCGGATTTTTAGTCCAGGATTCGATTCTTGGTGTGAGTCTAGTCTAATTTGCCAATAAGATGAAAAAGTAGAGTATAAACAAATCTAAAGAAGGGAATAATCATAGTAAGATAAAAAGATTAACTATCAACCCAAGAAGTTCAATAGTTTAGTGTCCCCTGACAATGAAATCTTAAAGGAAGATCACTATTGATTTTTATTGGTCCGCCCGTCTACCGGCTAGACGCTAATAGCTATAAAAATGGACAGAGATAAAGGAAATTGGATTTCAGATTGAAATCTGCATGGTCACCAATCTCAAGAGATCCTATCGCTCTAGAAATTCAAAAATGTCGTGACAATGTATCAAACTCGTTCTAGAGTTACAATATTTTCGGAATCTATGAGTGCAAGTTCGAAATAAACCGGAAATGGAAGTTCGAGAAACATTGTTAAATTTAAACAATGGGCTGCGTGAAACAAGTAATCTAAAAATTTGTTCTTGATACTGATTTTTTGTCCCTAGAGCAGACCGTTAATTTTATTAATTAACAGTAATCAATCTTATATACCGGTGCATACAAAGCTGAAAGTTTGTTAGCTTATTTTTCACACAAATCCGGACCATTGACTTGATATACTTCTACGAGCTTGGCATAATTTTAGGTAACTGTAAGGAAGAGACCGTAGTTTCTTTACAATTTTTGAATCCTAAACGGCAATGTTTTATCGTTTTCTCGATTTCAGGTAAGAATCTAAAGCTCTAGCAGAAGTAAAACCATATTCATCACCTACATTACATAATACACCTGTGTCTTCAAAAAAAAAAAAAAAAAAAAAAAAAAATTGGAAGGGGGGTTCTAGAACTTGAAGAGATTCCCCCTAACATATCTGAATTAACACTGCTATGGGGTTTCAAAATTTATAGTATCTCAGAAACCATTCAAGTTAGACAACAAAACAGCCCAACCATGTTACAGGTTGCATACCCTTCAGAACATGCTAAAAACAAGCACTGCTAATTAATTATTAAAAATAAAATAACTATTGTATTAACAAGTTTCACTTCCAACTTTTCTTTCCAAACTTAAAGAACATTCATTTCCTAATGTGTGCAAAGCATACACTTGACTAGTTTTTCTTTCTAGTCTGTTACAGCTTGATAGTTAACTAGACAAAACAATGGTTGCTAGCACGCCATGACTTTTGTTTTCAAGATCCTGTAAGAACTGTGAACTGTCCGCAATGGTTTAATTAAACATGTTACCCACATAGAAAAGATTAGAGTGCTATGGATGGCATTCATCACTGGCGAAAATCCCGGGAGGATGAGGGGGACATGTCCCCCCCAATCTTGGAACTGGGGGGACTGTCCCCCAATAATCCGATTTGAAATGTGTTCTTTTGGGGAAAATGTTATGATTTGTGTCCGATTGCCACAAAGGAAAGTGAGATAAAATTGATATGTTATGATTTGTGTCCGATTGCCACAAAGGAAACTGAGATAAAATTGATATCCTCCCAGAATAAGTCTCAAATCTGCCCGCCTCCCAATGCTGAAGACAACTCTGCTCCCTGATCCTTTACAGGATTGTGTTTCAACTTCACAAATATTTTGAGCATCGCTTAACAAGAAGTGGGGAAACGGTCTTACTTGTCCCCCTCAATGTTGAAGATATATTTGCGCCACTGGCATTCATAAGTTTAGTCAGAGCTAAAATGTAATTAGTAATCATACAACCACTTAAAGACTGAAATAACAGTGAAATTAGAATATGTGAAAACTGGAATACAACTGCAACTATTTTTGCTTTTTAGCGGTTTATTCACTGTTCAAAGAGGGAGAAAGAGAAACTATAAAATACTGTAGTTTTATGTTTTTACAGGTAAACACACGACACTGATGTTAAATCTTCTTTTATATACCCGTCCGCAGTAGTTATTAGAGAGAATTACTGTTTGACGTCCTTAGCATCCATTATCAAAGTTGGTAGAATTCATGGTGAATAAAATACGGTTTGTATACTTCCAGCTAACTGCACACTCAACACGAAAAAAAAAAAAGGAAAAGGAAAAATGGAAACACAAACACTTTTTTCCATGCTGATTTTTATTTCCCTCCTTTTTTTAAAAAAAAAAAATTTTTGTTAGAATGCAAGCGAGGTACGGTAACCATTTACGGAGGTGGCGAGGCTGTCCAAGTAAACGCGCCTTGCCAGGCAATCGATTAACTCCAACAATGAACATCCCTCACCCCTACTTCTCAGTGGCGCAAACTCCCTACTATCAAGTCCCACCATTGCTGCTGTTGGCGGAATCGTTACGACAAGCTGACGTATTCGTTCGTTAACATGAGTCAGCAAAATATATCCAATAACGGATGACAACGATATAAGTGAATTTCATTTCTCACAGCTATTACGCTACTTCTGATTTCTTGCTTGGTACATATATATATATATATATGTAAAAGCTATTTTAAGCCTTAAAAATCTCCGTAGAAATTAAATTTCTTAGAAAATATGGTGATTCTGTAAAGAAGAAATAAGTTGAAAATTTACAACTCGATTACATTTAACGATAATTACTTTATTTTTTTTTCTAAGAGCGATTCCAAAGCTGGAAGTTAGTGGCTCATGGAATACTTTCGCTTCTAAATTAAAGATTTTGGGTTCGGAAGTACAGTTATTGATCGAGGTTTATTGAAATGAATGTACCACCATGTAATGAAAATACCACCTGTAATGTAAGCTTGAGGTGATAAATAACCTATGAAAAAATGTACACTGATGATTGTAGATAGAGAGAAAAAATGTGAGAAAAATCAAAAATCAAAAATCAAAATTTGGGATTATAATTGCGATTACAGGTCTGGAATATAACCAGCGACCCTTTCGAACCTATTCCCAGTAAAATAAATAAATATACAGTATATATACCGTCCTACAAGTTAACCAAATTCGAATTCGGTCTATGTCCATTAGTTTTTACAAGACTACAATTCTCTGTTTAAGTTACTGTAAACTCTAGTTGGGCTGAATTTGTCAAGCAACACCTTTTTTTAATATTGGCAAAATGCATAATTAATAATAATAATAATAATAATAATAATAATAATAATAATAATAATAATAATAATAATAATAATAATAATAATAATAATAATAATAATAATAATAATAATAGTACACTCCACACAGCAATATACGTATAAATTATTTATTAATAGCTTGTAAACACGTATATTTCCTTCTAATATATATTACGTACCATTTGTTTTACAGTATCACTTCTGGTGTATTTAGAGGAAATTACTAAGGCGAAGAAGTTGTCGGGAGATAAAGACGCGGTTGGTTTTCGGCATTATTTTACAGGGTTGCCAGAAGATACAAGCAGTAGGTTAGTAAACGAAATTATATTTCGGTTTATTTTGCTTATTTGTTGAAGTTTAACGTCCTTTTTTCAACACCGAGGCTATATGAGACACGGATCTACAATTTAAGGCGGAATCCGAACTACTATGATGGGTTTAAATTTTAATGCCATAGTACCGGGTATCAAACCAAGGAACACGTGCACCTAAAGCGAACGCGCTAGCAACTATATCAGCGGGAAAGAATTTCGGATTATTTTGTTCTTTATACAAGTTTGAAGTGATTCTACTGATATAAAATAGGAAAATTGAAAAACCAAAGAAAGAAAAATGCCGAACTAATTCGGTCCGATACTTGAAAAAAACTTATAAAGTTTTTTTTTTTTTTTTTTTTTTTTTTGTATAGAGGAAAATTAAGTTAGCATTCATCTAGATGGTTTAATGTTTGATCTCATGTTAAGTCGCTTACATATGCAGCCTAAACAGATTTAATTATGTATCATACACAACTCCTATTACATAAATTTAAATTAGCTCAAGTCATTTATTTCTTTCTTTTCTTTTTCAAGCTGACGCGTATTCAAGAAATATCGCGTAGAGGCATACCTCTGACAACACTGCCACTTCCTTGTAAAACAAGGAAATTAATGCACAAATTTGCCATGTACACAAATACATCAGACGCATAACACAGTAATTTACGTCTGCAAAATGTTTGTAATGGAAGGAAGTATTGTTATATTCTGATATACGTATAAGTATAAATATGTATTTTGTTTTCATAAATATAAAACATATCTAATTTTCTTGCATTCAAGAGGTAATTAATGTTCCAATTAAATTAAGCAATTTGAATCTTCAGTCAAGGAAGGGTTATGGCCGACAGAAATGACACATTGAAAAAAAAATAATGAATGGTCAGGACATCAATTTTCAATAGCATTATTTTTGGTTTTTAGAACTCTAAATTCAGGTGGCTCTCCAATCTCCTCACGATGTTAGGTCAACATGAAAAAACTTGTACTCTCAGAGGCAATCGCACCAGTGATCTCGCGCGCTACATAGAATTACAAATTAGGCTTCTATATCGAATATTTTTAATTGAGATTATCTGTCAGACCGCAGAGTGATTACACATCCATATGCTATGCTATTTAGTTTATCATTTAAGCAAGCAGCAGTATCATGTACCACATGAAGGAATTCGGTCTATGTTATATTTTCTCAATTAAAGCCTGTGACAAACATCTTGGCATTTCAGCTAAACGAATAAAACGCAAGCTCTGACGCGACGTTGCCAAGTGGTAAAGGGATGTGGCTATGACTTAAAGTAGATGAAATACAGTGCGATCAGGTAGCAGGGGATAGGCGTGGATGTGTACAAAATAAACATGGCAATATCGCAAGCCTCTCATTTGCTGACAGCATTTAAAAGGAACTTGGAGCGCCGCCTTCAAATGCCAAGATGTTTGTCCTACCGTTTAATATTGACTGGAAATGATAACAGATTTCTACCACTTCTGGTTATAGCAGAGTGGAGATTGAATATATTCTTAGCATGCTTTTAAAAAAAGCTAGATCCTTACGCATTCCTCAGGCTTGACTCATTTTGCCTATATTTTTATAACATACAGGGTTGGAAATTGAGTGTATCCCGTAATTTGACGCCTGTAAGATGTACGATCAAAACACACTGTACTTTTTTTTAAAAAAAAAAAAAGTAATTGTAAATTGCAAATTTAACACTTAATTTAATTTATACTTCAAATCTAGAACAATTTAAAAAGAAGAGATCGTAGCAGGAACAGACTACGAATAGACTACGATGATTAACTGTCTTTTTTTTTACTTGTTTCTTTAATTGTTTCACAGGCAATTCAAGTGTTCCCACAACATCCAATTTTTGGTGACCTCCTTTGGAACCATCCAATGGTTTGCCTGGATCGGAACGCCACTCTGAAAAATATTTGTCAGATAATATTCGAAATCAGTTTGAGTCCATATGGAGACTTCGACTAAATCACTGGAACCATCAAAATCCCATCGAAATCAACATGGGTCAAGAAATAATATTTGAAAACATAATGTTGTGTTCTGGTAACATACGAGCTTTTGTATGTCTTCAATCCATATAAAGTAATTACATGTCATTATTGCAACAGTGAGGCAATTTAGGCGTCCGTAACACACCGAGCTTTCCTCCTTTAAAATTTCTATACATACATATATCAATCAAAATTTATATATATATATATATAAATTTTAAAGGAGGAAAGCTCGGTTTCTAATTACCTTAGGTTAATACTATAATTCATACGTCATTGTTAAATATATATAGTTCTTTGAATCATGTGAGATCTCTAGTGGCTATATGGTTAACGTACGCTCCTGAGACGCGCACTCAAATCACGATGGAAGTTCATATTTATCGTATTCCACTTGAAACTGTGAGTCCATCTGCCTCACAGCCTCGGTGCTAGAGGGAACACTAAATTATACTAATTAAACACGATGTTCTAGCTGTTTGCAGCTCAGTGGCTGGACTCTGTGGTTTAAGCACTAGGAATACACAACGAACATACATTTCATGATCGGACAAGGAATAAAAGATCGCACTGCAACTGCTTGAAATCGGGGACCTGTATTAATATACTAAGAATTAAAGCCATTGCTGTACTCATTTGACATATCCATAATCTACAGTATTACCATCCCGGCAAATTTCCATGTATTTAGTTTTCTCTGCATTTACTTCTAAACCAGGGATGCAAATAAGCAACAAAACTTTACTAACCCAAGAAAAATGTTACTAGCCCAGATTTTACATCCCAATTGTGACTTTTATAGTCTTTACTGTTTAAAAACTCGCTCGCACCGATGAACCACTCGCCCCGGGCGAGTGGGCGAGTGGTTATTTGTATCCGTTCTCAGTGGCGGCGATTGGACGTTAAAAGTGGGGGGGGCAAGACATGATCTGAATATTTGTATATCAGTGTTAGTTTCCCTGGTTGCTTCTAACACTTTGCTTGACGAAAGGTTATATAACTAATAGGATACTATCTTTTTCAGTTAAAGTACCGTATATCGTATTTCACATTTTAAGTAAATTGACAAGAGCAACGCAAATAGGTACTAGCCCTTTGTACTCTTAAACAACGAAAATGTAAGAAAAGATCTGATTCCTTGCTCATGAACATCTTAAAATTCTGTCTAGAAAATTGTGTGATCAGATTACTTAATAACAAGTTTGGAAAACAAATAAATAGAAAGAATTATATTAATCATAGTAATGAATAATGCGGTTTGTTTTGTAAAAGTTATGTTGAAACTGGGGATTAATGAACAGCTTATATTTTTAACTAGCTGAAATATCCATACTTCGCATGGGTCAGATAAAATATCTATGTAAACATACTGAACAACGAAAGAAAAAATATCAGTCATTTTCTACTACGTTTGCATGTCCCGGTAAACGCTCCCCCTGAGACCCCCTGCTTCGAATTTTGAAAAATGCTTCGTCTTGGTCTGGGGCCTGGACCAAAATACCCCTGACCAAAATTTGATAACTCTCAGTCCACTCGTCTGGTCCCCAGGCCGCACACAGACAGACAAACACACAAACAAATTCTTTATTTTATTTATATTAGAAATATTCCCGCATGCTATTAAATGTATGTTATTACTCTTAGAAAATGAAAGACAGTAAATACTACAAGCATATGCTACGACATTTGAAAAAATATGCAATTGCAATATCAATTGCTTTGAATTGCAATTAAAACGCAATTCCTGTAGCTTTATTAACTCCACGGAAGACAAATAACCAATACATACTCACGCAACGGCAAATATTATATGGCGTCATTTTTTCTATGAACCAGTAATACGTACAAAAACTTCATTTCCAAATGAAATTATATACATTAATGGGTTATTTCAAAAAAGTGAGGGGGCAACTGACCCCTTTTGCCCCCCCCCCTAATCGCCATCCATGCTTGTTCTAAACTTATGTCTCTGCAAGCGTTCAATAAAACCCTTGCATTTACTTCTAAACATATGTCCCTACAAGCATTTAATAAAACCTCTGCATTTCTTTCTATTGTTCTCCTATCATCCTCTGTGAAATTTACATAATCAGCATACACAATAGCTTGATTAAGACCGTTCTGTTCTAGGCCCTGATTGCTATCTTCGATTTCCCTTATTGCATATTCTAGAACAAGGTTAAATAATAATGGCGACAACGCATCTCCTTGCTTCAGGCCATTTTTGATGTGAAAGGTCATGGACAAGTATTTTCGTACTCGGACTTTATTTTGGGATTCATTTAAACACAATCTAACTAGCCTTTTTGGTATTTCAAATTATGTAAGAATGTTGTACAATGTTTCCCTCCTAACCGAGTCGTAGGCCTTTCTAAATGTATTCTGATTTCTTTTCTAGTATTTGTCGAATGGTAAATATCTGGTCAATAGTTGATTAATTTCGCCTAAATCTGTGCTGATAACCTCCAATAATTTTATCTGCGTGTAGGATCATTTTGCTTTCAGAATGTTCAAGAGCATTTTATAAAATGTTGACAGAAGAGAGATGCCTCGATAATTATTACTATCAGTTTTGTCTCCTTCCTTGTATATTGGAACAATGATTTGTTCTTTCACTTTTGTGGCAATTCCTCCTTGTTCCAGATAAGGAGAATGACTTTGTGTATTTTGTTCCATAATTTTCCAAATCCAGCTAAAATTACATCAGCCGGAATTTCATTTACATCCAGAGATTTGTTTCTTTCTTTATAATAATTTCTGTTTGGTTAGACTCTGAAATATACGGATCCGTTGTGTGAATTTCCCTTTTTCCACGAACATTGGTTTTTGGTTACGTGTTAACCAAATCGTCAAAGAAATTTTCCCATCATTCATTTTAACTTTAAAAGAATCACGTTTCTTTGTATAAAAGTTCTGGAAGTTTCCTATCTCACATAAACGAAATATTGTGTAGTTATATCGTTCAGATTTTGTAGCCAACGCAGTTTTGCCTGTTTTCTCTCCTCTCCTAGTTTGGTGAATTTATGGTCAAACCATAATTTGTTCCTATGTATTTCCGCGTGCCCCAATTTTTCTTTTTCTGAATTGTTAATGCTTTCTCTTCACCCAAGTATCCTGAACACTCGTGTATTTTGAACCTTCTAAAGTCAGTATCTGTTCGATACTTCAATCTGGTATTCCCCTTGAGCCTGGCTCTTCTTTAATTTCATTAAATTACACCTTTCCGTTTTAAAATGTTGAATATTTAGTTTATTCGATTATAATTTCTCTTTTACTATCACTGTCACCAGTTAGTGATCAATGTCATAGTCAGCTTCTCTATACGACCAAATATCAATTATGTTAGACTGTCTTTTTCTATTTAATAAAACGTGATCAATCCGATTATGTATTTCCACCTGGTTAGGTTCAAGTATATTTATAAACGTCGCGATGTAGGAATTTTGTACTCTTCATGGTAAAGTTTTTGAATGTTGCAAAGTTCACAAGTCTAATTATCCAATTCTCCTTTCCTAATTTCTTCAAATGTAGTGCTACGGTCGAATGATCGAGTTTGAGTTCCTCTCAAACCTATCGTATCATTTTTCAGTGATTCTGCTTTGGTGATCGCCTTCAGTTCGTCGTCGACAATAGCAGAACAATGTATTTCATCATTATGTTTCAAGCTTGAATCTCCTCAACAGAATTTTCAGTCAACATTGCAGTGTGTATGTTGATACTGCCTTTACTTTACATCTCACTGTTGTCTCTGCGACAAAGTTTAAATTTGTTAAAATAGGTTTGTTGAAAATCATATTTTGATATCATCATATTGTCTAGGCTTGAAAATAGACGAAAGCACGTTGATATTTCCTATGGGGTATACGTTTATCAACAAATAACAGAACATAGATGTGTAATGGACCGGTTTGATATCCATTACAGAATAAGATTATTTTTCTCTTTATACGCCCTTATTTTTATCCTTACCAACATCAAAAGTTTATTAGTTTCATTAGTATTGCATTTATGCTATTATTTCTGTTATTTCGTTGTATAAGTTAATGTTGTATTATAATTAATCTGCGCCACCGGCGTACTGGCGTTAATGGCCGAGAAATTATAGCCAGTTGTCTTCTTTTTCCTTCTGTTGAATTGAGATTTCTGCTGTTTTTTATATTATTAGTGATTGAAATTGAAATAGCTGTGTGTATATAGTAATGTCGTTCAGAAGAAAGAAAACTTAAATATGTCATACTAGATCCAATAGGCCGGAATCCATGAGGATTCCGTAACTGGATTATCTTCTCTCTCCTGTTTATAAATAACGTCTTTTGCATCAGGAAGAATAAGGTATATGTATTGCTAAGTTCATCACAAAGTTGACAACAGATGCCTATACACATTCATACTTGTTTAATCGGTTATTATATGTGTATGTTTTAGCTATCTCAAGTGATTCAGTTTGCTTCCTGTAATTAAGTGATCATCCTTCTGCTGTTAGTATAAATATAATACAAATGTTTATTGATATATACAGTATATATGATGAAAATGCTACAATTTGAAGAATTAATTGATGATGTACAATGAATAAATATTAATTATGTGCATTGGGATGAGTCAGACCTAGAACAGGAATGCTATTAAGTAACCTAGGTGTTAATGGGGATAACTGGAGATATATGAATGTTTACATATAATTGTATTGGCATAACGTCTTGACTATACCGAGGTGATGAGAAGACAACTGTTTGTGGGCTATGTGCTGTAATGGTGATTAAATCAGGTCAACATTCTACAGTTGTATTTAATTCCATTGTCATCTTATGAAATGTATTGTGTATTTATTCCTGATATGTTTATGTCCTGTTTCCTTCCTTGTTAGCCTGTCCTACGTTGGCAACGAATCAGCACTCGGAAGTCTGGTGCTTTAATGTTAACCGTAATACTTATTGTAGGATTGCCTGCGCCGTACCAGAACGGCGGAAGAAAGGGCATTACAAAATTGGCGACCGTTTATCCAGGACACAGTAAAGTCTGGTTTTACTGAAGCACGCCGTGGTGAGTAGGTAACAAGAAGAGAAACATGAGAGTATACATACATGAAAAGATGACCAGATGCGGATGAATCACCGGATTTTGGACAATATGAAAATGATGGAAGTAAATAGTGAGAAGGAAGCCTTAGGCAAGGATTGGCAATATGCCTGTTGTATAAAAAGAAAATTATCGCCTAAGGAAGGACGCAAAATAGTAGCTTCAATTATATGTGAAAAATGTAAATGTTACTATCACTTTAAGTGTATTAACATGACATTTGAAAACTATGTACAAATGAGTTTTGCTGGAGAAATTTGGATTTGCAACCGTTGCCGAAGCAAACATAAGAAGGTATCTAGCTTGCGAGAAGAGGCATCACGGCAGAATATAGAAGCCACAAGAAAAGAACCACAGCCAAAATATACTCAAAAGGCAGCTGTGTATGTTAACCCTGTGGATGAAATCAAACATAGCATCGAAACTGACGCGAGTTCTCAACTGAACGAAGTGAAATGTCTTCGCGAAGAGAATAATCGTTTACAACGAGAGCTTCAAGACTGTTTACTCTCTCTGGATGAACAGAAAACAAAGTTTGAAGAGATGAAGAAAAGAACGAGTAATATGGAAACAAACCAATGTTCTCTCATGAACAAGTTAAAACAAAAGGACAAAGAAATAGCCGAAAAGGTGAAAACTATTAAAGCTCTTGAAGAACGGACTCATGCGTGTAACTGTTCCACTCTTAGTGATAAAGTGACGGAGCTGGAATCAAAATTAGCAAAAGCAACAAATGCACATCAAGCTCTGTTGGATCAAATTAGATCTTATGAGGAGCGTGTAGCGGATTATGAAAGTATTATTGGTGCTAAAGACAGTGAACTCGGTGTGATTAGTGAAAAACTATGTGAACACCAGCGACTTCTCGAAGTCGAATGTGCAGAATACAATAAACTAAAACGTAAAACTGAAATGTGTACAGATAGAGTGCATGAGTTATTGTCGTTAGTGAATAAATATGAAAAACAGATTGAAACATTATGTGCACATAAAATCACTGTGGAAAAAAGGAGTAAAGCCCTCGAAGAAGCTAACTACAACATGGTCTTACAGCACAAGTGTGAGACTGAATTTTTGCTAACACGAATGAAGAATTTGGAATCTCTTGTGCAAGAAAAGGATGAAAAGATTCAGAGCCTTGAAAATAATTTAGAAGAACAGAGAAAACAGTTTGAAAAGAATCAGCAGCTTCAAGAAAATTTGCATGCGGAAGTTGAGGAGCTACGAAATACTCTACATGAAAAGGAAAATACGATACATAAAGAAATGTCTGAGAAGGAAAAGGAGATAATTTCATTACAACATGCACTGAAGGAAATGCTTTCTCAAAACTCAAAAGAAAAAGAAGAAAGGAATGCAGAGATTAATATGTATTCTAAAAAACTGAATCGTGCCGAAGTTGTTATACGTGATAATTCTATTGCTATAAAGGAAAAAGATGCTGAAATTGATAAGCTGCAAATACAGCTTAAAGCTTATGAGAAGAATGAAATTTACGTAAAGACTATAAGTCAAGAATTTGATAGTCTTCGAGACGAGAATTATAGTCTCAAAACGGAAATAGACAGCCTGAAGGAGGCTTTAGATTTGAAGGAAACGGAAATGGTTTCATTAAAGACAAATCGTGGCCAGTTGTTGTCACAGTTTCAAGTGAGTTTGAAACAAAAACAAGAGGAACTAAACCGAGAGAAGAAGGAAGTTCAAGCTCTTAGGGATGTGCTATTCAAGAGTACACCACAGAATGTCGAATTTGAGCCTTTGGAAGCAGATAACTCCAAGCTACAAGAACAGAATGAAAAGCTTTCAGAATCCGTTCTCAAGTGTAGTAGGGAACATAATTATCGGAGGCTTAAGAAAGAACCATCAAACCCTGATTATTCGTCAGAATCTGACAAGAATGATGATGAATATAATCGACGATGGAAGAAAACTAAGACCCTGCAAAAGACAATAGTACTCAGAGAAAATAAACATGTGTCAAATAGTGTAAGAAGAGTACGAAAGCTATGGAAAGGGTCACAGGATGAAGACTTCGATTACCTTAAGGCTGAAAGCAAAATTAAAGAAAGATTGAAACACAGGCCTACTTCAAATAATTGTATGAATTACAAAACTAGGAAGAAGAACAACGGAAAGAAAGTGAAAGAAATGATCATGAATGTGCATCGAAAGAAGAGAAGAAAATTATATGAAATTGGAAAAAGGATCCGTAAGCTGAGGAAAAACTTGAATAGCGATATCTTGACCTGGAAATACAAAAGGAAACCGAAAGCATGGAAACGGAAGCTTGGAAAAGGGGAAAAGAAGAAAGGCCATAGAAAGAAGAAACGGAAGAAAATTAGGGCAGTAACTGTGAGAGTATGGTTTAAGATGAAACGGAAGATTGACCAACGGCAACTGAAGAAAGGAAAAGAAGAGATGAATTGGAAATTCCGAAAGAAAGTTAAAAGTAGTAAATGAAGCCTAGTTCATGTAAATTTTGCTTACTCGTTCCTTGCTTCTCTATTATTGTTTATTGTGTACATGTTCTGTGATGTGATTTGAGTGTTCCCGGAAGTACCTTGCACTAGACAATTAAAAAAATATATTTGCATATATTTTTTATTTGAAGACGGGGCAAACTGTAATGGACCGGTTTGATATCCATTACAGAATAAGATTATTTTTCTCTTTATACGCCCTTATTTTTATCCTTACCAACATCAAAAGTTTATTAGTTTCATTAGTATTGCATTTATGCTATTATTTCTGTTATTTCGTTGTATAAGTTAATGTTGTATTATAATTAATCTGCGCCACCGGCGTACTGGCGTTAATGGCCGAGAAATTATAGCCAGTTGTCTTCTTTTTCCTTCTGTTGAATTGAGATTTCTGCTGTTTTTTATATTATTAGTGATTGAAATTGAAATAGCTGTGTGTATATAGTAATGTCGTTCAGAAGAAAGAAAACTTAAATATGTCATACTAGATCCAATAGGCCGGAATCCATGAGGATTCCGTAACTGGATTATCTTCTCTCTCCTGTTTATAAATAACGTATTTTGCATCAGGAAGAATAAGGTATATGTATTGCTAAGTTCATCACAAAGTTGACAACAGATGCCTATACACATTCATACTTGTTTAATCGGTTATTATATGTGTATGTTTTAGCTATCTCAAGTGATTCAGTTTGCTTCCTGTAATTAAGTGATCATCCTTCTGCTGTTAGTATAAATATAATACAAATGTTTATTGATATATACAGTATATATGATGAAAATGCTACAATTTGAAGAATTAATTGATGATGTACAATGAATAAATATTAATTATGTGCATTGGGATGAGTCAGACCTAGAACAGGAATGCTATTAAGTAACCTAGGTGTTAATGGGGATAACTGGAGATATATGAATGTTTACATATAATTGTATTGGCATAACGTCTTGACTATACCGAGGTGATGAGAAGACAACTGTTTGTGGGCTATGTGCTGTAATGGTGATTAAATCAGGTCAACATTCTACAGTTGTATTTAATTCCATTGTCATCTTATGAAATGTATTGTGTATTTATTCCTGATATGTTTATGTCCTGTTTCCTTCCTTGTTAGCCTGTCCTACGTTGGCAACGAATCAGCACTCGGAAGTCTGGTGCTTTAATGTTAACCGTAATACTTATTGTAGGATTGCCTGCGCCGTACCAGAACGGCGGAAGAAAGGGCATTACAGATGTTCAAACAATACGTGGCATGGCAAACATAAATCATGTTTTATGGCCACATTAACGAGTCAAAGTGAGGATGCCCGAAATCTTAAATTAATTTTGCAACGACCCAATACACGGAAACAAATTATTATACGCAGTCTGTTACAAAAGAATATCAGTGGAAGATTTCAGGAAATTGTTGCCGCGCAAGTCTTCTCACAGAAAGCCACTGCCTCAAAGAAACTCTTGAATATGTTTGATGAAATACGTACAAGGTATGATCAAAGAGTACGGTGAATTTAATTGCACAGTACCATTTATCGATGTTGTATCCATTTCAACTAGTAAACCCAGTAGCTTAAACCTTTTGTACAGTTAGTGTCGAGTTTGAACGAGCTGTGACGTGTTCTTTAGCTTCCAGAGACAGAAAAGTGAGGACGTGTTAAGAATGTCTGTCACGCGTCTAAGCCGCAAAAAAAGTGTCAAAGAAGCTCACGAAATGTCAAAATCAGTGTATGGCAATGAAGCGATGGCACTGAAGACTGTTTACAAGTGGTACGAGCGATTTCAAACGCGGCAAGAAGTCGGTTGAAAATGAGCAACGATCGAGACGTCCTTCGACGTCACAAACAAATGAAAACGTGCAAAAAGTAGCACAAATGATTTATTCAAACAAGCGAATGGCTATTCAAGAACTTTCCGAAGAACTAACATCTCGTATGGGTCTGTGAAAAGCATCTTAACCGCCCATTAAGTGGGCAAATAGCTTCTTCACCACGGAACCACACACCGTTACACCTTGCCTTTGATCCGCGAGTTTTTGGCCGAAAAAATATTCCTATCTGTCCACATTCGCTGTGCTCTCCAGATATAGCACCATGCGACTTCAGACCAGAGCCGGTTCTAGACATTTCTTAAGTGTAAGCAAACGATATTTCAGCGGCCCCGCCTAAATGATAATAAAAGAGCAGAAAGTTGTAACGGACAAAAACTCTTCAAATGATTGTTACAATTGCAAAATTTCTTCAACGTCTGTGGTTTCTCTGTTAATGTTAACGAAAACTGGCGAAATTATAACTAATTGACTGTGGATGAATATTGAACAAAGTTCTAGTTTAATAATTAATAGCATTTTTCATTAAATAAGCACAAGACACACACACATACACACACACACACACACACACATATATATATATATATATATATATATATATATATATATATATATATATATATATATATATATATATATATATATATATATAGCTAGAAGCTAGATAGATAGATAGATAAGATTATTTTGACAAGTATAATTGGAACATAAAAATCGAAACAGAATAAAACTCTTGAGCTTCAAGTCTAATATAACACAAGTTTGATTTTGACTAAGAGGTATGCTCTTATGCTTGATTAAAAACATATTTACAGAGTGATACGATTAAGGTAATTAGCTTAATCTCTCGTTTTCTTTGTTACTGAAAAGTTCATGTTATAAAGACATTTTTCTAGCTTTCAATTTAGCAAGAATCTTCTATTATTACATCCGTATCCATTTCCTTCATATTGGCCATTTTAATTTTCAATTGCCATCAATGCTAGTCCATTTAATCGTTCATGAGATATAGTTAATCTCAAACAATTCTTTATTAATTTTAGCTGATCTTTTTAATACACAACAAATGAAAGTGTGTGCCTTACTCGATGTTTAATTTGTCTTCTCCAGTGGCGGAACTTTATAACCAGATCCCCCCGCAAAATGTTCTTAACCTGTCCCACTGACAATTCAGTTCTTTCATGTCTCTTTCCAACATAAACATTCGACATCAAGCAATGAGCAACACAATGTAAACACAAGCAGTGGCGCACACAAGATTTCTCTTTTGGTTCCGAGGATTTTTCGGAGTATCCTACATTTTTTTTTTATTTGCCCTATGAAATTGTGTTAATTTTCTTTAAAATTAACAGTTCTGAGGGATCCAGACTCTCGGACCATCTCCGTCGGAGTTCCTGAACACAAGCAACTACTAATCAAAACTCTACTTTTCATTAGGACTATTATTAAATGTTTACAAATATCGCTCCATCTGAATTTAATATGAAAGAATGGGTTGGTAATGATTGTTACACTGTTATAATACAACGAGCATATGTATACGCTGCTGTGAGTTCTAAAAGAACAGTGAAAACTAATTATATTCAAACAAA
Source organism: Thermobia domestica (assembly GCF_964235325.1). Lineage (NCBI taxonomy): Eukaryota > Metazoa > Arthropoda > Insecta > Zygentoma > Lepismatidae > Thermobia > Thermobia domestica. The sequence continues at coordinate 121,074,333 of NC_137462.1, read as the reverse complement.
GTTTGAAATACATTAAATGTAACACAGACCTGCAATCGAAGAGGCCGTACCCATTCCATTTTAATTTAACAATTAAATATTGCAATCAAGTAAAATAAACTTACAGTTTCAACAACAACAACAAAAAAAAAAACTTGTCGACTTGCAGATGCTTCGTTAATAGTAACTGGTATTGACAAGTCCCCCACCTCAACATTTGTATGATTATCACTTTCGAAATTTTGTTCAAAAGTCGAAATACACTTTCTTAGAACCTTCGTTTACCTCTCATCTTCTTTCAAGTTTCGTAGCTTTCTTTTTGATAGAATGGTCCACTTATTTTTTTCCGTCGGCCATTATTATTACATGAAAAACAAAGTACTATTAAAAAGTGAAATAAATATATCATTGTATATATATGTAACAAAAACGAATCAGGGTAAAAGCGAAAATGTTGACGAGTGACAAGTGGATCAATAGACATTAACAAAGTGACCATTAAGAAGTGGGGAGCGACTGTGAGCTAGTGATATGAACTTAAGTTAAAATTTCCCTCAGAAATGGTCAAAAAGTCCACTTGTATCGCCTGTCTTTTCTTAGTATTCGCCCCCTTCCCTGGACCATGGACAACAAAAGCCTAGTCACTTGAACTTCGATAATGTGCATTTCATTTACGTTGATCTTTCTCAACCTTAACTATGGACTTTGAACCGAAGCACTATGCCGGGATACTGTTTATGACAAGATGGAGAACCCTTGAAGACATTTCTTTCTACCGTAATAATGCCAGCCACTCCATAAGCAACTCGTGCAGGTGACTTTATTTTTGTTTGTTGATACATTCCCATTTCAAAGACATATTTGGCAACGATATTCTCTGGTAAGGTCGCGGAAGAGTCACTGGGAGAGGAATGAAGAGTCTTACATTTGTATTTTGTGCATATGGTGTGATTGTGGAAAGAATATCGCTGTCTTTAGTCGTACTGCCGTAGTGCTTAATATAACATTTATTGAAAAGCTAATTTTCCCTACATTTTACCTCATATTCGTAAAATCTCTCTCTTTAAAAAAATCTTTCCTAAATCTCCCTGCGTCACGAGAAATTTTTCTTAAACTAGCATAATTTGTGAGTTACATTGGCGCCAACTGACGTACGAGTCCATTTCAATTATAAAGGGGTGTTATACTGCCAAACACGCAAAGACTCGACTTTATTGTGTGTTTGATGTATTTTATCTATATCTCAGTCTGTACAATATTTATTTGAAGCTATTCGGAAACTTTTTCATCATACCATTTTCTCTAATAAATATTCACATTTAAAATACAAAATTCCTTTTCACGTTTGGCGTCTCCTGCGAACGCGTATTTCGCACGATTCTAGATCCGGCCCTGCTTCTGGTTCTTCCCCAAAATTAAAACCGTTGTTAAAGGAGAAAGTTTGGACCTATTCCTGACATTGAAACGGCCACGACACAGGAACTAAACGCCTTTCCAAAAGAAACTTTTCAGAAATGCTTCCACTTACGGATTCAACGTTGGGATAAGTGCTTTGCTAGTCAAGGACAGTACTTTAAAAAAATAAATCAAATTCCATGTAAGCTTATTACTTTGTTTCTAATAAAAGTATTCACAACATTTTTGATCACACCTCGTATAATGGATTTCTCAGTTTTCTTTATACAATCAATCGTCTTGTTCTCTATGTATTTTAAGCAGGCATTTACTTCAGTTTTGCCAAGCAACTAATTAGCTACTCCGTATAACTAGGGTAAGTAGAAATATCCAATCTATTACCCTAATAGCAATCTGTCGCCCAAAATTAAGTTTATTCTATAGAAGCACTACAGGAGGAACTCAATCACAATCAACAGTGAGTGGAATTATTCAACAGCGTTAAGTGCCAAGGCATTAGTTAAAAACGATTAAGATCTGAAACGCTGCAGGACATTTATTAAGAAGTCGGCTCTTTACTGATGGAACAACGATAATCTCTCTCATTGTTGAAATGAAAGAGATTTCTAGCTGAGATTCAACATCGCATTATAACATAATGGCTATTCCAGGTCATTGTAGACTCTTTTAGAGGCTGCTGCCGATAGTTCATTTAATACTTGTCAGCAACAGCATACAGAATATGTTTTTCTCAGCAGGACGAACATTTTTGTTTCTCCTATCTTCCGATTTTTCCTCTCCTGCTCGCGTTTTTCTATAGTACTCCATTTCTCTAGCGACCTTTGGATTAACCTACACTGCATCAAATAGAAAAGATAGTTTTCAAAAACGTTCAGCTCTCAAAGTGACTCTTTCGCAAGGTAATAACGTATAAAATAAGGTCAGATTTAGACTTCTAAGAATATACCTGTCTCTTTCCTTTTCTCGTTCTCACCCAGCTGAGAGAACTCGTTTGCTTGAAAATCAATAAATTAATTAAGCACGAATTCCAACCACTAGAAAGAGACGAAGACAAAGACGAAACTGGAACAAGATAAGACGCAGCCAGTGAAGAGATGTTACACAGTACAGCCAGAGGTGTTAATACAATATTCTCTTTGTATGCCGTTGCCGTGGCATTTAGGATATTTGTTTAGCTGCACAAACTCTGAATATAGGATTTCGATAAACAGGAACTGGCATTAGTACTCTTCAGCGCTGAACACGAGCTACATTTCTCATTAACTACCCATGTTAGAATTAAAGTTTCATCTTCCATATACTACAGGGTGATTCACGTGGATTTATAAGTAGAGTGAAAGTAATTTTTTTAACCTTCTCCGGACTTATGGTGCATCGGATGTACCAGCTAGCAGCTAAGGCCATTTATTTCACGGGGCTGTGGCATGCGCTTGAGTCTTGCAATCAATGCGAATCATACAGAAAGACAGGAAATGTAATATTATACATAGTATATTATTACCACAGGATTTAGTTACGTAAGTCTGAGAAAATTAAAAATGTTGGTATTTGCATCAAATCTGGCGACTATTAATACAGCTAAAACCAGGTTTCGAAATATTTTTTACTGCAAGTTCTACACCAAGACTGTGACAGGGTTGAATTAACAATTTAGCAAAATAAGCATTATTTAGAGCACCAAGGAAAAGGGAGCAACACAGAAATTTTCCATAGCCGAATTTACCATGATCCATGACCTATATAATGCAACACTGCAAAAGGTGCAGCTGAACCAATATCCACAAAACGAATCCCATTAAAAAAAAAAAAAAAGATTATATATACACAGTAATAACAAGAGCATTATCACTAAGGGTCATGAAATCAAAGGGGAATTACCCCCCCCCCCCGACAGAGCCTAAATAAAAACAGGGAAAACTATGTATGCAGTCTGTGAAATTTGCAAACTTTCTGTACAACGTCAGTGAAAACACACACACAAATATATATATATTTCGTCAAAAACATAATCTTCTTGGCGGAATAATAATAATAAGGATTGATAATAGTAATGAATGAAGATCTTATCAAAGACTTCGCAATTAAAAAAAAATAGGAGAAAACTTTTTAAATACAGTAAAGCCACGATTATCCGTGGAATTGGGTGACAAGGGCATAAGGGATAGCGAAAATCGCGCATAACCCTTTAAAAAAAAAGTGCAAACACGAAAAAATACAGTACTTCAGCATAAAAACTATGTTTTATTGTTTGTATTGCCTGGGTCGTCAAGGTTAGTGATCAGAGAATATGAAAGCCTTAACTAAAACAAAAGAGCAAGAGCAAACCACTCATTAGAGGTCTGCACGGGCTCGAGCCGAGCCCGTGGGCTTAAGCTCGACCCCACCCGCGGGCCGGGCTTGGGCCTACAAAGCATATATCACTTCGGGCCCGGGCCGTAAATTTTTAAATATACAATCATATTTCTCTGGCTTTTTCGGGCCTAACTTTGTAAACATACTGTACAATGATATTTATCGGACCGTTCTTTCTGGAGAACTTTTAAACCACAACTGCAAAATTAAACCTCTAATTGCTGAAAATAAAATTTTGCATTAATTATTAAGTTTCTGTAATTCGGGCTTATTTGATTTTCACACGAGCTCCAGCCAAGGTCAGGCCTAAATGCTAAAACATATTTCGGACTCGGGTCGGGCTTAACATCATTAATTCACGGACCGGGCCCGGGCTAAAAATTCCAGCTCGTGAAGACCTCTACCGCTCATCCACAAATTCCGAGAAGGCCTATAAGATTACGATGCACAATAAACCTGTAGTACTTTTCGACCTTTGCATTGTAGGGCCTATTGTATTTTTATGGTTGTTGGCTTGGATTATTATTATTATTGGTTCATAATTATCTCTCCAGTGGTCCCTGCGGACTCTCACACAGCAGTGAACAATGAATGTAATTTACTACTGTGCAAATCGTTCTTTCCAATTTCCGTTTTTCACGGTGTCACGCCAGAAGGGTCCGAGTCAAAAGGACCCGACGTCAAAAGGCTCCGCGACAAAAGAGCCCCACGTTAAAAAGCCTGAAATGGCCCCAAAAGCCTCAGAAGTATAAAAAAGATTATTAAATGAAAAACATTCTGTGGACAGTACCTGATTTATTTGTGTTGAAAGAACATAAACTCTAACTAACTCTATGGCCTATGGAATCCGGAGGTTCAATGCCGCGATCACAAAAACTCTACACTGACTTCTATTCTTAGCCAACTGGATCCAATCTCCACTTTGTACTCCTATTTCTGCGAGATCCATCTTAATATTGTCCTCCCATCTGCGCCTAGGTCTTCCTAATAGTCGTTTTCCGGTTGGTCTTCCAGTTAAGATTTTGAAAGCGTTCCTACTTTCTTCCATCCTGGCTACATGACCTGACCATTTGAGCCTCCTAGACTTGTTAACCCTAACATTGTTTGGTAAACTTTATAAATTATGTAGTTCCTCGTTATGAAGTTTCCGCCATTCCCCAGCCATTCCCGTTTCTCTTGGGTCCGAATATTCGTCTCAGGATCTTCTTGTCAAATACTTTCTATCTATGTTCTTCCTTCCGAGTAAGCGACCATGTTTCGCAACTACACACAACAGCAGGCATGATTCAGGCCCGTATCCAGGGCGGGTCTAGGGGGGCCGGCCCCCTCTAAAGTTTTCACAGTAGGCTTGTGAATGAACTATAATATGGTGATAAACTATAAAATTTTTGAGCGGGCCCCCCTAACTTTTACCGCCCTCCCTTACATTTTCGGGCTGGCTACGGGTCTGGCATGATTATCGTTCTATATATTTTAAGCTTCAAATTTCTCGACAGAATTCGCAACGACGAGATTTTGAACTGAATAATAACACGAATTCCCTGCTTTTAGTTGACATTGAATTTCTTCATGAATATGGTTTTCGTCTGTTAATATTGATCCTAGATATTTGAAAGTATCCGCTTTATCAAAAGTATCACTCGATATTTTAAAGCATCCATAATTTGCCGTATTACAATTCCGGCGAACTTTCATGTATTTAGTTCTTGTAATGTATTTCTGTAATAATTAAGACAATGTAGCATAACTCTAGACGTTTTTAAAAAATATTTACTGCAATTAGATTTTTTGTACTCGTTTTGAGACATTTTTAAAATTATTTTTTCATCAGGACTTCTGGCTAGCAACACAAAAGTTACCTGTTTGGGGTCTGTGAACACCCCACGAGAGTACTTAAGGGTTAATTAGCAAAATGTTAGAGGTTTGAGGTTCAGACTGGGTGACTTGTATATGAGTATCGCAGGTAATGATTCTGATTTATATTACAAACTGAAACCTGACTATAAGATGATATATGCAATTGTAATACACAACAGATATATCCTGTACCGACAGGAAAAGCATAATAGAGATGAAGGTTGGTGTATTGATCCTCAAACATTGTTATGTTGAAAATATTCAAATATCTATTGATGTAATTGAAGTACTATGCATAAATCTAATTATAGTGCATAAATCTTATTGTATAGTGTTAAATTTTTTTCAGAAACTAACGCTGATAAATAAACGATTTTCTTTTTTCAAACATTGGGTAGCTAAACGACACTCAGTATAATAATTTACTAATTTTCGAGGACTTGCAACATTTCAGCAATCAATTATTCAGATTACAATTTGTTACAGGGTGATCCCTTTTCCATATAATTAGCCAATTTTTTATCATTACATAATTTACAATCATTTAACTCAGTAAGAAACAATAAATGGAAGAACTTTGGATTTAATTCTTTCTAATGTTGAAGGAGGTATAATGTTCAAAATCATTTCCCCCTTACTATCTGAAGATGCACATCATCATCCATTAACTTGTCTAATTTATTTTAAAAATCTCCATTATCCATAACCCTATCAAAGATATGCTGTCACTGTCTCTAGCTATCCCCCAAACTTACAAGACATCTTTGCCTCATATTGTACATTGTAAACGGATTCCAAAACTCAATATCGCTTGGGGCATTATTTAATAGTATTCGAAATTGAGCATTTTTTTCCTCATGGATTAATTTGATCTGATTTGGAACCATTTCAGGGTAGTGAGACAAAAATAGAACATTATATACATACGGTTCCAAGGTATTATATATATACGGTGTCCGGTAAGGAAGTACAAATATTTTGGGAAGTGTTAGATGTCGTACTACCAAAAATTTGATATGAACATATGGTCTATTTTCCCTAGTTTCCGAGATATGGGATGTACCTTTTCAGCCCTTGAAACCTGGTGAGTTTCAGTTAATTGCGTATAACACACTCCGTAGTTGGTGTAAAGACGAAAATTATATCTCATTCGAAAGGTAATGAAGTAAGAAATGCTGTTTACAGATTATTGCAAGTATACCTAAGGAGAGAAGTAACAGAGATTTAAAGTTTTTCCTCTAAAATCCCCCCCTTTTTTTTTACAATTATCTCCTGTTATTTATTGGAAACACTGTTACTAGGGCAACAGAAAAATCTGAGTGAATACTACATTCTATACCGAGGATGATTTTGACGATTCACATTATTGGCATGAACAGTGGTCAAGAGAAAAGCAAAATGTAGTTATATGCCGGTAAAAGTATTACAGATATTGCTTCAGCCTTACGAGGGTTCATACAAAAATATTGAACTCAATTTCCCTGAACGTTCCAGGTTTCCCAGGTATTAATTTTGCAATTTCCAAGTCTAGTGGATGAAACTAACAGTACGGGAGCATAAATTTTAAGCATAATATATTTATATATTTAAGAATGGCCACCCTTCTCCCCAATGAACGATTGCAAATAAATATTGGACCACAAGAAAATAAATAATTAAAATAAATAATATTTAAAACTAAAATAAATAAAATTTAAGTTGAAAAAATATTAAGTTGAGAAGCCTACTAAGGGAATTGATAAGTAAATCCTTTTGTTCTATACTTGAATACATTCAAAATGTACAAAAATATTGAACTCAATTTCCCTGATATTTTCAAGTTTATTACTAGCTATGATCGATTTCCCTGAATTATCCAGGATTTTTTCTTCCAAAATCAATTTCCCTGAGATTTCCAGGTAGTGTATGAACCCTGCTTACGACTGCTAATTTCAATAATGTTATTTAATAATTATAATTCATAATTCAATTTATTTAATTGCTATAATAACTAATTTAAAAGAACAATCAGGATTTTTCATTTGAAATAATCAAAGACATGTTTCAGCGTTTTTCAGTATTTCCGCTAGCAGGGAAGAAAAAAATAGTAGGGATAGCAATTATTAAAATATGATGCCCATATCTTGAAATTCGTTAAGGTTAGATACATGAAATTTGATATTTAGACTTCTTATTTAATATAATTAAAGACATGTTTCATCGTTTTTTAAAAGTTTTACCCTAGAAGAAGGGGAAAATAAGAGCCAGAGTTGCAAATTGTTAAAATAACATGGTCGTATCTTGAAATCCCTTATACATTAAGACCTCTGGAAAATTGTAACTTTTTGACTGAGATGGTAAAGGTATCAAATTTAAATAAAGTTGAAGATAAGATTATAAAGAAACTAGATATTGAAAGACCATATAATTTAGTAGTGTTGAATCAAATGAAGTTAAATTTAAAAGATAAGTGTTCTGAAATATGGAAGGGAAAGCAAAGTCAAGGGAAAGGTATTCAGTACTTTCACAATTACCCTATCTCTAATTATTTCCTTTTTGACAATGAGGTCCTTCCGGATAACAGGTTCATAGACGTACTGAAGATGCGTACTAACACTTATGGTGTTAAGGTACCTCTGGCTAGAGCTCAGCCAAATCTAAATGTTGAATGTAGAATTTGCAAGAAAACGATTGAGTTCATGGTCTCTATTTTGGGAAAAAGTATTCAACATGCTAATCGCCATGGGCCTTATGCAGAGTCGTTTTGACGTCTGATTAACGCCATACTACGGGATTGACTAACGGTTGGTTATCAAAATTGTATTCAGAGTCTCTGATTAGGACGTAGTATTTGACGAAGTTAATCAAATGTGACCAATTAATCTAGAGCAGAGGCTAATCTTTCACCCATGGTTTAGCGTGCGGCACAACATTTCGTATTTCATATATTTTCATTTTTACAGACTACGCATGCGCTCATCTACTTTTCTGTAGTTGCCACATTTATTTTTCTCGCCCGATGCATTGGGGCTCTATAAGTTAATCATACCCAAATCATCATTTTAGTTGTACTCAAAGTAGATTCTGAATACCATAACGTGCACCTTCCTTAGTAAAGAGTTAGTATGCTTACTAACTAGTCTGAGACTAACCCTCGATTAACGAATTCTCTCTGAATACCGCCCCGTATATTTAGACATAATCAAATGGTTAACATCCTGAAGAAGCATTGTCAGATTAAGGGGTTTAGAACGGCCAAAGAGTTAGAATTCGACACCAGTAAGGGTAAACTGAAACCGGATCTCGTAGTTGAAAATCTCACTCATAGATATATCCTTGATGTTACTATTCGTTTTGAAGAAGGCAATATGGAAGAGACGGCTTTACTAGAGAAAATTACTAAATATGAAGTTTTAAAGGAAAAATTGAATAACAAGAAATGCAAGGTAATACCGGTAATTATTGGTTCCAGGAGAGAAATTAGCAAAAGTGCTAAAAATTTTTTGAAAGAATCTAATGTGCCTAATTTTATTGTCAAACGTATTGCTGTACTAGCTCTGAAATAAAGTATTGAAATTCTTAATGCACATTTAGACCAACTAGTTTTACTAGTTTACGAATAATGATGATTTAGATGTTTTAATGTAGTGTTGAGACGATTTTGTTTATATGTAACAGAATTAAAGACTTTTAGTGAATTTAGGTATTTCAATAAATGGATTCTTGTTCATTATATTTATTTATTGCCTTTTTATACTGAAGCTGTTGGCTGGATAATTTTATTATGTTACTTCTTGTTATAATGGTGGTGTTGCTGCATATAACACTTAAGATGTTTGAAAACCTTTATTTCAATCTTAGATAGTCCTTTTTTTATTATTATTGTTATTATTTATGTTTTGTTTCATAACTTGGTCTGTAATGTGCTTGATAATGTTTGTTAGCTAGTCTGTATTATTAAAACTTTGTATTTTATCTAGGGTTACCCAACTATGAGTATTAAGAGGTTGTATGATAAGTGTTGTAATGGAACTAACAGTCAGAAAGAAGGTAGGAAGAGGGAGAACGAGAACTGAATAAAGTATACATAAACCTATTACTATACAGATTTCTATTACCTAGTACTATTATTGTATTTTACTATTGTTTGTGTATATATAATGTACGTTCGTCTAAATGTATGTATTGATTTTTAAAACTGAAGAAAGATAGAGGGGGTCAAAGTGCTAAAATTTTCACCAGCCCAACACTCCCATTTCATCACATCCTCTTTTCAGCGACCCCCTTATAATTTCTGGTTTGTAATAAGCTTGTGTGGGATTTTTAATACAGCTATTACGGAGATCTCACGATATTCCAACTATTTCTACAATAGTAGAAGCCATTTCTTGTATATAATGGATAGCTACAGTAACTTCCCTTAAAGCGAATGGATTAAAACCAAATTTGGTCAGTCTATTCATCTTCCCTTTCTTCGCGACTCCATGAAACCTTCTCGCGAATCCCCTAGGGTCGCAACCTCCAGGTTGAGAAACCCTGCTATATTGTATATATATATATATATATATATATATATATATATATATATATATATATATATATATATATATATATATATATATATATAGGGGTAGACTAAAAATCTAAAAACACTTCATACAGGACACGTAAGTTTGGCCCTCCACTGTACAACACGTGTTGCGGTTGCTGATCGTTTTTTGTTTTCGATGTGTCACGTGGATCTTCCTCTTCCGTCAGCAGTAACCAGTTCACCTGTAAATGTCGTGGTGCGGTAAAATGGGCGACCTGACAGACTTCCAAAGAGACATGATCGTTGGTGCCCGTCTGGTTGGAGCTTCAGTGGCAACACTGGCGAACATTGTGGGGGTATCGAAAGGCACTGTGTCCAATGTCATGAGGGCATACACAATTCATGGGCAAATGACGTCTGCAAAGCACAACAGTGGTCGAAAGACAATCCTGTCAGATAGGGACCGGAGGACATTAAAATGGATTCAGGCCTCCCAGCAGGACATTGAAAAAATATAGGACAGTTTGATTTATAAAAAAGAAAAGTTTGGTTTATACAACCGAATATTATGCTCTGAAGCACAGAAAAAAACTATATAAATGACTTGTAAGAAAAGGCCACCTTTCACCCCAATGGGCAACTGGTAACAAGATTTAGATTAATACAGAATAAGAGTATATATATACCCTTTTACGTTTTAAACTTAGTAGACCTGCTGTATTTGTTTGGAAAAAAGAAGAAGAAGAAAGAAATTAATTGAAATAAATGACTTGATTTACTGATTAAAAGAAAAATTCTTGAGGTCCGAGTTGCCCATGCCTTTCTCTGGATCCATCATTATTATACTTACACATTTTTACTTTTAGATTTTAAAGGTGCAATAATGAACTCTAAAACACTAGTACACATGTTAATTTTGCGACACCTTTGTTATGGCATTTTTAAGTCTTTTGTTTCCAGCCTCAATCAGGGCTTGTGCAGCTGACACTTCATCCATGAACCGATGCTTTATTGCTTTCTGAAGCCGAATGTTTCACTCTGAAACTAATTTTTCAATTTCACGAACTTCAACACACATGTTTTCCTTTATTCCTTCTTTGACACTCACTTTTGTCTCTTCTGCTGTGATCTTATGCTCACTTTCTTGCTAAGTTTTTTTTTTTTTCTGTTCATATCTTCACGATACTTCTTATGTGCTTCTTTGTAGTATATTAACATTTCTTTACTGATATTAACTTCATTTACACTTTCACGCACTGCGTCTTTAATCATTCGTAGCCCATTGATTGTTTCTTCATTCAATCCTTGTCTCTCGGATGGCATCATGTTCTTATTTGTCGAGAAACCACGTTCAACAGATGCTTGCCCGTGTGAAAGTGTTAATATTGCTTTCACAAGTTTAGTAATTGTTAGATATTTTAGTTTCCTTGTATTATTTTCAAAGAGCATTACTTTGTTCCAATACACGTCAATACTACAATCAACAGAAAAGTCATCGTGTATACTCTGATCACTCATGTAAATTCGCTACTCGTCTACAGCTTTGTCAATTTCCTGACTGGTCAACATCTAAGGAACGCAAGACGCTAATCGTTTCAAAAATGACAACATCATATCTTGCTCTTCCTTTGTATGTCTAACAGCAGGATGCAAAATCTGGATATGTTTCAAAATCCGGTTGTTTAGCGGCAGCCTTTGCTGAAGGTAATTCATTGTTGTTACGAAGAAATTCTTTGCATTTAATGTGAGTAACCGTTGTTGCACTTTGTCGACTTCTTTCACTTTTTTTTATTCAGAATATCAGATCCAGTTTTTTCATTGTACAGATCAAATACTAGAAATCTTGCCATTATTATTTGAAATAGCTCATCTAATTCATCATGCAAAATGTGGATAAGTGATTCCTGTTTTTGCATAATCATACGGAATTTATCAAAGTGCCTACACTAATAAGAAAATGTACGTATAACAGGAGAATCTCAAGTTCTGACAGATTCTCTTGTAGCGTTCTAACTGTAATGAAATTTGATTTTGCTTGTGAAGAAAATTAAAGAAATACTCTGTCAGTGCTGGCCACAGAGAGAGAATTCAAGAGCAACCAGGATTTTCACCATTTTCTGTTTTCAAGGCGGGCGTTTCCACGACACACTTTTATTTCCAAGTTTTCCAGAACGCGTGAGAACCTTGCATACCGTATTATGTACAGCAATACTAGAAGGCACTGAAGTTTGTGAATACCAACATACCTCAATGCTGAAAGAAAATGCTAACACAGCTTGCGTTATAAGAAAATGGAATATGGCAAGGTTCCTCAATCAAGCTTCATTGGGGAAGAATAAGCACGTAGAAAACAAAGAAAAAAAGAGTGGAAATGGGAGAATAGAAAAAAATTAAATAAAAATAATAGTAAGGATTAGTGACTAGTCTCTCTCTCTCAAAAAAAAAAAAATGCCAAATTACGTAGCAATTTAAATCATCACTGGAACTGCCCTTGGTTTGTATTTTTAATAATTCAATTACTGAAAAATATAGGACAAGATTAAAATATAGGACATATATAGGACAAATATACACAAATTTCCAAAATATAGGAAAAAATTGGACAGCTGGGAGCCCTGCGGATTGTAGCAGCTAAAATGACGACCACTGCAATGAAAATTACGTCTGAACTCAATTCCGGCCTACAGAACCCGGTTTCATAGAAAACAGTGCGACGGGAACTTCATAAAATGAAAATTCATGGCAGGACCACTATCGCCAAACCCCTGGTCACAGCAGTAAATGCGAAGAGGCGTATCCAGTGGTGCAAGGACCACAAGGCGTGGACTCATGAGCAGTGGAAACATGTAATGTGGTCCGATGAATCGACCTTCACCTTGCTTCCAACAACCGGTCGTGTTTACGTATGGAGAACACCGTCGCAGGTCTATGATACAGACTGTCTGCTCCCAACTGTAAAGCATGGGGGTGGTTCTGTTACAGTATAGGCAGTGATATCGTGGTTTTCTGCAGGTCCCATCATAGCCCTGCATGGAATGATGAATGCTAAGGCGTATGAGGCCATTTTGGGGGACCAGGTTCTATCCATGGTCCAAATATTGTTCCCTGGTGGTGATGGCATCTACCAAGATTATTTGGCACCCTGTCACGCTGTGAAATCATGGTTTGAGGAGCATGACCGGAGCTATCACACCTCCCCTGGGTTCCACAATCACCAGATCTGAACATCATTGAGCCATTGTGGTCTGAGTTAGAAAGACGTGTTCGGTCTCATTATCCTCCACCAGCATCCCTTAAGGAACAGGAGGATGTTTTGGAGGAACAATGGTACAAAATTCCATACACCACGATTCAGGAGCTGTATAGTCCATTCCACGTCGGATCAAAGTTGTTTTGGACGCAAGAGGAGGCCCCACACCATACTAGGTGTGATTTTTACACTTTCGCAAACATTTTAAGTTTTTTGTCCAACTACTATATCAGCGTTTCCCAACCGGTGTGCCGCGAGGAAATCGAAACAAAAATATTAATTCTATAGCAACCAAATTGCAAGACATAAAAAATGTATATTTGTATTTCACATTACAACGAAAAAATACTGTAATTGTAATAGGCTATATTATTGTAAGTATATTACTGTGTAGCAGATAATATGTCGGAAACAGAATTTTGTTTGCCAGAGCCTCATACACACCAATGTTGAGAAGTATTTTCCTATGCTTGACTTAATTTGACGGGGTGAGGGTCCCCTTTCCGCCTTCTGTCCTATAGTCAACAGAATTAAATGTCAGGAAGAAAGTGAATTGGTCGATGTGAGAAATGATGAAGGTTTGAAGCTCTATCACTCACAGAGAGAATATCCAGTTATTTCTACAAAAACTGTGAAAGTTCTCATTCTCTTTTCTACATCCTACTTAAGTGAAGCAGGATTTTCTGCAATGAACACAATCAAATGTAGGAACAGGTCACAACTGTTAACTCTGGAACACAATACTAGGATGTGTTTATCATCTATCCGTCCACAATTGAAGAAGCTTATCAAAGAACATCAAGCTCAAGTTGCACATTAATTTTGTTTCGTGCACCAACTTGTTTTACTTATTTTTGAAAAAAATGTAACCTGTATATATTGTTATTATACCATTGTAACCTTCAATAGATATTATTGAAAAATTGTTACATTACCAGTGAAGAATTCTAATCTCCATATAATATTTAAAAATTGTATATTAACCATGTTCATTAATTGTAAGTTTCATACTGTGTAACTTTTCTGTACATTTTTAATGTTGAAAAAAAAAGTATTTGTTATCATTATGATTATTATTGCATCTTTATTGTTGCAGACCATATCGTAACTTGAAATTTTAAAATATCATTCAATCCTTTCAACGAAGCAATCATGCATACAAATTACCTATACTTGCGTTTTAAATATACAAGAGATTTGTTTGTTCGTTCGTTATTTAGTGATCTTCCTTCTTAGTGAAAGGTTGGATACAGTTTTCGAAACAGAAAGTGTATTTTTAAAAACCTGAGTCCAATAATTCATTGCAGTTGTTATCTGTTTTTAAATTGGAACAAAAATAAGCATAATGATTTGCCGCGGGAGAAAACAAATGGTCGAGCTTTCTTCTCTGTAAGAAGGAGATCAGTAATCACAGAAAAAAAAAATACCACAGTATTTTCTATTTACAAATAGTAATAATGATATTTATGAGTGTGCCGCAAGTTGAAAAAGGTTGGGAAACGCTGCCCTATATTTTATATATATATATATAAAAGAATAATTCCACACTAACTGACTTATTAACTCCCAAAACCTGAAATTTGGACAGGACATAAGATTTGTGATATAAGGCCCACTAAAAAAAGGATTTTTGGAAATTAGACGGGAAAGGGAGGAAGGAGGGGTGACAATTATTATCTTAAAATTGCTATATCTAGGAAACTGAAGGTTAGAGACATGAAATTCGGTATACGGACCTTTCATATAAAATAACTAGACACGTTTTTCAGCTTTTTTTTTTTTTTATATTTGACCTAGAAGGGGGGAAAAGGGGGTGAGAAGAATAAATAGAGTGAAAATTACTGTCCAATTATTATAATAAGATGACGAGATCTGGAAACCTCTTACGGATAGTCTTGAAGTTTGGTAGTTGGACATCTCATTCAAAATAATTAGACACGTGATATTTTCCCTACAAGAGAAGAAAAATCATGCGGCTACAACTGTTACAATTGGATGCCCATATCTCGAAATTGGTTAAGATTAGAGACATGAAATTTGGTATTTTTCATTTGAAATAATTAAAAGAAGTGTTTCAGCGTTTTTTAAAATAAATATTTCTCCTAGAAGGGAAGAAAATAGACATAGAAAAATAGAGTGGGCGTTGTAATTGTTAAAGCAAGATGGTCATATCTCGAAATTCATTAAGGTTAGAGGGATGAAAATTGGTGTTTAAATTTTTAATTTAAAATAATTAACGACGTGCTTCAGAGTTTTTTGATATTTGTTTTGAAAGGGAAGAAAAGAGTGTGACGGTTGCTACTGTTCTAATGATTTCCTTTGATGCCTTCACTCTTTCACGCTTTTGATCTACTGACAGATTTTTGGAAACCGACTTTGCCGAGAGCTTGCGCATGTTCAAATCATTATGAATTATGCTATCAACGCACACCCGAGAAATACCCACAATCTCTGCCACACCTTTTGCTGAGATTCTACGATTTTCAACAATAAGGTAATGAGTTTCATCCATCATGCCTTCGGGGACAATCACTGTTTTCAGTCTTTCTGCACGAGGAGCATTATCTATTGAGAAATCACCACATTTAAACTGTCCCATTGCATATGACGGAGAATCCCGTAATGTTTCACTGATTTTCTCATGAATTTGCTTCGGTGACTTTCCTTGATGGAACAAAGATATAATGACAGTTCCGATGTCAATGTTCGTAAAGTTGGCTGGTTGGGCACACATGATCACTTCAAGGGTCTGAAAGAGCTCCTCCGTGGCTAAGCGGTTAGCGTACGCGCCTTTGGCGTGGGAGACCCGGGTTCGATTCCCGGCGGGAGTTCATGTGGTTCGGATTCCACGTTAATCAGTAGGTCCACGTTTCATATAGCCTCGCTGCTGAAAGGGACGCTAAACTAAAATCAACTCAATTCAACTCAAGGGTCTGAAAAACAAAACAAAATTTCATTATTAATATGAAACTTTGTATTTCTACATACAAAGGTGTGCTCTTTAAAAATGTAAAATTTCATCATTCTATCTGTACGCTTTCTGGGTTGGGATACGAATTTTTCAGCAGTCCTTCAAGTATACATACAGAGTGTAGTTAGTAGGTGCTCCTACTTGTACGGAAATACCTTTTTAAGATGAGTTCAAATTCTATGTATAAAATTTTTTATTTTATAAAAAAATGCAAGAGCAAAGAGCATGCGCATGTAACAAAATTATTAAATGTTACGGCTATGCAATGTCATTAATTAGAACATATATATTTAAATAAACAAAACTCTTCCTTGTTAATACTACTTTCTTAATGCATGTCGCAAGGTCTTTACGTTTTTTTCTTTTCTTTGGATTCTAAATAAATTTGTATAAATACAATGCCTACTATTTGTAACATTCCTCGGAAGTACTGTCGCATTTCTGTTGTCTTCTTAATAACTCACATTATGGCATAAGGCAGTGGTTCCCAACCTTTTTTGACTGACGAGACCAGTTTACTGAACGCTCATGAAATCGCGACACATCTGTTTGATTTTTCATTATTAATAATAAAATTATGATAAAGTGTAAGACTATAAATTTCTATTAAATAGTGACTCTCAATAGTACTGAGTAATGTTGCTACCAATGGGATCTGTCCCAAAATTGATTTTAACTAATTACTGATTACTTCATGATTTTCAAATCTTAAAATTTCGTGACACATCCTACGGGATTCAGCGACAGAGTAGTGTGTCGCGACACTACGATTGGGAACACTTAACATAAGGAACGTGATGGTTCATTGCTACAGATATAAAACTTTTCTATGAAACACTACTCTCTGTCCAGCCAATCCTTAATCTCATTTGGATTAACACCAGTGTCTAGATCTTATTTTATATTATACTCACATCTTCTTGGTCTACCCAAAGATCTCCCTTGCCAATTCTACTCCACATACATCTAAATTCAAGAACCCCCTCACATTATTCGTAAGCAAATACGAACAAGGTTCTTTATTCAATCTACTCGAGAACAGAAGAACCTAGGTTACACTATGCGGAACTTCACTATAGGTTATCGAAAGTCATATGGAAAATATAATGAAATATATAAAATAAACGAAGTATTTCCCCATTTTTGATAATATGCTTCAATCTTTATATCCTGTTCTTTGACATATTACTACCATGTAAAGACAAACTGACACATAAAATCATTACTAAATAACATATAAACCCAAGGACTTTCATGAGTAAATTTATCCAGAGTTCATACTGAAATTCTGGTTTTGAATTTTCCTGAATGTCCATGATTAAGAAAGAAAATTTTCCTGAATCCGCGACTACTATTATTTATGGTTACGTTTAGATAAACAAAAATTTTGGGAAGTATATATATATAAAAGCGATCTTGGACAAGAATTTTAGGGGTAATAAAAAAAAATGCATCTAAAAATTGCGATCTTGGCCAATACTTAGTTTTTGGATCAGGAGCCACAAAATTTTCGAACGGCCCCTAAATCGAGTTTTCGTATTTTCTATAAAATAAACACATCATATTGAGTTAAGTGATAGTTTGGGTATGGCTACACTATTTGTAGTTCTCCAGATATAAGGCGTACAAGAAAATTTTTGATTGAAATACATTGGATCTTTTGATCCAAAAAAGAAATAATTTTTTAATCGACCTCCATAATTACACCCAATATTTTATTTATTTTATTTTATATATATATATATATATATATATATATATATATATATATATATATATATATATATATATATATATTTAGTAAAACCTTACTTCCTTACCGTAAATACTTATTATGAGTAAATCGTCCTGTATTTGGACTACAATAAAACACTAGTACAAAGAAATAATGAGACATTAATGATATCTTCGATATTCCAGCATTCTGAGGTGATTTTAGTTTAGCGTCCCTTTCAGCAGCGAGGCTATATGAGACGTGGACCTACTGATTAACGTGGAATCCGAACCACATGAGCTCCCGCCGGGAAACGAACCCGGGTCTCCCACGCCAAAGGCGCGTACGCTAACCGCTTAGCCACGGATTCCAGCATTCTGAATACACTCATAACCGTATATCATAATTTGGCGTATCTCTTTGATTATCTGAAACTAACAAAAAAAAAAAAAAAACTTTTTTTTTCTTCTGCACTATTTGAACTTTTAATTTGTTCGTTTTCTTTCAAAGTTTAAGCTTAACCCTTTCCGGATCCTGGCTTTTGGGCTATTTTTTAGACTTTCAGTCAAGCAGCTACTGTATCGTCACTATTTATCCTAGGATCATGGTTCATACCTCATTCTCTTCAGAATAGAGCTGGCTTTCAAATGGTACCACTTGCGTGCTCATACCATATACCAGAAGCGGGAAAAAATGTCAAAGTGAAAATTTCGGAGGGAAATTTTTTTTTCTCGAACTTTGGCCCCCCCTGGACCCCCCTGTGTGATCGTAGCCATCTAAAAAAAATCTGATAAATAGCACTTAGTATACTGAATGTGTGTGCCAAATTTCAAGTTTCTATCTTGAATAGTAAGGGCGGGAGAATTTTTATCAAAAATGCCCACAGTGCCCCAAAGTACCATAAAACACTATGATCTCAGGGAAAAAAATTCCTGAGACATTCCTAATTACCCTAGGGTCATGTTTCGCCCATCATCCTCTTCAGAATAGAATTGCCTTTCAGGCGGTACCATTCATATGTCTCCATCATGTATCTAAGGCGGGAAATTCCTGAAAAAAAGGATTTTTGGGGACAAAATTTCCCGTTTTTCAACTTTTGCCCCTCTGGACCCCCCCCTGTTTTTACGCAGAAATCGAAAAAAAACTTCTGGTAAATACTACTCAGTGGACTGAATGTTTGTGCAAAATTTCAATCTTCTACGTGAAAAAATAAGCCCGCCAAAAATATATATATACCGACAATGCCCCATATTTCCCTATATAGAAGTATATTTTTCAAAAAATCCCTGAGACGTCCCTAATTACCCTAGAATAATAATTCGACCGTCATTCTCTTCAGAATGAAACGGTCTTTCAGACGGTATGACTCACGTGGTCCTATCATGTATGTGAGGCGGGAAAATGACGAGAAACGGGATTTTGGGGGTAAAAAATCCCTATTTTTTTTACCCCTTTTCCCCTCTATTTCCCCCCTGTTTTAGCACTGACATCGGAACAAAAAATCTGGTAAATACTACTCGGTGGACTAAATGTTTGTGCAAAATTTCAATCTTCTACGTAGAAAAATAAGCCCGCCAAAAAATATTGAACATAGGCTTAAAAAATGAAAGAGAAATTTTTGACTTATGACGTCATCACCACCTATGTCTGGACGCAGGACGGTCTGAGACCATATGTAATGTCTTCTACAAGGACTCTAGACTTGGAAAACAAAACAAAAAAAAAAAAAAAAAAAAAAAAAAACGGACGAAAAAGCTCAAATAGAAGAGAAATAACATCTTTAGATTCTCCGTGTTCATATCTTCAGTGAGTACATCTTAACATTTCTAAGAAAATCTGATTCTTCTTTGAAATATAGAGAACTTCTCTGGCTTTTGACATATTTTGAAGCATTTCCGTGACATTCTCTGACTTATTATACTTTCCCTGACTTCCAAGATTAATGTGAACCCTTGTTATCACATTTAAGGTGAAACTTGATTAATTTTTACACCCTCTTTCTGTAGTTTCAGAGTTTATTAATATGAACATGTAACATGTATTCTACTACTTTATAAGAAAGAAGGAAAAAAAAAAGGTGGAATTCGATCTGGGATCAAATGTGTTTTCATATGCCGTCACTCGATTGGTTTATCCATGGAGCGACTGCGAAAATGAAAAATCTAGAAGTATGAAAGAATATATATATATATATATATATATATATATATATATATATGCAGATGGTGATCAGACAAATGGAAACACCTGAACGAAATTGCAACTTACCAGATTAATATGGTGTCGGGCCACCTTTCGCCTTCAGAACAGCCTTGATGCGACGTGGGATGGAGGCATAGAGGTCGTGAATGGTACCAAGTGGAATTTTACACCATTCCTCGTGCAGGGCATCGGCCAGTTCTGTGAGAAAGGATGGAGGTGGAAATCGTCGCCGGAGTCGTGTTTCCAAGACGGACCACAGATGTTCAATTATGTTGAGATCTGGGGATTGGGCGGGCCAGTGGAGGTGTTGCACTTCATCCCGATGTTCCTCAAACCACGCTGCAACAACGCCAGCTGTCTGAATGGGTGCATTATCATCCTGGAAGATGGCGTCATTGTCCGGGAACAACATCCGGACCATAGGATGCAAGTGGTCTCCTAAAATTGCGACATAATCGTTGGCAGTGATTCGTCCGCTAAGTGTGACCACAGGACCCAACGAAAACCATGATATGGCGGCCCACAGCATCACCGAGCCGCCGCCATGTTTCACAGTTGGGCGGAGACACTGCAGATCATAAGATTCTTTGGACGTTCTCCACACATAAAACACGGCCCGTGGTTGGGAATAGAGTGAACGATGACTCATCCGACCATATCACAAGTTTCCAGTCCTCAACGGTCCAAGTTGCATGGTCGCGGCACCATTTGCGGCGTGCGAAAGCGTTATGGTCCCTGATGAGCGGTGTGGCCCGTGCAACACGACCCCGTAAGTTTATGTAATTAATTCGCGGCGGACTGTGATTGTCGAAACAGGGTGAGGGAGGTGCTGATTGAGTTCCTCAGTCACTTGCTCCACAGTGGCACGACGGTTCTGCGTGACAATACGCTTTAATACCCGGCGTGACCTGTCACTCATGATTTTCTTCCGCCCACTGTTTCGCTTCCCCGATGTGGTTTTCCCGTGTGTTGTGTAGGCCGTCATCACCTTCAACACTGTCCCACGCGACACACCTAACACAGTAGCCACTGCCGTCACACTCACTCCACATAACCGCGCACCAACAATTTGCCCTCTTTGAAAATCTGAGGTGTCTCCCATTTTACACTACCTCCGTCTGCTGTAGCCACTGGGCACTGCTGTTCCACTGCGCCTGACGTAGTATGGAGACCGACCTAACACACCACCACCAGCGGTCCGGCGCTGCGAAAGCCACGACACCACTGCCAACCCATACATCTGACGTGTTGCCAACTACAGGTGTTTCCATTTTTCTGACCACCATCTGTATATATATAACGTATGGTAAAAAAATGCACAAAATTATAATCCGTTTTACACACTGAACATCCGCAATTTTATTGTGTTCTCTGATTGATAAACAAGAATGACAACTGAACTTTAATGTACAAACACATTTACGTTATATCTGCTGGCTTTGCGACAAATGCGGGGAACTTTTTGCATGGATGATGCGAAACAAGATGTATCAATTTCATTCAAGCATCTACTGATCCGTCGGATAAGACCTGCAACGGATGTTGGCTGATAATTATTGGCATACACTTGTCTCTTTAAATTTGCCTAAAAGTCCTCAGTTGGTCGAAGTTGAGGAACATTAGGAGGATTTTGATCTTTGGGTATGTAGCGTATACCATAGTGTGTCAGGCTGCAAGACTTGCTGTAGCGTAGTGACAGCTACCTAAATCTGGTCAAAACACCACATTGTCTCCACGATGATACATGCTGATAAACTGTTAAACTTTCGGCAGACAGAATTTCACATAATCTTCCAGTGTTTAGCGCAAGACCGGTGGTGAAAAACTGCGGTTTAGAGTCACTCATCGCAAGCCTAGCAACACTTTTTGTGGATATTTTGATTTCGGAGAAAAACGTACTGAATCAGGCACATCACCAGTTCCTAGATCGTAGTACGATTTAGGCTCCCACTCGTGATCGTCTAATGTAAAATAGGTTTCATCGTCCATGATGCACAATACATCATTTGTAGCAGTGAACGTTTTGGTGACTAGAGTTCTTAAACGTTGTTTCTGAACCACAATATGTTGTTCCATAATCTTTGGCATAGTTTTCCGTTTTACGTCTGGTAATTCCCATTTTCTGTAAAGCATCCATCACTGTATTTTTATCACAGTGAAATTTCCTACGAAGTTCTCGGCACGGTTTTGCCACCGTACCTGAAGTAGCTCGTCGAAGTTGTCTCAACACCTTGGCATCACTTAAATTCCAGTTCCGTCCACTGCCGATCTTCCTTTCCACGTTCATACCCTCTCTACTTTCGACACATTATACACCGTTCGTCTAGAATATTCCACACTCTGGAAGTGTTTCACAAGGTCTGACTTTTTAACATTCGGATTGTCTTTCCAATATTGCACGATTATTTTACGACGCTGTTCCTCATTTAACGCCAAACTCATTTCGTTGTGCGTCATTCTTCTCCTGCATTTGCTAATGCACGACAGATACACTAATCTTCCTGCATAGCTCATATCGTGTTCCACGGTCCACTGTTGCCAGGGTTTGCAATATATAAAAATTCTTTTATACTTCTAGATTTTCTAGACTTCGGTCACTTCGAGCCTCAAGAAAGGAGGGTTTCCGTTGGTTTCTATATATGTTTTGTATTAACGAATAATATTTGCTTATCTATATTATTCCAAATCAATACAATCTTTTCAATTTTCATGAACGAATTACGTGTGTCACGTGCTTATTTTATGACAATAAGAGATGGAATCCCGACTGATTCAGCTATTAATCTGTCCCGACTGATCCAGCTAATCAATTTTCCTTATGTTCGATACTGATTTTTCTACTTCTACCAAAAACGCACAAGAAGTGTCTGGAAATTTTAAAAATCCTCCTACTAACTACCACACTAAACGTAATTCTCGTTCTCAAGGGAAAAAATTAATAAATAAAACTTCACTATTATTTCAAAAACACTGTATTATACTTTCAATGTGTATAAACATTAACATTTATCAGTCTTTAAATATCTGGACACATCTACAGCAACGTTTCTTTCTTCGCTGTTTTCAGGTAATACTCTCATAAAGTACTGTCAAAGAGAGCATTTATCTTTCGAAAAGTACAAAGAAAACTTTTCTAAGCAAATTACTTTTCACAAACAAATGTGTCTATTAACTTGCGATAAAAAAAAAATCTAATACTGACATTAAAGAACATTCAAAACAAATTAACCTATACTTGATTATCCTCTGTTCATAATCAATGACAGTAGGCGAATCTTCAAATTAAAAGAACCATGCATGTAGTCCTAAGAGCATTAGCTTTTCTTTCATATTAAAACAATTAGCAACCAGCAGTAACCTACGAAATACATTTAATTATATACTGAAAATAACAACAAAAAACAACTGAAAATATAGATTATTCTTTTCTGGCTTGATACAAATGCAATCAAATAGTAACTGTTATTTTTAAAAACTGATACGAAGAACAAGTAAACACACTGGTTCTCTTCTATTGGTAAGAAAACAGCGAAATACTCTGAAAAAGAAAATAAATTCTCTTTAGGGAAGTATAACTAACATGACATTAAATATTATACTTTTATCAGTATCTTAAATATATCGTTCCCCTCGAAACAAAAGGGCGTAATCTCATTTTCTTAATATTTCAAGGAGACGTTTTTTTTATCGTCTTCTTTTTGAATTTAGTTTATTATCCTTCGTGTCATTATGTAACTTACGAGATCAAATTAAATTTTGACAGAACACGATAAAATAAACTTGTAACATCTTTCAACTTGTCTCATGGAGAAGTTGAAAAAATGAGATACGCCTCTTTGTCTCGAGAAGGACGATATATATTAAGAAAAATAAACAACTTTATAAAAAAGCACTATGCATGAAAATATTTTAATATATGTAAGAATTTCCCTTACTTTCTTTGTTAGTACTTGTAAACATTTTGTAGTTACTTTCGAGAAAAAAAAACTGTCTCAGAAACCGGCTAACTGTAAGATAAATTCCAAACACAGAAAGTTATTCGGTTTATACCTAACCGAATTTGTAACGCAGCTGTTACCTGTGTAGTTGCGCCAGAAACATAAAACCGCCTCATTATCAAATTTGTCTTACCTTGCAGGTGCCGGAGTGTTGTGCTGGTGCTAGCGATATGCTGACAAAAGTAAACCGTTATTGGTAAAGCTATACCATGGCTCATTTCCCACGTATACTTTTTGTACAACCGGATAGAATTGAACGTTGCCTGAGGTGCTATTTCGCAGCACCGAAGCAATCCCATCCGTGCTTTCTGTACTGCCACGTCAACGAGTTGCTGTATGCATATTTGAGTGGGTGTGTTTGAAATCTAAAAGGGACTTATTCTAATTGAATTCATTGCTGTTTTTGTGGTTTTTGCTTTTACGTCGCTTGTTACTGTTATCGAAATCTTTGGACTTTTTGAATCATTTTGATTATTCATCGTTTGGATTTATTTCCATTTGAGAAAAATTGTTTGCTGTAATTTCTGTTGAGAAGAAAGGAAAAGAAAGCCCAGCAGTTAACGTAATTGCGGTAAGTGAAGAAATATTATTTTTATATTTCTTTCTCTTGGGTTGTTAAGTTCTCTGCTTTAAAGGAGAGAATTTTTCATTCTGTTTGAGGTACTATTGTCTTTGGTTTAGTTAGTTGAGTTAATTTAGCGTCCCTATTGAGTTGTTTCAATTACTAGTTTTTTTTTTTGGTTAATTAGTTTGAAGTTCGATTTAATTTAGCGTCCCTATTGAGTTGCTTCAATTACTAGTATTCTTTGTTAATTGGTCTTAAGATTGATTTAAGTTAGCGTCCCTATTGAGTTGCTTCAATTACTATTATTTTTGGTTAATAGGTTTAAAGATTGATTTAATTTAGCGTCACCATTGAGTTGCTTCAATTACTAGTATTTTTGGTTAATTGGTCTGAAGGTCGTTCTAATTTAGCGTTCCCATTGAGTGGCTTCGGTTACTACTATTCTTGGTTAATTGGTCTTTAGGTTGATTTAATTTAGCGTCCCCATTGAGTTGCTTCAATTACTAATATTTTTTGCTTAATTGGTCTGAAAGTTAATTTTAACGTAGGCCAAACGTTTAACTATCAGAGTGACCACAACTGAAGATATCGTGGCCAGGCAAATACGAATGGAACCCATGCAGAAACATTAAACGAAAGTAGTCCATTTGAGGTTACTAGTGAAAGTGGCGCCTGAGCTACTTCGTGAAATTCGTCGACTGGCAGGCCAGGGGGAATCCATTACCCCAAAGTGACATACATCAGCAGATATTTCCACTATCAGCCTCAACTTACCCGAGTTTACATCCTCCTTAGGTGTCACATTACTCGACATAAGATAAAGTGCCACAAACTGTAAGAAAGACATTTGGAGGGAGGGTCAAAATGAAAGACGGCTGTCACACTAGATAATGTTTATATTTATCTCACACCTAATGGTAACATTCAGGCAATTTCAGATTGTGACACTTCTCGCAAAGGATGTACCACGATTTGCCGCCAGTGTAGAGAAAGTTTCTCGCAGGAAATTGTAACTCTCTCTGGATACAATTACGAGGGGAAGTTGGAGATGAATAAAGTGCACTAAAACTTGAATGTGAATGCTGCCTATTTCTAAGAATTCATTGTCTTCAATTTACCGAAAAGACATCCCTAGTTTGTAAGGATCCAACATCAAGCAGAGGGCTTATTCACCTTCAGTCGTTAAGTAAGCTGTTTATCGAGATGGACGTAAGTTGCTCGAAAGTGCTATGTTTCGAATACTACTATCGCTAAAGACTTTTTCAAGTTTAGGAAATGAGAAGAGACTTCGTTCAAAGTGACAGAAGAGAAGCGCAGGACAAATCGTAACTTGCAATCGACATGGAAATGAATGTCTGCTCTCCTTGCCTGCCTTTTCATTAATTAAATTGAAAATAATCAAATCACGATGTCTATCAAACGTACAATAAAATTTTCTATCTAAATTATTATTATTATTTTCCCTGACTGTCGCTATCACCTTTTTCCAAAATCCCAAAAAGAGACTAAAAAAATAAAGCAGAAATAATATTCAAACCATAATTTTAAATATAAACTAATTATTTGCTGAGCAAAACTTTATATTTTCATTAAAATTCAACACGTGTTACAGTTTCGCCAACTAACTCTTTGGCTTCATCAGACAATATGTGATACAGTATAACTGTACAATCGTATATACATACAACTGTATCACATACTGTCTGATGAAGCCAAAGAGTTAGTTGGCGAAACTGTAACACGTGTTGAATTTTAATGAAAATATATAGTTTTGCTCAGCAAATAATTAGTTTATATTTAATTATAACAAAGCAAAGCTTCTACTTATGGAAAATATCACATAATTTTAAGGAACTCGTTCTCTGTGGCATAATCAATATACTTTTACAGAATGTCTAGAAGATTAAGGGTATTGGATGATACGATCTGCTACAAAATCATAACAACACTTCGAGTATAGAACAGTGTTGTAAAATTTCCGGAAATTTTGAACCCGTTGGTAAAAAAGTTTTTTTTCCGGTTTCTTTCCGGAAAATTTGAAAAATAACAAAAATCTTTGTATTAGGTCAATTTTACTAGTAATGGAACCGTTTTTTTTCTTCCTCAAATGCGTGAAAGTATAAGTTTTTATTAAGGGAATATTTAAAAAAGAAGCAATCGAAAAATAAAACTGTTGTAATAGTCTGCACTCATTTCCTTTATATGCTTTCTAGTAGTTTATTCGTTGTTGTGCATTAATTACAGGACTTTTTAACAGCTGCATACATCAAAAACCATTATGAAGCGTTTCTGTTGCAACAAACAGGCCTCTTGAATGAAACAGTTCCTAATGTGCTGTTTGATCTGGTGAAATTTTGTTAATTTTAACCAAATTACTTCTTTAAAGAGACAGCAGTAGGCAAATTTCACTAATACTCATACAATAAAACATATTATTATTTAATATTGTACAGAAAGACTTTTATATAAATTTTATGCACAAAATTTTCTATGTAAACAAATACCTGTTTTCTAGTATGACAAATTACATAAAAATGAAAGTGACTATATTTGTAACTTAACCACATCTGAACCACCAGACCGATCTCGATAAAACTTACAACATAGATGGGGTTCGGGCCTAGCATGGTTTTAATCATTTTACTTTGAAGGTGCAATTTGGAGGAAGGAACGGGGGATATATATATACTGAAAATGACCAATATAAGTGTCGAATCCATAGTTTCTGAGGTTGCTGAGATGAACAATGACACTTCCGATGCCGCTTAAATCTAAATTCAGGCCCGCAAATTTAGGAAGGAAAAGATACATAAAAATGATTGGAAATGACCCATATTAGTGTCAAATACCAATTTTTTGGGCTCGCTGAGATGAACAGTGACACTTTCGATGCTGTTTAAATACAAATTCATCCCCGCAAATCGGAGGAAGGGAAGATATATATATATATATATATATATATAAATGATGGAAAATGACCGATACTAGTGTCGAAAATCCAGTTTTTGGGGTCGCTGAGATGAAGAGTAACACTTTCGGTGCCGTCTAAATCCAAATTCAGCGCCGTAAATTGCGCGCAAGGGAGGGATATATATATATATATATATATAGGTTGTTAACGAACTATACCGACAAACTGAGAGAGGTGATTTCTTACATTAAAATAAGACAAAAAGTTCATATGGACCTATGGCAAAAAGTGCATAGTTTCAGATTGGCTGTCCAAAATCGCAGAAAAAAGCCAAATTTCAAGAGGTCCTATTTCGAATTCTAGAAACTGTGGATGATGGCCCTTAACAGCGTAAAGGAAGTGACACATACGCAATCTAAAAATGCATATTTCATTAATGCTTAATGGGTGTACACTGTACAGAGTATTCCATACAGGGTGAAATTCCCAGACATGCCATCAACCGAATTTTGAAATAAGCTCTGACTTTATGGTGGTCCGAAGTAGGCAAACTATAAGCTTTGAAAGCAGTGAAAATGGAAGCCTTTGGCACGATGTTGGAAGTGTTAAGGATCGTCAGCAGCATGGTTTCTCGTACTCACGAGAACGCATTCTGCCATATTTTCTTTCACGCTTATAAATGAAGAAAACGTGAAATACACCGTCACAAAATACATCGCATCACACGTTATTCAGAACACGAAAAGACATGAAGCTGCTGGTTCCTAACACTTCCGACTTTCCCCCGAAGCATTGGATGTCCACAGTTGTGAAGGCTTACCTCCTACCTAATTTGGGCCCTCCTTGAAATCAGTGTATGTCTGAAAATTCTATTGAGAGCATACGTGAGAATTACACCCTGTAGGGAATGGCCTGTACACTTATTGAAAATTGACGAAATATGCACTTTTGGATTGTGTATGCGTGGCTTCCTTTACGCTGCTAAAGACCACCATCCACAGGTTGTGGAATTCGAAATAGGACCTCTTGAAATTTGGCTTTTGCGCGATTTTGGACAGCCCTAGCTCTGAAACTATACACTTTTCGCCATAGGTCCATATGAACTTTTTCTCTTGAACATTGACACTCCCGATACCGTTTAAATCCAAATTCAGTGCCGTAACTTCATTGAGGGGGAAGGATTAACATATATAAAAAAAATTATCAAAAATGACCGATATTAGTGTTGAATCCATAGTTTTGGAATCGCTGAAATAAACAGTAACACTTCCGATGCCGTATAAAACAAAATTCAGAGCCGCAACTTGGAGAGGGAAAAGATCGAAATGATAAAAATGATCGAAAATAGCTAATATTAGTGTCGAATCCATAGTTTTCGATGACACTGAGATGAACAGTGAGACTTCCAATGTCGTTTAAATCCAAATTCATCCCCCATCAGTACTCCTAAAGGGGGAGGGTGACATGTAAAAGTAATTGAAAATGACTGATGCTAGTGTTGAATTCATAGTTTTGGGGGTCCCAGTTCATTGGTGACAGTTTTGGTGATCTTTATGTTCAAAATGAAATGTATTCTCCCCATGCTAAGAACGGGTATTTTGCTAGTATTTAATAATAACGATCGGACGTTTCACATGTTAAATTCTTTCATATATTTCTCGCTACTCAAATTTAAACTTGTGCGGTGTATATGTGTGTGTGTGTAAATAAGATCATCTCTCTTTCTAAGTTGTTAGAAAAATATACAAATAATAAAGAGTGATTTTTACCAGAAATCACAAAACTAAAAAGTAAAATTAAAACCTGTTGCTTTAAATACTACTAGAGAAATACATCGTATATACGCTGCAGACACGTTACAGCAAATTAGATTAACATCAGGCGAAGAAATAGTTTTTAAATTATAGTATTTTCCGGGTTTTTGCCGATATTTCGGAAAGATTTTTAATTGATTCAAAATTTCCAGAAATTTTACACAGTATAAGTAAGATATGTATCTCTATAAAATATATATTTGATTTTAATATACCGGTATTAACTAAAATAATTCTGGCCCCGTTATTTCAACACTTCTCTGCCAATAAGCGGGAACTTCATAAGATTGTTTAAGATAATTTAAATGTGTCTATCTTAATTAATTTTATTTTATACTTTTTGTAGCCATAACTCCATTCTATCACGGTGCTAACTTTAAAGAAGTGGTGCACATATATTTGTTGACACAAATTTTCCCTATTGTAATACAAGAAACATAAGCACTCAATGACCTTAACTGTAAACCAGTAAATATAAAATATTTTTCATTTTAAAAGCATAATGTAGTAAAATTTTCGAAAATTTCAATTCTTCCCAAATTTTCCGTTTTTTCCAAGCTCGGGAGAAAAACGGTAAAAAACCCTTTTACCCAAAATTTCCGGGTTTTTTTCCAGGCCTTCACAACACTAGTATAGAAGTCCTGGACAAAGATTTTTACCTTACCTATAATGGAATTATCTGACTACTCGACACTTTCCCTGACCATACAAAAGTCAACAGAATCATTTGAGAAAATTACATCGCATTTCTAAAGAGTTCGTGAATTGAATAATACAGCAAGTAGAACCTAGACTGCAGATTTCCAATCTGGTTGCCAATATTTGAAAAATTCAGAGGTAAAACCACCATTTCACAAATAGTAATATTTAAAGGAAACGATTAAGAATAGATGTACTAATGTGTAAGTATGCAATTCGTGTACACGACACAAATGAAATATTAAGTAATAACTAGGAATTTAGAGAACAAAAATAATCGTTTACTACATTTCACTCTTCCATACCAAAGCACAGTGCGCTCATAAAGATGATCATGACTACTGTGCTTCCTTCTATTGAGAGCGTTATTTATCTTGACTTATATGAAGTAAATTAGCACTGAAAGACCGCGTAACTAATATATTACTCTACTGATTCTTTAGCGTGATGTCGGAAAAAATTTGAAAAGAAGTATAGGAGGTTCATCGAAAGAAGGTGCAAAAGCAAGTATCCGTAAAACATATATGAACAGAATTCGGTAGATAAACTAATATATTTTAACTAAAATATTGTAAATAGCGCCCGACCCAACGTCTAACCATCCCTGACATCGCTCCTCAGGCTGCTATACGCCTTGCTAGAACAAACAATTCCGCACGTTCCCGGTGAGAACTCACGTAGTTCGGATCCTACGTTAAACTGTAAGTCCACGTCTCTTAGCCTCGGTGCTGAAAGATATGCTGAACTCTAATTAATCAGAAAACTAAATCCCCTTACGCAAGCAACCTAATAAAAGTTTGCTTCTTAGGCAGTTTGGGTTAAAGGGCCTTTCCTAGTAAGATAGTGAACTCGACCCTTGATCCAAATTGGGTCGCTATTGACCCAAAAGGTTACTCTTGACCTAAAATTACCTCAAACAAATTTTTGACCCCCTATCCCCTCCCCTTACCGAGTTATCGTATCATACATGCTCAAAATTGAATATTTTTTAATTTTGGTGGGGGTGATCAAAACATTTTGAAAGTTTCACACATTGTAGATACTATTTAGATGTAAATGTGGAATTTTTTTCAAAATCATCGATGTGTATTTTCATTATTTTTTTGCGTGTTGAAAATTTCAAAAAATTGTAGGAAAAAATTCTGCGGGGACACGTCGGTGATTTTTTGGTTAAAAATTTGTTATACCCTTAGGTACAACATATATTTTTTCGGGGTCTGAAAGTGATGGCAACATTGTCAAAAATAAAAAAACTGAAAACAAACGTGTTTTTTCGGGCTCAAAAAACCTCGCGTCGGCTCAACCTATCTATCAGTCCTTGCTTCACTAGCCGCACACAGTAGCGCTCTCTACAGCGAGCTGAGTATAACTTTGTTCTGCAAGAGTCGTTGAAGTGGAAGCACTGTTACGGAGATATATTTGGTGTTTCTATTCCGAAATGGACCCAATCGAAGCAACCGAAGAACCACAGAAGCGGAAGGGATGCAAAAGAAAGGAAAATTGTCAACTTTGGCAAAGGATTGTTTGAAGGTGCCCTCACCTTCAGGGCAATAAAATGGCGGAAAAACTCTGCAACTACGTTTGTTTTCAGTTTCATTTATTTTTGAGAATGTTGCCATCACTTTCAGGCCCCGAAAGAAATATATGTTGTACCTCAGGGTATAACAAATTTTTAACCAAAAAATCACCGACGTGTCCCCTCCAAAACTTTTTCCTACAATTTTTTTGAAATTTTCAACACGCAAAAAAAAGAAAATACGCATCGATGGTTTTGAAAAAAAATTGCATATTTACATCTAAATAGTATCTACAATCTGTGAAACTTCCAAAATTTTTCGATCAGCCCCAACAAAATTAAAAAATATTCAATTTTGAGCATTATGATACGATAATTCGGTAAGGGGAGGGGGTGGGGGTCAAAAAATTTTTTGAGGTAGTTTTAGGTCAAGGATAACCTTTTGGATTAATAGCGACCCAATTTGGATCAAGGGCCGATTTCACTATCTTATTAGGAAAAACCCTTTGGCTCAGAAAACGAACTGAATGTCATAAAAATTAAGTCGTCCTAAAGTAAAACTATGTGGTCTGTTAGAAAAGTAACCGACCTATGGCCGAAAAACAAAAACGGCTTACCTGGAGCGTTGGACACCTAATCACCCTCAAAGTATGTAGATCCCTTAATACTAAACACACACTTCTCCCAGCGGTGCCGCCACTGTTGAAAGCATGCGGAAAAGGCCTCTTTCGGAATGAAATTGAGCTCGGCTGTCGTTGCTGCCATAATGTCCTCTCTGGTCTGAAATCGCGTTCCTTTCAATGGCCTCGAGTTTGAGGAACACCAGAAGTCACAGGGAGCCATATCAGGAGAGTAAGGAGCCTGTCGAAGCACAGGAGTCTGGTGTTTCACCCAAAAAGTCTGAATCAAGTGCGAGGAATGTGCTGGAGCATTGTCGTGATGGAGGCTACGAACACCTGTTGACCGCAAGTTCGGTCTCTTGCGCCGCACAGCATCACGTAGGCGACGGAGGACATGGTTTCCACCTGGCTGTCGAAAAGTTTTTGGCAAAATTTTATGCAGTAGCGCTGCTCCAGTTGTTCCGTCATTTCACTTCCCTTCCTTTCCAGTCGTTCCGTGCTACTCCCTTTCATGAAATTATTCTTAAAAGCTATGATGCAATCTGAATTTATTTCTGGGCGTGTGGACTGTTCAAATTAAGTCCTCACTGTTTACATGAAAAACCGACGCGAGCACTACCCACTGCCCCACTGAAATGCTGCTTGCCAGCAAATGACGCTATCGACAGGCAGGAAAAAAAAATCACGTATGCGCACGAAGGTTCAAGGTCGGCTCACGCAAGCGTGCTTGCTACAACTCCATCAGGTTTTTGAAAATAAATAAAGTAGGATACTTTTCCAACAGATCAAGTACAGTTAGGAATGCAACATTCCTTGTATAATACCATTTCCCAAGGTACTATACGTGACGACTTTATCCGCAAGACACGATATGCGTATAATTTTCTCTTCGTACATCTATTCTTAATCTGTAAGTATTTAATGAACTTGTTAATAGTTAATAAAGATGTAAGTGAAATATTAACCTATAATTAACAGAAAATGTTCGTCATATTGTACTTACAGCTGGGCATATGCGACAATCGCATGATACTAATAATAAGCGGTAGTATGAATGGAATGGAACAACTTTGTATTGCGGAAAAGTAAGAACAAAATTTCCTCGAGAAAGTTAATGCTTAAAAAAAGATGGGTAATGAAAAATCAAAGTCGTTAGCGACTTACGACTGATTCAGAATAAGCCCTAAGAGGAAGATCCATATGAACAAAGAGATCAACCCACACCCTCGGGTTTTATCAGACATGAAGAAGAAACGGAAATAGGTGATTTCTCCCTTTCATGAAATTATTGTTAAAAGCTATGATGCAGTCTCAATTTATTTCTGGGCGTGTGAACTGCTGAAACTAAGTCCCCACTGTCTACGGGAAACCTGCAGGGAGAAATCAGATGGAATTTCTATGCACGGGTACCAATGTAATTTTGCACTGGAAATTGAGATGTTGCGCAATAGTTCATAATGCTGAAGCACGATAGAATACAACCGGTGGTGGCGGCCCGGCTTTTCATGGAGTAAGTACACTTTGAAAATTGGTCGAATATAGACCGAATGTCTTCTGTATAAAATTTTCTGTAAAGAAACAGTAGTAAATGGTTTGTGGGAACTGTAGTCTCCATGGTACTTCATGATATACGTATGTAACGAATGCCTCTGTTCTATTCATACCACCAGGAAGTTTGTTTCGTTTCTGAAGATAAAAATACATACATAAATAAAAATAAAAGAACGCTTAGCAGTTACAATTGAAAATATGTCTATTTCCTTTTGATCTTATAATCACTCTCTTTGTTGTTAAAAAAAAAAAAAAATAGAAAAAATTACCTACATATAGGCTGCAAAAATCTCACCAAACTCCGGAAGGCTATTCTTTAAATCAAACGAAAGAAATGAATTCTAATAAACATGAATAAAGAAATCCCTCCTTTCAGACTTATAAGTCGCTGAAAATGCGAAAAATTACGATTTAAAACGCCTTAACTTGAACACTATGGAACCAATGGCAATGATTCAAGGAATTACTCAGGAAGTAATTCCAATTTAAAACGCCCTAACTTGAAAACTATGGGACCTGTAGCAAGTGTTTCAAGGAATTATAAAGGAATCAGAATGCGCTCTTTCTAAATATCCATGTTTCAGAATCCTCCGGCACCGACTCAACGAACTGTATACAAGAAGCTGTGATACAGGGATACATTTTAAATACTAATTAAGCATTAATGGCAACATTCAGGAAGATGCTGTCTTCTGGAAAATTCAGGAAGGAGCTAATCGAAGATGATTATCTTTCGGAAATAATATTGCCCGTTACAGGAAAGTTACGCAACACATAAGTAACATTTTATCTTGAGATATATATATATATATATTTAAAGTGGAATCTAGTTTTGATATTAAAATGTGATTTAATAAGTGTTTAAGGACCTATTTACTAACTTGTTCCTCTTAAGAATAAAAACTACGAAAATACGTGATATTTTGGAAACCTGTTCAGACTAAGTGACTGTGAGTGTTGATAAAACAAACGACTGTAATCTAAGGAATACATGAAGGAATATACAATACTCGAATAGCTGGACTGGTAGGAAATTTATCCCAGATATATTACTTGACAACAGTTGCTCCTCCTCAGGTAACAACATACTGTACGTGGTTGTTCCAATATTGTTCTACAGAGCTCTCTCGTTGGTTGAGTTGAAGTTTAGCATCTCTTTCAGCATTGTGGACCTACAGCTTAACGTGGAATTTGAACCACTTGAGCTAACACCGGAAATCGAATCCTGATCTCCAGCACCGAAGATGACTATGGTAGCCATATATCAACCTAACTCCCGGCGGAAACTCTGTCGTTCGGATCTCGCTTAAGCCGTAGGTCTACATTTGATATATGTGCTACTAAAGAGACACTAACTCTAAACCAACTCCATCACCCATAGTGTTTTATGGTAATTGTACCTACATATATGTATGATTTTAGTGAATGCTGTAAAACAGAACAAGTTATTCTGAAATGCTCATATAATACGTAATTACCTTAAAAACTGTCCTGATTAATGGAGGCTCAAGAAATAACATACACAGGAAACTGACTACATCTTTGGTTATTGGGTGATTAATTCACCAAAAAAAAAAAAAAAAAACTGTACATTATCATCCACTCATAATACCCTACAGCTTAGTATTTGACTGCAGACTGCAGTGACGGCGAATTGTAACCCACTGAAGAAGGCTCACCTCTAGTATGTAAAGCCCTGTGTTCAATCCACATGGACCATAACCAGTCCTTGAGGTTTCGCGGGTTCACCAGTTTTCTCTCACTATTATCTATGTCGCTCTCTCGTATGATTATTCATTTACATTGAACATCTGTCTTGGTAACCTAAAGACCACGAACAAAAAACCGACTACATCTTATTTCATTTCAGTACACAATCGTAAAAACATCTTTCAACTTAAGTAGCCTGGCAAGACCATACGACTGGAAGAGATGGTGGGTCAATGGCAGAACGCTCACTTCTGGCATGTGTGGTCCTTAGTACGATTCTAGCTCTCGCCAAATTGGCTTTGTAGCATCAAATCCAAACGTGGCACCAAATCGTTCCAGGATCCCTAGTCAGGTAGTCGTAGTGTGAGCACGTTGTGCTTCTTCCAGTGTACCAGTGTGTCTATGATTTTTTTGTAACTCTTGTCTTGTACATCCGCTGGCCTTTCGTAGTGTAATCTCCCTGATAAACTATAACAATAGATTTTTTTTAATGCAAACTTAACGTATACTTGTGCCAATTTGCATCCTTACGATTTGGTTTGATACTCAACTACATATTCCTTGAATTAAATAAGTGCTTAAAACTGACGTTAACACTACAATGATATTATATATCTATTCTGTGAATTACTTCCATTTTTGTCTTGCAGCTATTTTGGACAACGGTGCTTAAAAATGCACAATCTGTCGTGAAGAAGAAGAAGAAAAGAATATAATATGTTGTTGATTTTAAATATAGAATGAACGATTACTCAGTGGCATGGAATATATGTTGATTTTATATAGTTAATTTGTAATTGTGGGGACCGTAACTAGAGATAGTTGTTCGTTTAGAGTTGCTATGACAACCGAATATAAATCAAGTGGAGATTTTCAAGAATAAAAGATAGTTGTGAGTTATATGTAATGTGTCTAATTTTCTGGTTATGCAATCACTAATTATTGCGAATTTTCGTATTAATTAAGTGTACTTGAACGTGTTGAAATATCCAAATATTCGGACTGTGGGCAATAAATGTAACTAAAGAGAAATACGTAAAATAACGTTACATTTAATAGATGGTGTTTACCAACCACGATCCTTGAGATTGATTTGAAGTTGAGTAAGTAATCTCGTAACTTTCAACACGGAGTTCACTATACTAAGGAGTAAAAAGAAAATTTATAGACACATTAAAATGGATGTTTCCAGAAATGAAAGTATAAATGAGGATGTTGGTGATGATGTAATATCAGGTACTGGCACATCAACGAACGTGGCTGATCTTATAAGACAGCTTGGTCAGCAAATGTCACAACAAATAACAGAATTATCACAGCAAATCGATGTCAAGTTTGAGCAAATAACTCAAAAAATGGACACAAAGATGGATAATAAGTTAGAACAAATAACTCAACAAATACACCATAAACTAGAACGAACCGATGGTAAGATGGAACAGATTTTGCATCGATTCACGAAAGTACAAAGTTCTGTAGAAGTTGTCGAAACTTTAGTGAATGAACATACTAGCCAAATTAAGGAATTACAAGAGGAAATAAATACCATCAAAGAAGAGTTTAGTATTACTAATGGTGATCCAGTTCCAGCTGTCAATACAGAACGTGTGACATATCAACCCGGAAATGAAATCTTTGTGTTTTACGTCCCACGGTTATGCCGGTTAGGCTAAAGGAGACGCTGATGATGAGAGATGAATGAAATGGTGGAATGAAGAAAGTGGGAGGAAACGGGAGAACCCCGAGAAAACCCACGCACACGGTGTTTGTCCACCACAAAGTTCATTTGGCGGGAGCAGGGTTTGAACCCGAGACCCCTAGCACCAGAGGTGAACGCTCTACCACTGAGCCACCGCGGCCCCCCATATCAACCCGGAGCAGTAGTGAGAGATAGTGATTCTTCCAAAGAATATTCTGAGAAGGACGATAGTGAAGCTAGTATCGTGAGAGATAGGAGAAGAAATCATTCATCTCACCGCAGGAAAAAACTTTCACATAAATTCCAAACATTGTAAGCATACTAACAAAAGTAATCATTTTCAGTTTAGTGAAATTAGATTCTTAAAATTTAGCGGAAGGTCAGAATACATCCCGGCCAGCACATTCTTAGAAAAGTTCGAGGAAGAATGTGATTTAATTGGAGTAGACAAATCTAATTTTTTGAAAATTCTGCAGCATGTTTTACTACCACCATGTTCCGTATGGTTCAAAGCGATCATAAGTAATTTACGTAATTATTTAGATATTAAAAATGCCTTACTTTCTAATTTTGAAAACGATTTCATGTTGGTCAATAGAGACGCCTTAGTTCGAAATAGACATTATAACCCAAAATTGGATAAGTCTCTCACTGATTTCGTGATATCTCTATATAATGAATTGAAGTTAATTAATCCATATCAGCAGAAATCAAGAGTAATAGCACCAATCCGAATCTTGTTACCCTTTAAATTGCAACAAATGTTGATTTCTGTACAATGCGTTAGTTTCAATCATGTTATTATGATAGTGCAATATTTTGAAAGTCAATCTATGTTGCAGGATAATAGTAATGGTAATCAAGCCAATACTAATCGTAATCAAGTTAGTTATGTACCTGTTCGCAACGTTAATGTCAGGGAAGGTGATCTTAATGTGAGAAGTAATAATAGATTCCATTATAACGATAATAGAACTAAACCCAATTTTACCGGTAATAGAACCGAATTCAATTTTAAGAGAAACAGGAACAATAATCGTAATACATTTAAAAATCAAGCAAACAGTACATCTATTTTTTCTTGAAATGGATTTCATAATAGATTTATATATGACAGAAATTCTCAAAATAGAAACTAAGGTACCGTGAAAGCAAATAATACGCAGAACTGTATTCAAGATTGCGCTATTCAATGTAACCTAATCCAATCCTTTGCCAATGTAACTTAAACTAAAATTGTGGCGTCCGAGAAAACATATTCAATTGATTTTTGTTTCATTTCACTTTAAATATCGTAATGATTTCATTTGTTATTCGTACTTTGTTTGAATTCTATACAGATCATAATTCTTTGCGTCATCCTAAGAAAGTAAATGAATACGAATAGTGCCTATTCAAGTTATGCTAATTATGCTCGAATAAATAAAACATATTATATTGTATTCTAATTTACATAAACTTTGCACATTGTTACTATGATAATTTCTTTATTTATATTATTCCTGTTAATGATATTAATCAAGTCTTGTTTTGTTTCCTTTTGAGTATTGTTATGATTTCTTTATAATTCGCTTTATTTATTAGTATTGTGCTTTTGCCCAAATGGAAGAAATAAGTTATATAGTATTTCAATATACTTCAATTTAATTCGTCAATGAGCTTCCATGATATTGAATTAGTAAGAATATGTAACGATCCAGGATTCTTCCTTGAATTGTAACCAATTAAAGAAGTCCTCGTCGGAAGCCATTTATACAACGATATTATATATCTATTCTGTGAATTACTTCCATTTTTGTCTTGTAGCTATTTTGGACAACGGTGCTTAAAAATGCACAATCTGTCGTGAAGAAGAAGAAAATAATATAATATGTTGTTGATTTTAAATATAGGTTGAACGATTAATCAGTGGCATGGAATATATGTTGATTTTATATAGTTAATTTGTAATTGTGAAGACCGTAACTAGAGATAGCTGTTTTTAGAGTTGCTATGACAACCGAATATAAATCAAGTGGAGATTTTGAAGAATAAAAGATAGTTGTGAGTTATGTGTGATGTGTCTAATGTTCTGGTTATGCAAGCATTAATTATTGCGAATTTTCGTATTAATTAAGTGTACTTGAACGTATTGAAATATCCAAATATTCGGACTGTGGGCAATAAATGTAACTAAAGAGAAATACATAAAATCACGTTACAATACAAATAACCAAATCTTGTCTATTCTTATAAGCTGTAATGTTAACAACATTCTGCACATATATAGTTTTTTTTTCTATATAATTAATATTGTGAACAATTCTATTATCGAGTGTATTAGAAACATTCTATTCTTAAATAAAGTTGGAACTAATAGATCTTTGTGTTGATATCTATATGTTACTATTTTTCTAAGATATAACACTTAATAATAAGGGTTAAAATATCTATCAAGCTTAAGATAATTATTATATACTATTGAGTATATGTATTTTAAAAAAGTGCATCTGTAAGATAACTGCAAACACGATGGTGCATTGTGGGATAGGGCCTGGCAATTGGAAAGTTGAGTGTTGAAGTTTTTTCTTTTATCTTTCCATGAGTATTTTTTTTAAAATCTTTCTCTTTGCGTACAGCTCCCCCTTCTGCGGAGTCATGTAGAGGGTAATTTCTTTTTCCTTTTTTATTTCTTTAGCTAATTATTGGTATTTCTACCACGTAAGTTATGCGCAAAAAAAAAAAATAAATAAATAAATAAATAAATAAATAAATAAAATGGTATTTTGCACCAACTCATCCGATCTACTTTTTTTCCTTTAATCAAATATCGACCATTCACAGTCAAATGCTGCTGGATCCTTTTCTATTTCTTGAGTGGTACGATACAAGCACATTCTAATTCCCACGTATTCCTTAAACCGTTTCCGATAGATCCAGAGCATTTTAGAACGTGATTTTTCGTATTTCTGGCGACTTATAACTCTAAAAGTAGGAGGTTTACGACTCGTGTTTATGAGAACTTTTTCTTTTCGTTTGATTTAAGGGATCACCTCCCGCAGTTTAATGGTGGTGTTCTTCTGCAGTCTATATTATATATATATTACTTACAGCTGCGCGCTTAATCATCTGTACCGCGCGCATGTTGTACATCTCGAATACTAACGATATACTGTAAGTATTTATTGTAAGTATTTATTGTAAGTATATATTGTAAGTATTTATTGTAAGTATATATTGTAAGTATATATTGTAAGTAAGTAAGTATATATTGTAAGTATTTAATCAAGTTCTATGCTCACAGGAAAAAAATCAAAGAAAAACACATTAAAATGATTTTGGTAGTTACAAAGCAAAAATTTAGTTAATAACCAAAAATAGACCATCTGCGTTTCGTTCAACAAAATTTGAATTAGATCTGATACTTTTTTTTTTTTGGTGATACGAATGCGGTTAAAAAAGAAATCATTAACATGAATTGTTTCAATATATTCATAATCTTGAGAAACTATCTGAGACTGATCTGACATTGTAGGTTAAATTTATTAGTTGTACTGGTTGCCAGATTTTTAAAAAAATAATTACTCAAGAAGTTTCTATTGATAATTCCTCTCTTAAACGTAATAGGTCCAACGAGACAAATAATAACCATATTATGCTGAAATATGTCAGCATTAGAAATTATATTAAATTCAACTTTCTTAAATTATCAATACAAACATCTCTTGGACAAAACTCAGAACATTTTGTTTAAAAAAATGAAATGAGCACCAAAATCATGTACCGCTTTCCCTTAACCCCCGCAGTATTCAAGTTTCGAGTTATTTCATTCTGGGCCTTTTCAACATAATCTCCATTACGTCTATGCACGATTACAATCTTTGCATCCAACTATCAAGGGCGTCTGAGAAGTTTTTTTTGGAGGTATGTTTTAGGCACAGAAAAACAGCACTTCTAAAGGACTCAAAACTGCCACACAATGAATGGGAGCTAGACCATGGTAGTACAATGGATGACGTCAATGTTCTTATCCTGTAAGAAGCAAATACAACTTGAGATCGGATAGGTTGTGAATTATCCTTGTGGAAGAGAAAACCTGACTGTGCGAGCTTTGACAGACTTTATTGAACTGCAAAAAGCAATCGCTTATCCAACTATCATTTGAATAGTGTACTATCCAGTAATTACTCCTCCCTTTGGTACAGGATCGGTCAGAATTGGACCAGATACTTTTTGCCCAGAAAATGGCATAGAGCTTTTGATCTAGCCGGTGAAATTTTTGGGGTAGAAATGAAGAGAGATTCCACTCTTTGGATTGACTTTTTGTTTCAGGATTAGAGAGAGGAAAATATTCTATCCATTGTGATAACAGATTACAATAATTTCCCAGTTTCTTGTAAGAAGACTAACAATTATCATGCAGGAGGCATTCTCTTCATCTAACTGCCGAGGGACTAGATGTGAACAGGCGCTGGGTAACTTTCAAGTGGCTTGTCAAGATTCTTTCTATGGTGCTATGAGAGAATCCTGTAAGTTACAGATACTCTCAACAGTAAGCTTTCTGTCCTCTATGACTAGGGCTTCAACACAGCAATGTTTTCTGCGGTGGTTACACAAATTGGACATCTGGACCTTAGGAGAATTCCAGTTGACTCCCCTCTCTTCCCCTACATTTACGTATCCACTTTCAAACACCACAGTTGGCATGGGCAGTGGCCCCACAAACATATATCAACTGTCGATGAATGTCGATAGCTTTTTCGGCAGACAAATTCTTTATTAGACTGTTGCACCTCTACAGTGAAATTTGTCATTTTACGTTAAGTGTCAAAATATGCTTTTCTTCACAGGTGAACCAAAGAAAAATGAACACAATTACAAGCTTGAAATTTTGTGCAGTTAAGCCTTACAATCTAAAGTTACTACTTTTATTCGTTTTCCAACCAGGCAAAACAGTACGTAATTTTGATATGTACAGTGTATCTTCCTTAGATTTCATATAAAAGTAAGTCAAATTGGCTTCACGTCTACAGACTTCCAACTACATATAGCACAACTATACTCTCACCTATATCAGCTGCTGTAGATTTCTGGTATCTATCAACAACCCCATTCATACAATAGAGAAACACAGATTGGTTGGTTAGGGTTTCGTGTCCCTTTTCAGCACCGAAGCCCATAAACTAAGGTGGAATCCAAACCATCGTAATGCGTTCAAATTTCAAAGCTCTCCTATCGGAAATCGAATCCAGGACTCCGTCCACCAAAGTTGCGGACTAGTCAAATAGAGGAACACAGAAATAACAAATAGTATATTCTTTTCTAACTCGTTTGTATAGTTGTTAAAATTCTCATAATTGCTTGTATCCACTTACAGAGTGCGTTCCACGAAAATGTTACACCTATCGTAGAAACCAAGGCAGATAGAGAGGTGGAACCTTCCGGAACTGTCATGAGGCAAAAAGGTCAAAAATCTTGTTGGTTTCGGGAATCTCCAGTCACAACCGGACTCGCCGGAAGTAGAAATGGAAAATGATAAACTGCAAAGTAGTTTTAAAGTGCCAAAATTACATTCTACGCATGAAAACAAGCAACTTTGATATTTTTACTGCTTGTACATTTCGTGGCGATCGATTTTGTAAAATGTAACATATCAAGCGAAAACTGTGAAACGGATAGAGGATCAGGTAGAATATCGTTAGAAAACACTGTGGCACAGGAATGAGAAAGACATGAAAAACGAAAACGATTAAAGCGTAGCATAACATTGGGGTAACGTGCCGCCCACTTGATAGTGTCTCAATGACCAATCTATCACCAGGAAATACGGACTGTAAATAGTCATGTACTGGGACATAAAAGTGGGCAGGACAGCTGTCACGCTAAAAAACAGTGGGCGTCATCAAATTCTTCGGGATTATTTTCCACAGATTCCACCATCAAATGCAGAGTACCGCTATTATCTTGCAGTATCTTCAAGTATTTCTCATTTGTCAACGTACCATCTGTGAAGAGGAGTTCGATTATTGATCGCCTAATGTTCCCGGCAAGACATTCAGTGTCTGAGTGATGTGCTGCCTTCACGAACCATGGGGATTCGCGCCACTCCAGTATCGGCAGTTTTACCTATTCACCGTGACATTCAGGTGAAAAGTACTCTCATCCCTGAAACGCACGCATGGCAGCACAATCACTCTCAAATTCTTCATCTATTTTCTCGCTAAATTCCTGCTGAACATTGGCTTCGATTTTGTTAATTCCTGCACGATGTGCAGTTTGTAGAATGGAATCCGTGTTTCCCAAGGATCCTGTGTATCATTGTACGTGACACATCACAGGTTTGAGCCAGTGTTGTGATGGATTCCTGTGGACTGTCATTAGTTATAGTCAACACGTGCATCTTTCTGCCTTTAGTACATACACATGGAAGTTATTATTATTTTTAAATTCAACGAGGCTATCTTAGTAAAGTTTTGGATTTATAACTGACTTACTTATTCCAACGCGTAAGAACTATTCTCAAGTATAAA
Source organism: Thermobia domestica (assembly GCF_964235325.1). Classification (NCBI taxonomy): domain Eukaryota; kingdom Metazoa; phylum Arthropoda; class Insecta; order Zygentoma; family Lepismatidae; genus Thermobia; species Thermobia domestica. The sequence continues at coordinate 121,030,490 of NC_137462.1, read as the reverse complement.
TTAGTCTCCTCTCTTCATCAAGTGAATTCCTGTTTTATTCTGGTACTTCTTATATCTGTAATTGTATATTAACATCATCCTTCATCCCGACAGGCCACGGATAATCCAAAAAGTTTGGTGAACACTACGAAACTTCAAAAAGATAAACGTAATAGTATATGGAATACTGAGAAAAACCTTACCTTATGTATTAGAAACGGGTCCTTTTCCTTCCTGAAGCTGTAACCCGAAAAGATCTGCATAAAGAGGATTATTTTTTATCACAGACTCTGGCAAACTTCCACCCTGAATACCTTGGGCTGTCGTAACCGGCTGAGTACTTTGTTGGGTCACAGACTGTGAAGCGTATGACATGTTCACATTGCTTTGAGGGCCGTTGGTTCCACTCATCTGCACCTGTAGACCATACTGTAAATTAGCAAGAATTGAATTACTTGAAGGCACTTGCGTTCTAATATCAGACATGTTAGTTGTTGGCGGGACACCTACACTCGGCGATGATACCTGAGGATCTACACTCTTTTGAAGTGAAAGCTGATTTATAATGTTTGTAAGGTAGTTAAACTGGGCCTGACTTTCCTGTCTGATTAGATTTTGCATTCCCATAATACTCTGTAAATACATATCTGGATTATTAGGCATCATCATTGGCACTAAAGTAGGCATGGAAGGAAAGTTTGCCATTGGAACTTGAAAAGGAGACGACGAAATAGGTAGACCAAACCCACCTGTTGTAGGTGGCGGCGGATACCTAACACCAAACTGTGAAGATTGTATCAATCCAGTAAGTGGATTAGCACCTCCTAATAATCCCTGATTATTTTGGACGGATTGAGTAAACGGAAGTCCTGATGTTTGGTCAGAAGTCTGAAATGCTGATGCTCCCATGTTAGCATTTGGAAATAATTGAGGCTGAGCGTTTGTAACAGGTAACTGAGGCTGAGAATTTGCAACAGGTAACTGAGGTTGAATATTTATAACAGGTAATTGAGGCTGTGGATTTACCACAGGTAACTGAGGCTGAGCGTTCGCTACAGGTAACTGAGACTGAGAATTTGGTATTGGAGGAGAAAAAGGTGGTGGTGATTGTGTAGGTCCACCTTGTGATACTGAGATCGATCCAGGATTTCCTGTCTGTACAGCTGCTTGTCCTGTTGACGTAGGACTGCACTGTCCTACCTGCATATTACTAGGCTGCCCAACTTGCAATGATCCAGATTGTGGACTAGGTTGTACTCCTAATTGTAAAGCGGCAGGCAGTTGATTAAGTTGTATATCTCTAGCCTGTGGGCTTAATTGTGGACTCCCAAGTTGGTGATTAGGCTGCACAGACCCAGTCTGACCAATTTGTAGTGATCCAAGCTGGGTTGAATACAAGAAAGGTGATGAAGGATTGTTTGCAAGTAAACTCGCAAGATCTGGTTTCTTCGCATTTTGAGCGTTTTGAAATTCTCTTATAAACTGAGCAGCCACGTTGTCTTTTGAATCCTGCTGTACAGTCTGATTCTGATTTAGAAGTTCTACAGGTGAAGGTGCCTGTTGTAAACTTTGTAAATGTCGAGCTAGAATGTCTGGTGTCACTGGAGGTAATGGTGGAAATAAGTTAGAAAGTACAGAAGAACTGTTCGACATTGTTGGAATATTCTGCTGTGGAAAAGCATTAATCGATGTGCCTACAATTTTTAATAAGTCATTTACGTTAACGGATGTATTGTTCTGTTCACTTTTGATATTTCCATCATTGGATTCACATGGCTTATCCGGAACGAAATTCAAGAACTGCTCGACAGGTATAGATTCTTCTTCCTCTTCTTTCAACTCAGATGAAACTCGGGTTATTTTAGGTGATACTTTATCACCTGTACGGCTAGTACCACTAGGATCTTCCGTTCGATTTACCAAGAAATTTTCTTCATTTACTGTGTCTTGAGTGGTTGCTTCCTGAATAACTGATGTTTCCCAGTTATCTCCGTAACAGTCTATGTTGTGTTTAGAGTGTGGCTTACTTTCCGATTCACTTTGGTCACGAAATGCAGAAGCACTATTTATTTCTTTATTTAAGCTATGTATATCACAATTGCTTGTTTTGTGCATGATCACTTCTTTATCACTTACACTTTGAGCGACTAATGGCCTTCGTATTTCGAACTGACTACCTTGTTTATTTTGCGTATCGTTTGGTTCAGTCTTATTTATTTGAAATGATCTTGCTTTGTCAACAGTCTTAGCTAAATTCCCACTTTCTCCATCTTCCTCGTCCCACGAGGAATCACTAACGAAAACATCAATGTTCTGGTTTTTGTTTATTGCAGAGTCTTTATTAAATGTCTTGTTATGGTAGTAATGCGATTTCAATGGGATTTCTTCCAAGCCGTCACATTTATCACTAACTGAAAGACGCTTTTCGGCGACTTCTCTAAATCTATTATTCGTGGATACGTAGCATTCGGCATTCGAAGGCTCGCTGTTCCCTGGTACACTCGTACGGGACAACTCGTTCGCTGGAACTGGACAATGGTCTCTCATGCGTAACTCATCCTGAAAAACGGCGTCCCAGTCTTCTGCGTCTTGCAGAGGAGGAGGTAGAGAGTATCCAGATTGCTTTGACCTGCAAAATAGAATGAATTTACTTACACGGCAAAATCATTTGAGATAATTACATCTAATGCAAGAAATCCCCATACAAATTTGGGAAAAATGCAAATTATAGGTAATGTCACTCCAAACGACTAATATAATCTTATGTGCTATTTCGTGGTAAAAAGGAGAAAGTTCCTGTGTTAATAACATGTATAACTTCAACATATCACGTAGTTTAGTAGCAGAGATAAATAAAATTAATACTAACCTTTTTTTATTTCCAAGGAAATAATATCAAATATTTTGATTATTTTATCGAGTTTCCATTATCAAGGACAGTAGAGGTTTTAAACATATGCAGCAATGGAATCTTCATGGGCTTAAAGGTTCAACTTCAGTAGGAATATTCATTTAAAAACCTAGTAGCATATTGTATTTATAGAGGTTATCCTTTATATGAGTTTCCTTTTTCTTGGAAGTAAGTATAGTGTAAGTGCACTTAACACCAATACAAGTTTACCTATTATAATTTGTCATTTTTCTGCAAGTAACTGTAATACCTACAGGATAAGAGTAAGTTGTAATAGGCAATATTCTATTGATATTACATGCACTTACACTAAACTTAATTCCGAAGAAAAGGGAACACATATACAGAGTAACTTTCGAAAATACAATACGCACTATTTTTTTTTTCTTTTTTAATTGAGGCTTTCCATGTAAGCAGAAGCTTTAACCATGTAAAGATCCTGTTGCTGCATATGTTCTAAGCACATACGGTCCTTAGTAATGGATACTCGATAAAATATCAACGAAATATTGGATATTATTTCTTTAGGAATACAAAAAAGGTTAGTACTAATTTTATTTGAAATATATATTTTATTCGTTCTATGGTCATAACAGAGACAAGCTGGAAGTTTGAAAAATATTCCTACTTACGCAAGTTAATATGATCCATAAATCTTTGCATCATTTACACTAGCTATAATCCTTGTTCTTCGCATTATGTTTATGGAAAATATTTGAATCCTCTTCCTCCTTAGAATACGCACTTCAATGAAAGCGCAAACATAGGTACCCGAAAGCACAAGCGCAAACATATGCCTGGTTTTGGCATAAATTTTTAAATGTCCTAACCCCCCTCCCCCTTTCTGGAGTACACTGTTTAAAGTGACATGCTAAAATCCCCGCTTGAAGTGAGTAATAACTATATTCCAAGTCCTTTCAAAACGAGTCAGTCGCTTTCCCAACTCCGAAAACTATGAAATCGAAACTAATATCGATCGTTTTCGATTATTTTTATGTCAGTCCCTTTCTGCCCTCTACGAGTGCTAATTCTAGCTGTATTTGGATATAAAGGGCATCTGGAGTGTTACTATTCATCTCCGCAACCCGAAAACTATGGATTCGACACTAATATTGGTTGTTTTCGATTACTACTTTATTTCACCTTATCCCCACAGAACTTTTTCTAGATTGTAAGTCATATGCGTACCAAGTTTGGTTGAAATTGCTCCAGGCAATCCATAGTTATGCTGGAACATATATACATATATCCATCGACCCACATAAGTATATCGTTCTGTATCTGAGAAACGTGTATTGTAAAACTGATTTGTAGTTCGATCTTACGGCAGTCTACGTCGAACAGTGCTGCATTTGTAACCGTAATTATTACGGCCCCCATAATGCAAACCTTGTTGTTTGGGGGGGTCTATGCACAACCCGTGAATAAGCATTTATATTTTTTTCTTCTGGGTGCCGACAAATTTTAATGAAGTTTTTCAAATAACAAATTTATTTGGGGGAGGGGGCTTGAGCCCGACAGCCACTCCTAAATACGCCCATATATATATATATACTGTATTGGTACACCTATTCTTCATAATCAATAGCCTGAAAACGAGCTATGTTGATCAAAAGACAAATAAAAATTCTCACTTTTCTTCATACTAAATAATGGATAAAACGTGTTGATGTCTAACAACTTCTCTCTCCGAAACTGTAGTTTTAACATCGCATCTACTGAGAAAATTTTATCATAAATAATTTGAGATCCGTGCTGATAATAAGCAGTAAAGCAGTTCATGTTCACATTATCATCCAATTTTCAATGAAAGCAGACTGACAGGCAGGTAAGTAGCGGAGCGGCGATTGTTAATAGGAATTATCGTTACTTACAGACTGGGAACTTTCTCTATTTTAAGTCGAATGTGTAAATTGCTTAAGAGTACTTACTAAGAAACAGCAATATATAATTTACACAGTGTTATTCTATTTATCCATGAAATATTATACGGCAGTATTCACTCGAATATAGACTATAAAAGTATGAACAACATGTATCAATGTAATATTTGACATACGTTAGACGTAATATAGATGTATATCAAATACAGCCATAATTGTAATTTTTGGAGATTTATTCTGTTACTGAGAATAGACCTAAGTCGGGGGTGACCGTATGAGGAGTTTGTTTGTTCTTTTGGGAATAATTATTACTAGAGCCCGGAACTTTGGCAAAATGCCTTTCTTTTAAAGATGCCTGTATCTATATTTTTTAAAAGGAAAAATTCATTTTGTGTTGTGAGCCTGTAGTGAAGTTTTTTTTATTTTGCCTATTTTCCTTTTAATAGCTTCAACAACTCTTGGATGTGTAAATGCCTTTCTTTGACTTTTTTGCAATTTTAGATACAAAAATTTCAAATTATAAATGCTCATTCTCGATTAGGAGTGTTATTTTTTCATTGAAATGCCTGCGTAGCGTGATATCATGTTCAACAATAACATTGACTTCAGGTTTAGGCTGATTTAAAAACGCTAGCTTAGACGAAAGTTGGCGAACTTTGGGACTGTAACAATTAATGCGAACAAAGGCGGTAGCGTGCTATCAGAAATAATATCTGCGCTTGCAACAGAGTGGCGACTTCCTTCAAGTTGTTGTTCGCGGGGTCATTGTTTCCCCAGTCGACATCAAAAGAAACTGGAGCTTCTGTAAAAACGAAAGAAAGAACTAAGTTCAATCAACGAAGCATTCGAAGCAATATTCTTTATTCCAGATTCGAACGCACAAAAGGCCGCATCATGCCAAAATTTAGCATACCGTTGAGCAGTAAGTTACAAAGATACGTCCGTGAATTTGGCGCAGATGCGTTTACTACCGATGGCGCAGTTTTGTTGTTCAAAGTATGTGGCAAAGCAATTAATCACGACAAGAAATACTTTGTATCTCAGCATCTGAATACCTGCATACTGCTAAACATAAAGATGCTGCTTTGAAAATGATGGGACAGAAGAAATTGTCCTCGATTTCAACAGCTGTTTGTTCATCCAATAGACAATCATAATTTTCTTTTGACCTATGCAAGGCTTTCATGGCAGCGGGAATACCTTTCAGGAAGCTGGAAAACAAGACACTAAAGAATTTCCTGGAAAAATACGCGATGGAAGTTGTACCGTCAGAATCTACTCTAAGGAAAACATATTTAAATGCTTGCTATGAACAGACTCTGCAAAAGATTCGTGACGAAGTTTGTGGGAAAAAGATTTGGATTTCGATAGATGAGATGACAGATGCTACAGGAAGATATCTAGCCAACGTCATCATTGGACTCAAGGAAACATCCTCATCCTTGTCATTTCTTCTACTGTAGAAGAGCTCAAAAAGGTTAATGGTTAATCAATAGCTCAGTTATTCACAAATTCGCTTGTTCTGATCTGGCCAGATGCTGCTCCGAACATGAAGAAAGCTGCACGGGCATTGAAAGTGCTGTTCCCCAACATGATTCATATCACATGTTTAGTTCACGGCATACATAGAATCGATGAAGAGATAAGAATGTTGTACCCTAGAGTAGACAAGCTAATTTCAAACAAAAAAAAAAAAAAAAAAATCTGAAACTTCCCGATGTCGGATTTTTACGGAAGTAGCGCCCGAGCTTCCTCTTCCCCCACAAACGATTATCACGAGGTGGGGGACCTGGATTGCAGCTGCAATGTACTATGCAAACAACCTGGAAACGTTCCGTGCTGTGATGGAACAATTATCAGAAGAGGATGCTGTTTCAATTTCCGAGGTGAAGAAAATTTTGTGCTGTTAGATCTTAGCAATGATCTTGCATTCATTTCAGTGCATTATGGTAAGTTGCCAGAGAGTATTACGAAACTAGAGAAAAGAGGTGAAACCGTTCCAATATCCTTACAGATCTTTCAGGAAACAGTTGACCAGCTAGGAAAAGTGCCGAGGGAAAAGGGACTGGCTGTTTATGAAAAGCGCAAACGTGTTGTGGTAGCTAACGAGGACTTTCAGAAAATGTTGAAAATTCGTGATGTTCTTAACGGTGAAAAGTGTGTTGATCTTGAAATGAGTCCATCTACAATAGCTTCATTTATGTACGCCCCAGTTACTTCAGTTGAAGTGGAAAGATCATGTTCTATTGTAAAAACCGTTTTTTCTGACAGGCGATTAAGTATGACTGTTGATAACTTAAAGAATCATCTTGTAGTCATGTGTAACCAGCATACACTGTAAGTAACATTTTGTACAAATATTCATATAACAAGACAAATATCATGTAATGTTTGAGTATTAGAAAGTAACAACTTTTGTTTTTGCGTTTTAGTGCCTATTTGTCAAGTTTTAAATGCCATTCGCCTGCCTATTTTACACAAAATAAATGCCTAAACAAGAAAAATATCATGTAATGTTTTAGTATTATAAAAAGTAACAACTTTTGTTTTTGCCTTTTAGTGCCTATTTGTCAAATTTTAAATGCCATTTTGCCTGCCTAATTTACACAAAATAAAAGCATAAACTTCCGGGCTCTAATTACTATTAATAATTGTTGTATAGAATTAGTGGATTGAAATAATATGCAATTACTTTGTGATTTTACATAATTGCAGTTTTGCAATAAACTATTAGCGCTTTGTTTGCAACGGTAGATCCAAGGCGCTTTTTTTTTTTTTTTTTTTTTTTTTTTTTTTAGCTAGATCCCACTATCTAAACACCGCAAAGATACGTTGCCACTGAATATAAAAATCTTGCAACATCTCTCCTTCTCCCACTGTCTGTAATTCCAGTCTAAAATGGTCTCATATCAACTCTTGAAAGTTTCTGACAAATAAAATAACCCTTGTAATTTAATCCTAATAAAGTCAACTAGGCTTTATCTAACAAGGTGAAAAGGTATAAATCATAAAAGTTAAAACAGTTAGGGAATAAGATAAGTACCAATAAAAACTACAAGGAATTAATGAGCCTGAAGCAATGTATGGACAAGATGGCAGACTGATATTAAAATTCCATCATATTTGTCAGTGTTATATCATTTTAATTTCTATGACTATCGTATCCCTTCATGTGCTTTAGTCCTTTGAGATCTTTAAACCTTCCCCCTTTTGTCCTAATGGATAAGTTTATCAGCATGCTCAAAATATACAGACTGACAGTACATTGGATGGTATCGGGCAGAAAAAAGTAATCTTAATTCATGTTTGTCTAAAATAAACTTGTTTAAACCAGCAATACAATATTTCTTACTAAAAAACTTACATAAAACGCAATTACCACTACGCAAAATACAATAAAAAAAAAAAGAGTTTTCTAATGCTAAATTAATCATAGATAAAGGAATAAATAATCACTATTACTGCATAAAATCAGAAAACAAAACTATATGCTTACATTTGAAAGTAAAAATAAGTGATTTACACTACTAATTACAGTGATACATTTCTTAGAATCACTTTTAACATTTAAAAACGAAAACACGAAGCAAAAAACCACAATACTAACATTTGTAATCAAAAAATACGTTCTTTTTTAAAAAAATATCCAGGCTTCTTTCTACATGGTTTACAATTCCAACTAGAACAATTATTCATTTATTTTTAAATTTGAATTTATTCTTATAAAAACAAAGAAGCAGAAGTTTTGATTATAAAATTTAAATTTAATACAACAATTTATTGTTAAAAGAAATAACTTTAAATGCTTCTATTGTTAGTAGCATTATAACACTGAGTAGTTCTTTCCTTTCTCTTATCTTTTTTTTTTTTTTTTCTTTCTTTCTTTCGGCCCCTGTAGTAATGATCTTCAGTGTTACCAATACTGGTATTAATTTATGGGTCGCAAAGACTTTGAGCTTATTTTCAACAATAAAGGTATCACAAAAATAATTTGTAAAAATAAACTAATAAACTCTCTTAATTATTTTATTTTAACTTTCGCATGAAAAAGACGAATTTTTGTTTAATACTTTGACAACCACTATTTATTTACTAGTAGAGTCTAGAAACCACGGGTTTCAAGGCTTGTTAATCATTTTTAGCATAAAATATATTAAACTTCTTATATTCTGAAAGAAGGTTTCTCAAGCATATCTTGACGCATCTCGCGAATGGAACGCGCGAATATTTAACACCACACGAGACCAGCTCAGACTTGGGTTTCAATGTGTTCAACTTTTGTCTCATTTACTTTGTGTCTGTTAAATGTCTATAGTTTAAAAACTTTATCATTAAAACATGTCCAATTCAGCAGCAATATTCTCGGAAACGCAGGTATGCTTTATATAACGCTAACAAGAAATATATAACCTTCATTAGAAACATTTTTCTTAAGAGAAAGAAAACCTCGCATCAGAGGTGGATGTTGACAAAATACAATTTGATGTAAATGATTTTTTTAAAAAAAAGGTCTATCAATTTCAAACGAAGTTAACCGACATTTTTACTTTCAATATTTAATTCCAATTTACTTTAACTATTTCCAAACCTTAAACGGATCAAAAATTCATCGCAACAAAAACAAAACATCACTGGATCCTATTATGTACTAAACTAAAATTAGTTTGATATGAGAAGAAATGTATCTTATTAAAGAATTATATTATATATAACGTAATGCACTATAATGTATAAACAAATCCTTATACAGGGTGTAACTTAATTAATGTCATAATCGTCAGAAGGTGATTCCTGAAACCAAGATAAGTAAGAAAGATCCTATGAACATATAGCATATTTGGGGTATTGGCAGACTAAGTGAGGGCCGATAGCGTGAGAACACTAAGTTCGAAGCGGCAAATATCGAAAACAAACAAGCTTAGAGATGGTGATCTAGGAAGTCTAGAGGTGGCGCTGGTGTTCAATACGTAGTTGTTCGTTTCACACACACACAGAGAAGCTTGTATTCAAGACGCTACAGTACAGGAGTGCGGTCATGGTGCTGCGAGTGTTGAGTAGGATAAGTGGCAGTACTAGACTAAAATATGGTGCGTTACTCAAACCGCGAACAGGCCGACATGCTATTCATGTACGATCATGTAGATGGCAATGGGCGTGAAGAAGCACGACTTTATCAGGAGCGTTCTCCTAACAAACGCTAACCACCACACATGATGTTTGCTGCAATTCGTCGGCGCGTACGTGAAACAGGGGTAGTACTACCTGCCCATGTGGATGCTCGTCAACCCAGTCGTGTACGAACACCTGTTATGGACGAATGTGTTAAAACCTCTTATGGACCAAGAGCTGTGGACGAGCCAGGTACAAGTACGAGGGAACTTAACCGTGAAATGGATGTTAGTTACATGACTAAGTAGCGTACTTTACATGAAAATGTTTTGTACTTATATCACCAGCAAAAGGGTACAAGGACTGACAGAAGTGGATTTCCAAACACGTGAAGCATTCAGCCAGTGGTTCATTCAACAGACCAGTACGATCATGCAGTTTCAGGTATCAGTACTGTTCACTGACAAGGCATGATTGGAAGGGATGGTATCGTCAACATGCATAACAAACATTGGGCAGATGCACATCCCCATGGTACAGTTGTCACTCTTTGCTCCAATTTGGACTCAATGTATGATGTGGTATTGTCCACGATCAACTGATCGACCCATACAGTGGCCCCGTATTTGATCTTCCTACAGGATCCACTGCCCAATTACTGGAAAATGTTTCCCTGGCGATTTGCCTAACATGCACATGTATGATGGGGCTCCCGTGCACTTCAATGTGAATGTCTGCCGGTGGCTGAATAACAATTTTCCAAGACGTTGACTCGAGCGTGGCGGTCCAGTGCATTGGCATGACCGATCTCCGGACCTGAATCCATCGGATTTTTATCTATGGGAACACATTAAAAGTGTGTATGCTAGTCCTGTCGATATCAACGACTTGGAATAACGTCTCTAATTCCTGTGCAACTGTTGGTCATGACCTAGGTATCTTCGAACGGGTTCACCAATACATGATCCGGTGTTGTCATGCATGCATTGCTGTCTGTGACACACTTTGAACATCTCCTGTGATGTGCCCGACGAACGTACGTTTGTCTCTCTCTCTCTGCACGTCAATATCTACCGCTTCGAACTTAAGTGTTTCCATGCTTCCGACCCTCGTTCATTCTGCCAATATGACATACTATATTATATTTATATTTATGTTCATAGTATATTTATGAGCATAGTATATATATGTTCATAGTATATTTTTTGCTTACGAGGGTGGGCTGATAACTTCTCGGCCCGACCCAGAAGGACTTGAGCTGCAGGCATGAAAGTGTGAGGCTATTCAACATAGTCCCCTCGAAGGTCAACACACTTGGCACTTCGATGCTGCAACTTCTCCAACCCCTCCAAAAAAAAAAAAAAAAAAAAAAAAAAAAAAAAAAAAAAAAAGCTCAAGGTCTGCAAAAATCCGTTCCGCAGCTGTTATAACCTCTTCATCACTGTGAAATTTCTGTCCTTTCAGTGCTGTTTTGAGTTTTGGAAACAGATAATAATCAGAAGGGGCAAGATCTGGCGAGTAAGGTGAGTGGTCAATACATTGAAACCCTAGTCCCTCAGAAAATCCATTGTTTTGCCAGCCTTGTGGACGGGAGCATTGTCCTGCAAGAACAAGACACCTCGTGTCAACTTTCTCCGACGCTTTTCATTAATAGCGTCCTTTACCTTAGCCAGCAGACTGCAGTAATACTCTGCAGTTATGGTTTGGCCCTTTGGAAGGTAGTCTGAGAGCAAAACACCATTCTTATCCCAGAATATTGAGGCAAGCACCTTTCCTGCGGACTTTTGTGCTTTGAATTTTTTGGGCCTTGGAAATCCTGAGTGGCGCCACTTGCATGACTGCTGTTTGGTTTCCGGATCAAAGTAATGCAACCACGTTTTATCCTGGGTAACAAGCCGATTCAAAAAATCGTCCTTGGAGTTCGCAAAATGCCGTAAAATCACCTGCGATGATCTCACACGTTCGCGTTTCTGATCCGCGTTCAAACATTTCGGAATCCATTTCACAGAAAGCTTGCGCATGTCCAAGTGATCATGGATTATTGACCCAACACGTTCTTTGGATATGTGCACTTTGTCAGCTATCTCCTGAAGCGAAATCCGTCTGTTGCTCAAAATCAGGTCATGAATCTGGTCCACTTTTTCCGGAGTTGACACTGGCCTGCCAGACCTATCATCATCTTCTGTTGAAAATTCACCACGCTTGAAGTTCGCACACTATTTCTTCACAGTGGAGTATGAAGGGCACTGTCCACCCAATGTGTCTAGCATGCAACCATAGATTTCCTTGGGCGACTTCTGTTGCAGGAAGAAGAACTTCATTACACCTCGTAACTCCTCTTTGGAGAATTTGACATCTGGCTCCGCCATGGTTCATTCAATTACCTGTAAAATAAAAACCGTTCATGGTAGAATCGTGAAATTTGGTACTTAAAACATATAAAAGATCAACATTTCACATGACATCAATTACATCAGGGTAATACATTCATAAGGGGTCGGGCAGAGAACTTATCAGCCGAGCCTAGTATATCAGTGTCAAGAAACACCTCCAAACGTTTATTACATTAATAAAGTTACACCCTGTATATACATAGACAGAATTATGAAACGCAAAATTATTATACGCAGATTCATATCAATTTCATAGAAATACCTGGAGTTGAAAGCACGCCATATGTCCGAACTGACAAAGGTTTTGTGAAGACTGCAGAGCAGGGCTGTTGATAATTTGTTAGGGCAAACTCCGTACTATGTAAGAAGTAGAACAGAAGTGTACAATTAACTGAGCAGACAATTATAGTGTAAAATGGGTGACCTCTCTAATTTCCTGAGCAAACTGTGTGTGTTTGCATATGTGGTGTGCGTGTGACAAAAGTGGAAGTGCGTTGGCCATCTCGCAAGGGATAATGTCCAAAGTGATGATGACCTACAAAACTCACGCCAAAACCACATTGGCGAAGAGGAATAGTTGTCGCAAGAAAGTCTTTCGTGACAAGTAACAAGTACCGCTAAACACTAAAGCACTCACTCACACCGTTGTGCCAAACACTCAGAACCGTTGTGCAACTGCGGTGCAAACGACGAAGGAACTCAAGCACCATTTCCTATAGCTTGTGTCGACAATCACAGTTCGTCGCGAGTACATAACATGGACATACGGGGTAGGGTTGCACAGGTGAAACCGCTGATAACGGACAATAAGGTTTATCACGACACCAATGATGCCATGGACATGCATTATGGACTGCTGATGACTGGAAACGTACGGCTTTTCGTCGGATGTCATCGTTTACCTTATCTCAAACCCTAAGCAAGGATTTTTGGCGAACGCTCAGAAACGTATGTTCCACAGTGTCTTCGCCCAACCGCGACACATAGCAGTGGCTTTGTGATGCTGTGGGCCGTAATATCCTGAATTTCAGTGAGTTCTGTACTGACGCTTACCAAGCGCATCACTGTCCGTGATTATCCCCATTTTAGGAGACCATGTACACCCTTTGTTCCAGTGGTGTTTCCGGGCAATGATACCATATTCCAGGATGATAATGCGCTCATTAACAATCCTAGAGTTGTGGCATGGTTTGAGGAACATCAAAATTAAGTTGAACACCTTCACTGGCTCACCAGATCTTCAGACCAGAACATAACTGAACATCTGTGATCCATTTTTGATACACGAATCTAGCGCAATCTCCACCTCTATCCTCTTTCACGGAACTGAGTGATGCACTGCACATGGAATCCATTTGCCTTCCATTTACTACCATTCACGACCTCTATGACTCCATTCCATGCCGCATCAGCGCTATTCTGAGAGCGAAAGGAGGTCCGGGAACAACACATTAATTTGAAAAGCTGCACTTTTTTTCAGGTGTTTCCATTAAACTGATAAGTATACATGTATTTGTATGTGTAAGCGTTATAAACGCTTTGTTACAACTAAAATCGACTAGTTAGCCCGTATTTACTAATGCTAGGTAATTTACTAATCCCATACCCATTCTCATTTGAAATTTCTGTATATTGCCCATGAACGAAAAGAAATGCTTCTGTATCTGTAAATAAAGATACTATTCGGGTATCTGGTGTGCTAATGGGAATAAAGTGAAGTAACTTCCGCACGAAGTGTCATATACAATTAATCAAATAGTACATTGATGACCGAACACGTTATCGCCAGTACTTATAAATGATCTATACATTGACTGAAATGTATTTAAGAACACCCCATATATGTTGTGAGATTCGAAAATGAAAAATGAAATGAAATCTTTAAGTTTAACGTCCCACGGTTATGCCGGTTAGGCTAAAGGAGACGGTGATAATGAGAAATGAGTGAAGTGGTGGAATGAAGAAAGTGGGAGGAAACGGGAGAACCCCGAGAAAACCCACGAGCACGGTGTTTGTCCACCACAAAGTTCACACGGCGCGAGCTGGGATCGAACCAGGGACCCCAAGCACCGGAGGTGAACGCTCTACCACTGAGCCACCGCGCCCCCCGTTGTGAGATTCGAGCGGAATTCGCACCACAGAATGTGTGTGTGTGAAGAGTGTGTGCTCCAAGCAGTAGTTTGAAGTTCATCACATAACACAACCAACTTGGATCACAATGTGCTTGTATCTGCAGACAAACACCAGCGACCAATTTCTGTGACTTTGAACGTGATCCTATAGTGGGTCTGCGAGAGGCCGAGTGGTCATTCCGTGGACAGGTGGATCGTGACATATTAATAGTTCTTGGTTGGAAAGCAGAGGGTTCTCGGAGGAGACTTGCAAGATGAGAAGCAGACAGTTCATATAATAAATTGCTTCCAGTAACCCTTGCACGCACCGAGAAACGCTGAAAAGAAAGATGTTTCGGACCATCTTGACAGACAAGATAGTTCCACCAGTGTAATCAAAGACATCGTGGCTCAACATGTAAGTGCAACAACACTAAACAATTAATTATTGTGTGGGGACAGACTTACATTTTTGTATTTCTCTGGCATGATTACCTATGACAGCTGCTCATTACCGAGAACGTCAACAGTGGTGTAGGTGGGAGACTGCTGTTGCAATGCGAATGAGTAATGTTCTTTCACGGTAAGAGTTGTTTCTGTCTCGGACACAGTCACGGTCACGTGTAGCTATGAGAAAAAATCTACCGTATTTTCGTACGTCATTCAAGTCGGGAGCCACAAAGCTACATATCTCGTTCGCCTTCGGTCTTCATTCAAGGGAATACTGCATCATATATTAGTAACATTGTCAATCCTATCCCTGGCCTTACTGAGTCACTTTGCGGGACTCTATTTTCCACCAAGATAATGCAAGTGCCCATACTGCCACGTGAAACTCAGCGTATGCTACTTCGCATATGCTTTCCACCCTGACCTACAATATCTCCGGGCCTAATTCCTATCAAACATTGTGCCTGACCGCAGGACAACTCCGGAAAAAACCTTCGCTCAACTGCGCCAAATCTATAGTGTTCGTAGGATACATACCATAGGCAGATTCAACATCTACACAACAAGCTGCCTATCCATAGAACAGCCTGTGTTGCCACTCTGGTGGATACACGTCCTTAAAGGTGAGTACTGTACCGGGTTATTCAAAAAGAAAGAATAGATTTTAAACATTTATTTCTAATGACACATACAACAGATACACACATACGATACATCACTGGATAGAAAGAAATTCGAAGTCTTAAACACTCACCTATTGGTTTCATTCAATGGCTACAGCGGCGTTATGGTTTGTTTACGAGAAAACAGAGACGACCCAAGATAAATCGTTTAGTGTGTTGCAGTATGCATCGAGTAAATTCATTGTTACGTTCAGCGTGCATTTCGCTGTAAGTTCAACAAAGAGCCGCCTCGTCATTAACGGATTTACAATTGGTATAAGAAATTCGTAGATGGTTGCATGTGCCACGGCAAAAGCACTGGTTGTCCTCGAACGCCGGGTAAAAATGTTGAGTGTACCCAAACTGCTTTTGCACTTAACGCTAAGAAACCCACAAGCAGAGGAAACACAGAACTTTTAAATTCCGCAACTAACATATATATATATATATATATATATATATATATATATATATATATATATGCTTGAATCTGAAGCCGTGTAAGTTGCAGTTACTCCAGGCATTGCATCCTGGTGATCATGAAATATTAGAATTATGCACTGTAATTATGCAAGATTTCAAAGATGATAGATACTTTTTCTAAAAAGTTACTACTTTTATTTCGATATATCAACATTTGATTTCGCTGGTAAAGTGATTAGCCACAATGTCAGAATTTAGGGGACCGAAAGTCCCGGCGTAGTTATCGAACGTGAAAGGGACTCTCCAAAGTTTAATGTGTTTTGCGCCATTTCCGTCAACGAAGTTTATGATCCTTTCTTTTTTTACGAAGGAAACTGTGACTGGAATTACATACCTGGACATGCTTCGAAATGGTAGTTTCTATAAATTCACCAAGATCGAGATGGTTTTATTTTCATGCAAGATGGCGCTCCACCTCACTTCCAACACAAAGTACGACAGTATCTAAATAACACAATTCTAGGAGGGCGATGGATTCAAGAGGTGCGCACCATGATTTGTTCATCTTAAGTGGCCTTCAAGGTCACCAGATCTTGCCCTTTGCGATTTTTATGTATGGGGATACATAAAAACAGCGTGTATGTAGCACCTATGCCTGCAAGACCTACGAGATCGATTTTTTTTTTTTTTTTTTTTTTTTTTTTTTTACAGCAATTAGTTGAATGAATAGTGACCAGTTAATTCGTGCGGGGCACGAAATGGACTACCAATTTGTCGAAGAACAAATACAGCTTATGTTAAATGCATACAATAAAACTTTGAAGTATGGTGCTCATGCTGAATGCATAAAATAAAATTTTGAACTTTCTTCTATCCAATGATTTATCGTGTGTGTGTCTGTCTATTGTCGTTCATTAAAAATAAATATTTTAAATCTGCTCCTTATTTTTGAACAACACACGTATGTGTTCTGTATGTGTTTTGAACGCTGTATGTTCAAAATACCCCACAGACTCCATACTGGGATATTTTCTTACATACCGACCGGCCGACTAAGAATACCAGCCAGATTAGTGGATTAGTTACCAAGGTTCGCTATTCACAAATAAAAGAAAAGAAAGAAAGGAAAGGAAAAAAATATACATGCAAATATTAATTTACCTCTCTCTCTGAGGCTTTTCATACTGGGACAAGTCAATAGACCTAGCTCGGTCTTCTGCAGCTGCTGTTAATAAACTGTCTCGCAAAACACGTTGCAACTCAGGATCATCGTCTTCTCCACCAACAACTATCCTGGATGACTTTGTTGGAAATAGTTCACTTCCCTTCTTTCTGTTCCATGGATTAGATGGATCACGAATCGGGTCGACTAGTAAAAAAAAAAAAAAAAGAAGAAGAAAAAGAAAATCTGAAAATAATTTTTAAAACTAAGACATTCTCTATTAATGTATTCTGAAATAAATCAACAAGTGTTTTCCAGTTTTTGTTTTATTTATTTCTTTATCCCAACAAAGACTTCTGCAGACAACAGCCTAGCATTCGCGAAAACTGTTCAACCTACGAGAATTACTAAAACATCCATTACTTTTGATTCCATAGTACTAGTAATTAAAAACGGTTCATCTTTTTTAAAAAAAAAATCTGAGAATTTGCATAGTCTTTGATTTGACTGATCATGATTTAATATCCCTTTCCAGCACCGAAGTTACATGAAATAGGACTTACTTAAAGAGAGATCCGAATCACTGCTCGAGGGCAAGTACTTCAACCAGGTATCGAACCTAGAACCACACTCGTTCACTATGTGCCACGAAAGGGTACTTCATGTTTTTGAATAAGTTATGTTACATAAATAAACAGAAAAACACTATTGGGGTTGACCAGGGTGGAGAAGAGCCCTATAGGTATTGGTTGAATATAGCTTTTTTTTTTCATACAGAAAAACAAACAATTTTACAAAGCAGATGTCTAGTATTTATATACAACTATCATCATCGATAAAGAAATAACCTTTGGCGATATGCTTCTCAATAATGAAGCTTGCAAACACTAATTACTTTTGACTGTCTTGAATAAGTGTTCTATTTGAAGGTGCATAAATGGCCATTTACCCTACTGCAGCTAACTAGAGCTATTGAATAAGCCACTAAAATGTTCCATGAGGCCAGGTCCTTCCCCTTTATTTTAAAACCGGAAATTGAAAATCACGGATGAGTGGTCGCAACGACATAATGTGAAGGGATAGACTTAGAAGTACATAAACTGAGTAATTTATCTAGTTTCATTATACCAATAGTCACTTACACTAATTAGATCTCTTCAGTTCCATGTATCAGCATATAATTCGCGACTTATTCGATGAGCTCAAACTGGTGCAGTTTTCTCTCTATGATACGAAGACGATTTATACTTCGTCCTCTTCGCAACGAAATAATGTTTAGCATCGTATAGCTATCAACTCTATAGGACGTATAGGTCGTGAGATACAAATGAATAATTATATTTCGTTTTCTTCAAAATAGTTTATGTTATTTTCCTTATTACTACTGGCGACAATTGTCCTCCTATCTTCAATCAATGTTGCGCACAACAAAATTCTAGGTATACATCTTGAACCAGCAGATCTATCTGCTTATATAATTGAGGGTTCCCTTTCTTAGTCATTCACATATGCCTCAAACTTTTCTATTACAGAAGTATCTTAGCCCATTTTAAATAGCATATTAAATAATAGCCAATCATAATTTTTATTTTAATTTATTTATTTTTTTATTTTTTTTTATTTTATTTATTTATTTTTTATCGTGGTCAAAGTATATTCACTTCGTTTATATACGTATACATAAATTTCTTTGTATACCTTTTCCAACACTACATCTCGATTCCCTCCAATTTCCCTCTTTCTGATCCACAAAAATTTTCACCTCTTCTATCCGACGACATCGTATTCAAATATTGAGTTGGTGCAATTGAAAGCTATAACACTTTAAAAGCTCAAACCAATGAAAACTGCAATACCTGGTCAATCAAAGTAGTCTTCGGCTGCAGCCACACACTTTTGCCATCGCTAAGCCAACGATTGGAATCCATAACGAATCAAGCTTTGAGGACGTGATGCGAAAGAAAAGAAAAAAAAACTTCAACCGCACATTGCAATCCGCGGTGATCAGAAAAAAAAAGTGGTCAAAGTACCGGAAGAAGTGGCAGTCGGTGAAAGAAACGTCGTAAGAATACGGCAGGTGAGGGAAGATTTCATAATGCAACTCTCAAAGAGTTTGCAACGTCCTTTGAGTAACATTTGATGTAGTATTGACCAGCAACAAGAGAACACGATGTCCTTTCACCACTGTTGGATTCCTGAAAACAAGTTTGCTGTGTACTTCATTGCGTTCAGCACTGGAATGATCCTTAGTGATGGCTTTGCTTCAATGGAGAGACATTTTTACGTCCCAGGGTTATGCCGGTTAGGCTAAACGAGACGGTGATGATGTGAAATGAATGAAAATGGTGGAATGAAGAAAGTGGGAGGAAAGGGAGAACCCCGAGAAAACCCACGAGCGCGGTGTTTGTTCACCACAAAGTTCACACGGCACGAGCTGGGATCGAATGGAGAGACATGATGGATGGGCCATATCAGCAACGACACCTTCTGCAGGTGGTCGAGTGAGTTTGAAAACAGACTTGGGCGTTAATCACGATACCAACCATCATTCTGATCGTTTATGATTGTCATAGGAGACCACTTTTCATCTAAAGTGACAATCTGATGAAGGAAACCTCTTTGGTTATTCTTTATACTCAAAATAATTGCACTCTTCCGGACGGCAATCCTTATTGGCCGGTGTTAATTAATGTAGTTCAAGTATTCTGTTACAAGCACGAATTTTCACTAACTAACCGCGATGATGCGTTCATTCACCATTCTTGGCCCAAATGCACTGTTCATGGTTTTCGCCGCTAAATATGCAGAATGTTCTACTAACGTTCTAGTTCACAGAAATGCTAGTACACAATTTATATGTATACTAGCAGACACAATTAAAGATACTTTTTTCCTGGAATCTGGAAAGTCCTCAAAACTCTCCCCCCTGTTCTTGGAGACATTTGTTAGAGATTTATGACCTCCATTACCTGAAAATCAACGTTGCCACATCCCTCTGTTGTCTCTTTCTTTTATCTTCCGTTCACTGCTTTTTTTCTTTCTTTTTAATGCTGAATTTTGTTCAGTTTATGAAAGGTTACGGAAGTACGGCAACATTGAAGAGAATGAGACCGCACGTGCTGCCTAAATCAGCCCTGGTTGTGTGGGAGAAAATGGGTAGTGGCTGGGGCAAGAGATCTCTAAGTTTGTCTCCAACAGTATACGGTAGTTTTAAACTAGAAGATTCTGTAATACTGAATAGTACATTAGAAAATACTAGTACTGTATTAAAGAATTGAGTATTTCCTGGCAGCATGGTTCTAGTACGTTTTCTTGGGCTACCAGCTACGTGAAAATATTGATTTCAACGTTTCAAATGCAGACATTACATTCATCTCCAGGGACTGTTATGGAAAGACCAGATATATGTGGGAATATACAGAGCATCCGGTAAAGAAGGGGAGGTCATACTAAGCCAAAAAAAAAGTTCATATGAACATATGGTCTATTTCTCCTAGTTTCCGATTCATTCTCTTTACTGATAAGGTCCGGAATGGAATCAACAACATCCGCAACCACATCGTTGGAGTAACGAAAATCCTAGGAATAATAAATTATCAAAAATGATTTGGGGTAATCGTTTATTATGATTATTAATGATAAGATTATTGATCACTTTTCCCTACCTCAGCGTTTGATCGGTGAAGTTTACTTGCACTTTCTACGGGATGACTTACCAGGGTTGGCAAAAACCATTTTTTTTTCAAAAAACAAAATTTGCTCTATGTATTTATATTACATATGGATAGAAATAAGCTTGTTTCGCCTTTGTGTTATTATGCAACAACGGGGTTATGTTGGAACGAGGCATAATCTTAAAGCGAAATCCAAACCGCTTCTCGGCTTACATGTGAAATTGTCCTCCATTTGGACTCGAAACTTTGACTAATTGGCCACAAATATGATGAGTCTGCCGACTCACTCACGAAGCACTCCTGATAAAAATACCTTGTACTGATCTTTACATACTTGTACTATAACCGTCAAGAGTCATTTCAGAAGGACAGAATTATATATAAATCGAGAAACTCCCGCCTTAGCCATTGGGAAAATCCCGTTATTGCTTGCTATGTAAAATTTTAATGTCAACGTATCATAATCCGTACGTTAAAACTAAATTACAAATTCAGTATGTAGATATCATTCAATAAAATTAAAATTGAAAGTCCAATCCAAGCTAATGTTGGAAGCTACATAGGCAGTCGATACATTTTGCCAATTTCTGTCAATATATTTAAGCAACCTTAGCTTCTTTATAAAACAAACAGGCACTCAGGCAAGCAGAAATATACAATTTGGTGTTATTTCGTATGTTTACGCTTAACATCTTTATGCAATACCGAGGTTATCAAGAAGACTTTCGCAAGACCTGCGATTGGTTGAGAGAAATGATTGCTTCTGATTGGCTGTTATTATGGTTACGAGAAGTGCCTTTGTTGTACTCCTGATTTTTGTTTCTGAAAAGGGCCGACCAGACACGACTGGGTTAAAACTCACTGTCTTTATCGAGATTGTTGCTTTTACGTGAGATGGCTGTGGCTCCCTTTATTATTGTCCCCCTCCCCCACCTAAAAAAAAAAAAAAGAAAGAATTTGGCTACTATGGTAGTATTTGTAAAATTGACTATGTCCCAGCTGTAATCTATTTTCAGCTAGTCCTGACTTTTCAAATGCGTACCCAGGAGTATTTCGCATACCTTGTGAATGTTGTAGATCATACATAGGGCAAACTGGACGCACCATATAACAACGATCTTTAAAAAAAATGCTATATCAGATTACAACTAAAATTCAACCAAAACCTTTACATAGTTGGTATATTTTTATTTGAACAACCTTGCACTTTAGCAAACAGAAATCAGCACTTATGCATCAATAATAATAATAATAATAATAATAATAATAATAATAATAATAATAATAATAATAATAATAATAATAATAATAATAATTAATAATAATAATAATAATAATAATAATAATAATAATAATAATAATTATTATTATTATTATTATTATTATTATTATTATTATTTTGTGAATAAATACAGACTGATAGGCTTCCACATAGACCAATCTTCCACCAACGTTTGTGTTCTATGGACCAGCAGCACTCTTGAAAATTACCCGGTAACACACTTTTCACTGGAGAAGACTTTTTTCAGATGTACACTCATGTTCAAAATGATTGTCGCATATTTATAACTGTCTTCCTGTAAGAATATAATTTGATAATGATTTTGTAGGATACTTATAATACTGGTATTATGTGTATAATCGGGAAATGTAAATTGGTGGTAAATTTCACAGGAAAAGAATCATAAATACGAAAATTAGAATGAGTAAAACAAAATGTTGCTAAATGGACAAGAAAGTTTTATGTTTGCTTTATTGTTCTTATTTACTGCTCTTTTGAGATGAAATTTGCCACAGACATGTCTTTGCCGATTATACACATACTAACATTATAAGAAATACCGGGCGAATTCGTTATCAAATTATATTCCTACAACAACATATTTATAGATATGCGACAATAATTTTGGACATGAGTGTACATAGGCTACTTCATCCTATTCCTGTTGGTTAGGAGGCCGGGAACTGGGCACACCTTACAAGAAAGATGGTGCGTGTCTCAGAAGTCCAAAGACACACTAGTCGGGTTGACATCGGGACTTCACAGGGATGTCGGTCAAGGGAACAGCACTAGTCCTCGTCCTAGCTTCCTTCCGTCTGAAGAATGTCAGCGATGATATGCCTGTGTTACTGGATATTTTGTCTTGATGCAGTTCCACCCGGTTGATGCCCGATCCATCCATTGTGGAGAATTCGTTGTTGTAAACATCCGTGAAGATGTGCTCCTGATAATATGCAGTATTGATTTTCACATTGTTGGCATCGCAGTGTAGCTTTAATTTTGCTGTTACAACCAAAATGCGGGTACAACCAAGAAACCACGTCGATGATTTTCAATCCATAGACGAATGAAATTGTTTCTTCCTTTCGCATCGACACTTTTGTACTAATTATTCGAATCTATCCACAACTGGTGAGATAAATAAACGGCTCGACTATACTGAGTACTAATTTTCACCAATTTTCTCGGGTGGAGCTCCTACATCTTTCTTCAGTTGGCTTTCCGCTGCACGACATAGATGGCTTTCAGAGTATGAACATTGGTCTTTTAGATCACATTGAGACGTGACAGATTTTTCAATGGTATAGTGGGACGCACGGAACCGAGTAGCCATAGCACGCTGCGTCAGTGGATTCTCTAATGCCGTCAAATAAGCTCCCTCGCAGCTACTTGGATAGGGTGTGCGCTAGTGGCGTGAGAGACCCGGTTTTGATTCTCAGCGGGAGTTCATATAGTTAAACTGTAGGTCCACATCTCATATTAGCCTCGCTGCTAAACGGGACACAACTCAAATTCAATTCAATCTAATCCCGTCAATATCTTAATTCCGTGTGCGCTAAACCGATGGATTTGGCTTCACTGGACGGCTTAGTGATGCATAGTCCGGGAACAGACGCGCTACATATCGCGCACTATAACATTCACAATGGATATTCAACAGCAAATCCCTATTCGTGAGACTATTTAACTCTCCTGGGACAACCCAGAAAGAAACTGTATACGTGCACTCGATATATTCCCGGGTAAAACCGGATACAAACTCCGGATATATCGAGTTTGTGGTTCGTTTTTTTTTTTTTTTTTTTTTTTTTCGTGTGTGCTGGGAACGGTGTCGGAAAGTGTGTTTTGTGTAAAATTATAAACACCTTTAATGAAAAACTCTCGGAACGGAAGCACAATCCAGTATCCGCATTGCCGTATTCAAATGACATGCGGATCTCACAAGGAACAAGACATGAACGTGTCATCCGGACATCCGAATCAAACCTAGTCTATTCGATAAACATAACAAAAATATGTTCATGCACAAAAACTTAGGTGCCAAAGACAATGGAATAAGTCCCTGAGACCCATTAACCCTGTTAGCATTCTAAAAAAAATTGTAGACTCTTCGTGAAAAGCCTATTGCATCAACACTGTTAATTGGGAAGTCATGCTTTATAGTTCATTTTCTTCAGCATGAAACAAGTTCTCCAGAGGTGCTATGTATTGGCGCCCATAACGTATTTGAACACGGAAAATTGGGTTGATGTCGGGAAAAATTCCCTCCAAAAATACCTCCCATCAAATTTAGCCCCCTCTGGAGTGGCCCAAGATGAAAACACACAATCCAAATGTATCTTGAAAAATATTATAGAGTTTAAAAATAAGTGTACCAAGTTTCGTTTTGATAGACGGAATAGGTATGAAGGGAAAGGTTGTATATCGATACGCTCTGTATACAGGGTGTCCCAAAAGTAATGGTAAAAAATGAAACTACAGATTCCTGGCACCAAAACAAGACAAAATGTTTATACGACATACAGTTCGGAAATGGATAGGGGCGGAGCTAGACAGCTTCGAATGTGGGGTGAAAGGAACTTCGCATCTACCAGCGGAATAATGATAGAAGCTAGGAAAGGGGTTTAGAAAGACAAAAACATTATATCGACTTGACATGTTAAACGCATGTCACATAAATGCATAAGAGATTCTTCATACGTCACTTAGGGACTCACTGAATGTCTGTATGGCAGGGGTAATGAAACGGTGCAGTAAGAACACAGAAGAAACTTGTTATCCATGGCACGATTGCAGGCACATCTACAATGGGAATCTAAGCAAAGATCACTTAGCATCTCTGCATTCAGTTAGCAGGGTACAATGGACCAGATAAAAACTTGCAGCGAGAGGGTAGAAGTAAGAATAAGTGTACTAGTCGTGTCATGTAATAAAATAACAGGCACAATTCACAACGACGTACTGTATCTGAAACGTAGTATCTTACACAAAATAGCACTACAAACTACTAGGCCATACGAGCTAACAATGAACGTATCTACAAATGATGTTCAAAGTGCTGTCCTCCCACATCTATGCAAACGTGCTAATCGTGAGTTTCGAATGCA
This sequence comes from Thermobia domestica, assembly GCF_964235325.1. Lineage (NCBI taxonomy): Eukaryota > Metazoa > Arthropoda > Insecta > Zygentoma > Lepismatidae > Thermobia > Thermobia domestica. The sequence continues at coordinate 121,005,344 of NC_137462.1, read as the reverse complement.
TTCCATCACTTCCGGTGAGTTGCATAACTGTTCACAAGCATCTTCAATACTGTTTTGTAAATCGGCAAGTTCCATTCCCCAAGTGTGAAGTTTCTTTCCCGCCACATTCGAAGCTGTTCGCCCCTGTTTACTTCCGGACTATATGTTATATAAACTTTTTGTCTTGTTTTGGTGTCAGGAATCTGTGGTTTCATATTTTACCATTACTTTTGGACACCCTCTACACAAAACCGAACCGATGACTTGACCTATAAAGAGAACACAATATAAAAAGAACAAACGCAGTACTATTTATTGAGATATCAAGAATTGTACAAAGTTTGCTTTGGCGCGTCCTCGTGCGGGTTCCGGCTCAATAATTGAGCGCGAGCCTGAGCCTCAATGAAATAAGTGAGCGCGAGTCCCAGTAAGCGTGTGCCCAGTTTGGGGAAGTGATCGCGAGCCCAGCTGAGAGAAGTGAGCGTGAGCCCAAGCCGTTACGAATAGTGAATGCGAGCCCAGTCGAGAGAGGTGAGCGCGAGCCAAAGTGATTGCGAGCGCGAGTGATTGCGAGAACAGTGATCGGGAGCGTGAGCCCAACTGAGGGCCCCGAGCCCAGTTGGAAGAAGTGAGCTCGAGCGCGAGCGAGCCTAGTGCAAAATGTTCATCTATGGCTTTTTTCCACGCTTTATTTGCATACGCTGTTTTTGTCTGTGCGTGTTTTTGTTCATGCGCTGTTTTAGTCCACGCTGTATTTATATGCGCTGTTTTAGTCCAGCGCGGTTTCTGTTCATGCGCTATTTTTGTCCTTGCATTGTTTTGACCGGATACCCACTATACAACTATCGTTCGGAGGCTCCGCACAATCGGTAAAGTAAAACAGTTGGACTCAAGGGTGCTACATGAGCTAACACCAGCCAATAAGGATCGTCGTTCGAAGATAATATAGTTCTCAGAGTGTACAGATTAACAGGGGAAGTTTCCGGCATAGGATTGCTACTGCAGATGATACCAAATATAGTCTGAACTGTTTAGATCGTGATAATTGATAAGGACGATAACCAAAACTATTAATCTTCCCGCAGAGAGAGCTGTTACTGATTTGATGGTTCATATGAGGCTGAATCATCATGTATTTCTCCGTTCAAGCGAAACCAGAACTCAACTCCATAAAATGCACAGCAAGCATCCAGTAACTATCAACAGACATAAGGTCTTCATGTTGCTCGACAATGCACGCGATTTCGGCAAAAGACAGTGCAGAATTTCCATGAGTAGCAGTATGAAAGCTTTTCTTCACCCACCATATTCTTCTCACGTCTCTTCCATCGACTACAATCTCTTCAATGCATTAGCGGCGGTTGAAAACGACTTCGTATCGCAGACTCAGATTTCTTTTGCCATGGAATCCAATAGTTTGAACGATGGCAGAAGTGTGTGGCTGTAGCCGAAGACTGTTTTAATTAACCAGACATTACTGTTTCTTTTTTCGTAAAATTGACACGTTTCAGTTGGATAAGTCAATCGCACCAACACAGCAGAAAGCATAGCGTTAACATTGAAGTTCATTATGTGTAAGTGTAACACAGTGTATTTATGTAGTAGTCACACAAAGATATTTCTCTTGCTCCTACTACGCCGCGCAAGACCAGCGAATAACCACTCACGGGTTTATCTAGCGACTGACATACTCACTATGACTCGAATACAAAATGTTGAATTCAGACAGACTGTACGGATACATGGCCTAATTGGTCCTACCTAACAGCATGTCAATTCGTGTGGTCACGCGTAGTTCCTTCTCACATCGAAATGGCGAGGAAGCACTTTTCGACTTGTTTCTTATCGTACCGGATCATGTTATAAAACTGAACAATCAAAAAAACTGAAAGGTTTCGGCGTAAACGAGTTAAATGAAAACATTTAAAAAAAAAAAACGCAAGTTGTACTTATTTATTTCTTTATTGATATTACAATTACCACTTTATAATAATACTGTTTTCACGCAGATAAATAAATTACACCCATTATATTAGATAACATGTTTCATGTCAGTTTTCATTCAATTTGCTTCACTTTTGGTGAAGAATTTGTAACTAGCATGTCAACATAGGATTTTTTTTTTCTCTGGAAGAGAGAATAAAAATAAACTTATTTTTTAAGGTATAAATCTTCCTTTTTTTTTTTTTTTGAAATAAATATTACTAATTTTGAAACTCCAGTTCCAACAATAAAAGCTATAAAATCTATGTATGGCATCGTATGTACTAACTAAATAAGAGTTTGTTTACAAAATCAAATATCCTGCTTTTCGATTTACTATTAAAAATGAATTCTAGTAAGTACATATTCATACTGTACTTACACATAATGTGCATCTGAGATGTCAACATTTTTAGGATTGAGCACGGCCGCTTTTCCGCTTAGGCACGCTAGGCACATGTATAGGGCGCAAAAAGAGAAAAATTAAAATACGCTGGTATAGAAAACGTTATTTCCGTTCCGGTTGAGCTACCTGGTTACAAACAAACTAGATCCCGGTGGCTAATGAAAATGTGATATATATATATATATATATTATGGGTGGTCCAAATTTATATGGGGAAAAATACATTTAGAAATTTCTTTGGACTCACCCCTAAAATGGTTCCATATGAAACCAAAGTAAGCCATGAGAAAAATTAGATCCATTGAATAATTTTAAATAGTGCCCCAAACGACCTAAAATTTTGAATGCGTTTACAATACATAGTGTATAGGGAAAAGCTGGAATAAATTCTCGTTTTCAGAACTACAGGAAGAGACAAACCTAATCTTGTATACGTTATCATGGTGGCCGTCTTGAAGTCCGCCATCTTGAATTCAGGTCAAAACTTTTAAATAGGAAGAGGGTCATGTGACATATCTTTTTGAGGTAGCATTTCACCAGATGCACAAATCTGGTATTATTTTCAAGTTACCTATATTCATGTAAGAGTTATTACGTGTGAAAAACAAAATGCTTCATGTAATGTTATTTTATTGCAGTTATGGAACACAAATATGTAAGAATTTTGGAAGTCTTTCACATAAACTAACAAACTGCTTGTTTCGCTTTGAACTACAAATATTTTTTTTTCCATCAAGATGATTCATAGATCATTATGAGGAAAAAAAAATTATAACTTGGAAGAAATTGAAATATCCCTTGTTTATGTAGTATCTTTTTGGTAAGTTATGAATCTTATTTGCTACATAGTTCACTTTGTCGCATATAGGAAAATATTGTCTGTGCGCCTTTATTATCTGCAAAAGAAACTGTTTGTGGTCCTCATTTTTCGTAAGAACGTTGTTGTAATCTTCTATTAGTTAAACTCCCCTTTCTGCACAACGTATGTTACGTGGATGAATTAAACTATTGTCTTTCCTTGAAGATAGTAATTGTTATTTGGCCATGTTATTTGGTCACACTGAAGAAACCCTTTGGGTATTTTAAATCTCTCGAGGAAAAATTATTTGTTGTAACAAAATCACTGATTTCTCTTTTCACAAGAATTTTTATGGTATCATCTCTTGCGTCAAGCCTCTTTGCTGCTTCACGGTTTCCCCTTATAGTTTTTATTCTTTCAACCATTTTTTGCTTTTCCATTATGGTAACTCCATCATCAAAAAACCCCAATGCTACGTGTTCCTCCGTCAAGTACCAAAGTCGGCGTGAAAATTTAGAAAGAGCCACTTCAGATAATTCAGCATCTATTTGTCTTCAACTGTACAAATCTTTCAAAAATTGTAGATCTTGTAATGGTGAATGGGATGTTTGATCACATTTAAGCCAACTGTGAACTTATAGTCGGATCAGAAAGTGCATACTCTCCGAAGACATGTTCCTATTTGTTTCGTTAAACGAAATTGTTGGCGAAAGAGAAATATTTTAAATAGTAGCTTGCTTTTCCCATTCACCTTACATGGTGAATTTCTCCAGGCAAACGAAAGAAAACTCCTCAAGGAGGTATGCCACCCAAGAATATGTTGGTCAGTTCTAAAAATTCCCTGTAATCTTCTCTGCAGTGTCCTGCTTCTACAAGTTTGATAGCAAAATTCAACACTTCATTTCTTACATCGGAAATATTGTTTGTTACATCATCATCAATTCCTGGAATAAAGTTAGTGCAATCTATTCTAGACCACTCGTTCTGAAAACACTTCAATATGAGAACGTCCGGTCCAGATGCGAATGAAACACAACAGTTATCAAGTACACATTTTAAAACTAATTCATAAATGTGGTGTCTACAAGGATAGAAGGTTATTTTGGAGCTACTGCTCTAGCAGAATGCAAGCACCGTTGACAAGATTCATATGGCAAGGAGTAGTGTCACAATAAACTGCCTGCACGAACTTTACCAAGTTCCATTCTTCAAGCGAATGTACTATAGTAGAATCAATATGTTCTCTTGATGACGGCAAAATGGGAACACCAATTAGCCTCTCATGACCATCTCCTGTAATAATTATTGATAACCTGCCGGCAGTCTCTCTGCCAGTCAAATTCAGCAATAGTTTTCCGTTCCAATGAACAACTAACGCACTTGATGCACTCTGAAATTGTTTCTTGTAGTTCTGTGCAACTTCACTACAGGTTTTCTCTCAGCATCGGTGAATGGAAGACCCATTTATGCTAATTCCTCTACATTATGGCCTAATGCCTCTGCCGTCGCTGTCAGAATATGTATTGCTGCTCTATGAGTGATCTTTTATCGATTAAGAGCAACACTAGTCTTTCAGTAATAAAATTAGTTTTTCCCCATTTTACATCTCTTGGACGGTCCGGGCACACACGCATTCGTATTTACATTTTCTCTAACATTCTCAACTGGGTTTTCCTCTTCATTACTTGAACTGCTTCATGTCTTTTGGCGTATAAAGTTCAAACAAATCGTTTTCAGAAGTGCATTTTCTTTCGCGTTCCTCTTTCGTTTGAAGCCGTGCATATCCCTTTCGTTCTTTTCACGCCAAACTCATGTCTTTACTTTTAGTCGTGTAAGAAATATTAATCTGAAAAGGAGAAATCTTTTCATAGGTAATAATTCTTACATGACTAAAGCTATCTTTAAAATAGTGCCAGATTTGTGCTTTTGGTAAAACGATACCTCAAAACGATATGTCACATGACCCTCTTTCTATTTAAAAATTTTGACCTGAATCCAAGATGGCGGATTTCAAGATGGCCGCAATGGCAGTACTATACAAAATTAGATATGTTTTTTCCTCTATTTCTATTATCCAGGGTATCTTTGCATTACCTTTAGCCGTTTCTAAATTACATGAGTTTATTCCAGATTTTTCCTATATACTATGTACTGTAATCGGATTCAAAATTTTAGGTCGCTTAGGGCCCTATTTAATATTATTCAATGAAGCTAATTTTTCTCCTGGCTTAATTTAGTCCCATATGGAACCATTTTAGAGGGTGAGACCAGCCCGATCTGAAAATTGATATTTATGGACCACCCTAATATATATATATATATATATATATAATTTTACTTTTGTTAATTGAAAATAGAGATTTCTGTTACTTGATAAATATGAATACTAAAGGACAGTTATCTGAGGATAACTGGTGGTTGAAAACAAACTATTAGCTCTACTAACATTTGGGAAAATACGTGTTTTCTCCTATTAGGAGACAAAAGCCGAGACTGTGGAAATGATTCCTTGTGCACTTTTTAATTATAATAATTTACGAGAAACCTCTGTCCATTTAAAACTACTAGCTTGTCACTCAATATGTAGATGGTCCGTGGTGCTGTAAGGTAAGAAATGAACAAGAGTGGCCAAACCATGCCACTATCCTTTCCTTATAGCTGCCGGTTGCCAGTCCGGGACACGGCGGATACATAGGTGGTAGATAATGGAAAGACTCTCCAACGAGCTAAAACAAACAAAGGGAAAAGAATAAGAGAATTGAGGAAAAATCCCTCTTGAAGCAAAGTTGGCAAGGTAACAACTGTAGAAAGGGGGTGCTCTAGAAATAGTGGGGGGCGTAACAATTTGAAGTACCTAGGGCGCCGAGGAGGTTAAAAACAGTCCTGGGATTGAGGGCTACTTTTCATTTTAGAAATCACTGGTAGTCTACTTATCTGTTTACTTGCCCGTTAGAAGGAACCATAAATAGTAACAGTGATAGATACAGGTAGTATAGCACAAATCACCGAGGGCTACTTTTCACAACCTGCCGTTCAACTAATATACTGTGATCGTTGTGCTGGCTACTCCTGATAAACATAATAATTTACTTTCAATAAAGAGAAAAGGTCTTCATCGTTATAAAACGAGGGAAAAATTAATTGGTATAAACAATATTAATTTATGGTTTAAATAATTAAGTACAATATTAGTCCAACCTGCAACAAACTGCCAAGATAAATACAAAATCAATCTCACTATTTAAAATTGGACTTAAAAAAGCTTTCGGAATAAATATGCTGAACACGAAGTACAACATAATTGGTAAATAGGAAGGTGCAAGGTAAAAGATATTGACAGAAATATTGAAAACTATATATGCTACGTCCCATTTAAGCATCGAAGCTATATGAGAAAGTGATCCTAACAATTTAAGGTGAAATCACATTCTGAACTAGCGTAATACGTTCAATCCTCTGCCATCAGGAATCGAACCCGGGACCTCGTGCAGTACCACACTCATGTGCGCAAGTCACTAGACCAGCAGGGAAGGTAGGAATTATCACTTCCTTTTTGTTTCGTTTCTTATCTCTTTGTAACTTGCTTATATTTGAATTGTATTGTGTTCACTGCATCAGTGGACTGCCAATGGGTGCTGAATGAGGATATACATAATATATTTAATAATTTTTGCAGAGTTGGAGGTCCAACGTAGGGTAGCGTGAGGCAATTCTAGCAGATAAACGTAAACCTTCACTACTTATATCCCAAAATAGTATTTCTTTTTATATATCTGATAAACATCACAACAATTCTATGTTACTTCTATATCATTTGCATTAATTAGGGAGAAAAATCTCAAATCCCTGTAAGAAAAGTTTGAGATTTGTTTCTTGAACTCGCAACTGCCAGAATTGCCCAACCGTGGGGGAATTATGGCAAAATGTCCTAGCTTCTATTGTATTTATATTGCACTGATTTTCGAGTAATTATATATGATATGGCTGTTTTAGTTAATTAAAATTGTATTTTTAAATGTTTTCTAGCTCTATTTATAAGGGAATTATGAATGAAAACGCCAAATAGTACAAGCCTTAAAAAAAATACATCCTATAGAAACAAATAAGAACTGAACTATGAAAACTCACAAATAGCTTTAAAATGCTTGGACCTAAATTTATTTAAAACATTTACAGTTCTTGTATATTTTGGAAAATGTACAGTAAATATCCTATACTATCAGCTTAGATGTCTGCACGGATTCGGCCCGAGCCGGACTTGGGTAGTAATTTTTTAAATATACAACCATATTTCTCGGGCCTTTTCGGACCTAACTTTGTAAATATACTGTACAATGATATTTATTGGACCGTTCTTTCTGGAAAACTTTTAAAGCACAACTGCAAAAGTTAAAACCTCTAATTGTTGTAAATAAAAATACAATTTTGAGTTAATTATTAAGTTTCTGTAATTCAGGCTCGTTTGATTATCACACGAGCTCAGGTTGGGCTCGGGCCTAAAAGTTAAAATATATTTCAGACTCGGGTAGGGCCTTACATTATAAATTCACGGGCCGGACGGGGTTCGAGCTAAAAATTCTGGCCCGTGCAGATCTCTATGTCAGCTACATTAAGACACTTACTTGACGCAAACCTAACTACCGACTTCTCAGTCCGGATCTATTGGGAAAAGTTCATCTTAATACCGAGAAATTCATTTGTACATTTTCGCGGTCATCTACTATAAAAGGTCCATGTCCCTTTAGGGTTAAGAGGGCAAAAAATACTTCACTACATCAACATCGAGAAAGTTCTTCAGCTGTCATGTAGGTATCTATGTCAAAAGTGTTTAAAAAGACCCTGAACAGACCTTAAGCAGAGTATCAATAAGCATTGTTCTGATACATTTTCTTCTTCAAATTTCATATTCTCGCTAAAAGAGAACGCTGCCAAATTGTCCCAATCTTTTGCCATAATTTCCCATAGCATAAGAAAATGGAGTAATTATAGCACACTTAGTAAATCATATCAATTGTTGCAACTAATGTGATTATTTTTCAATAGTGCATTGGAATATGGTAAAACCATCTATATTAATAAAAACAATTAAGGATAGACTGGCTAGCTAAAACTTTAAGAACAGACAAAAGTGTTATGAAATTCCCATGTGGTGGATGAAAACAGACTTTTATTGCTTATTAACAACTACTAAACCCAGTTTTTAACTTTTTTTTTTTTTTTTTTTTTTTTGCATTATGTAGGTGTTATGGTAAAATAACACATTATACTAAATTGATCTACAAAACTGAAATACACAAAAATTATAAGCCTTTGCCATAGAAAATATAAATTTTAACGTATCTTACGTTGATTTATTTGATTTGTGACCCTGATATTTCTCTTTCTTTACACGGAAGCATGTCTGAGGGATAGGAAAAACAAAAGATTATATTTACATACTTGCCAAATTGTCTTCTTCCTGGTATCGGTATTTACAAATACCTCTAATTTTTAAACTTCTGCTACAAAAATTCTTCTTACCATTTTCACACTGTAATGAAAATTGTATTTACAGGCCATTATATGATAAAATATGTTAATTGTCACTTAAAAAATAGCAATTCTATCTATATCTACAATCTACGGATTAATGGTGACAGTTCGAAAAATTGCTACTTTCGCAGTGACAGTCAACATATTTTTCATATAATGATCTGTAAATACAATTTTCATTACAGTCTGAAAATAGTAAGAAAAATTTTTGCAGCTGAAGCTTAAAAATTAGAGGTACAAGGAAGAAAACAGTTTGGTACGTATGTGAATGGATTTTTTTTTTTTTTTTTTAGACCTATCTCTCGGATCACGCTTCCTGCGTAAAGGAAGGGAATAATCTGGGTCACAAATCAAATAGATCACAGCAAGGTATGTTAGAACTTTTATTTTCTATAGCTAACTATATTTCCTTTATTTTAATAACGTCTCTTTATTATTGTTAAAATATTAAATAATAATGGGGATGGAACCAGTGATGTGCTGACAACAATCTCTCAATTTTAAAATTGTCGGAAGTAACTTGTAAGCACTCGGAAGTTTCGTGCCAAGGAATTTTATTTTTTTTTAAACATATACAACTGTTTATCGTTTATTATAAGCCCACGTGTATTCAAGATGGTGTTCATAGAGCTCGTGTCTCTTGAAATAGATTATGTTACTTATAAATATCACTATGTTCAGTCATGAAAGAAAGAAGAAAAAAACGAGGAAGAGATGGAGGAGGAGGAAAGAAAGAAAGGTAAAGGAACCTAGAAATACTAAAATTTTCTACTGTCTCGTGTAGGTGGCAAGTCTGCATTGCAAAAATGCCTTAAAGGAACCAATATAAAAACTCAGGTTAACGAAATAGCTAAGTAAACTATTAAAATTACTTAGTTTGCTCCCACTATGATTAATTATAGGAAGATTACTGTTCGAGAAAGTGACCATGCATGCTAACTTGATATGCACGTTACATCACTTTATGATTTGTTGTTGTTGTTATGTCAGGAATACCGCATTCTCAATTACTACCCCTCAAAACAACACTGACATGTGATAATTTAGCAGCAACTACTAGTTACCGCTACTACTACCGTTACCCGGCCGACGTTTTATAATCGACAGGATACTTATCTTTGTTTTTGGTTATATGTAACATGCGAGGGAAAGTCGAAAGTAACGCAAGTTATTTTTCCTTGTAAGATATCCAAACCAAAACATATACACAATGGAAATATATGTCTAACCATTTTTCAACATTTAAGAATTGAGACGATCTAAACATTCTCCCCAACGTAGCATTAACTTTTGTATCTTTGGTCATGACAGTCCATTTCTTGATCCAAATCAAATCGCTGACCATCCATTTCAGAATATCAAAGCGATGGAAGTCTGGTGAAGCCACATTCATCCTCCACTCAACTAAGCAATTTTGACACGAACCTGTTAAACAATACAAAGCGTTATGTGAAGAAGTCTGGCATATGAAACATGTATGTTGGGCTGTTTTTCACAAAGGGCGCAACACAACTTTCTTAATGTGTTAATTAATGTGGCTGCAGTCACTGCAATCTCAGGTATATGTTAACAGAACTTCCTGAGTGGAGACGTAAAGTCGAAATTTTGCATAGCATATTTTGTTTCGGCAATGTAGACAAGCACCCAAAAATCATCGCCTATTATTAAGGAAGTAATGTCCTTCGTGTATGTGATATATCGAGAATAAATATAATTCTTCGGTGCTTCGCTCATTCAGGTTTTTGGATATCGTACACTAATACTGTGGAAGTCAAATCTGTCATGCATGATGTCATATTGTGCGTATCAGACTCTGTGCCAACGTTCGTAGATGTATTCTTCGGTCATTCCGAATTGCTCCCTCATGTTTCTGATAATGGCTGTTATTGCAGCAGTTAGGATCGAAATGAGCAGTGACCACGCATGAACGGAGGAAACAAGAACAAGTTTCCTCCTTTGCCGGGTGACTATGCCTGCCTTCCCTGATTCCCTAGAACATTTTCTAAAGTTGTATTATCCACCTGATTACTGTTTAAGCTTTCTTCCTTTGAACGCCTGAATACACGTGTATGACTCTGTTTTCTACTTAAGCGACTTTTTAGGTACATTTTTGTTACACGTATTTCCTTTTCTGAATTTTAGTTTCCAATCATTAATCTGAATATACAAGTATGTAATTGACAACATTGTAGCCTGCGATATGACTGAAACCAAACAGGGCTCGTATTGTCCAGCAAACAAGAATACCAGAGTTAGCTATCTTTCATGTTTTCTTTACATTTGACTCAAAACAAAAAATAGGTAAAGCCATTATATTATATACATTAAAGTCACTACATTATACATGTTAAATATCTCATGTATATTTATCCAGATTTTAAGTTCTTATTCGTTTTATCTAAAAATATAATATTTTGTGCTGAAAACACGATGGAACATTATTTTAAACATCAATGTTAGTCGGATTGGCTTCCAACAGAATCATTTATGTCTACCATAAATTCTGGAGGAGATAAAGAGGACAGTGCATTCCTTTACATTTAAAACAATAATTGGACATAAAAATATGGATATTGATGAAAGGAGGAAACAATCGATTTAAACTTACTTTTACTACACACCACAACTATTTGTAGGTGCGAATTCAATAACTTACGAAGAGTGAAAAAGTGATTTGACTGGGCCGAGACTCGAACCCTGAATCTCCGGCATACCATGCCGAGGATGTTCTCAATATATGGAACACTGGATTGTCCAAGCACAGCAGCTTAGACTGTGGTATAAGCCATGTGGTCTGAGTGGAGAGCACCGACTGCAGAAGTGGAAGTATTTGGCTGTTCTGGGAAGCGGACTGGGTGGCCTAGTGGTTAACGCACGGGCATAGTATGTCGGAGATCTCGAGTTCGAGTACCGGTCCAGTCAAATCATTTTCTCACTCTTTGTAAGTTATAAAAATATGGAATTGCATTAAATTGCTCCCGCATTAAAGACAAGAATGTTATTTAGCTATGAACGGCGTCCATACTGAAATTTAAACATAACTAAAATTTACTTTCTAACCATGAAAGATAATTAGCTAAAAAACGACAGAACACGTTGAGCTCCCTCCTGGCTATATCGTTAGTGTGCGCGCCTTCAGCACGCGAAACCTGAGTTCGATTACCGGTGGGAACTCATATGGTTTAGATATAATGTTAAGTTGTAGGTCCACGTCTAATAAGCCTTGGTGCTGAAAGAGACGTACTCCACAAAACCAATTATTCCAAAACAGTGAAATAAGGTAACCTATAAACAGACTTACCCACATCATCAGGTACTTTCCTGAAGTTTAAGTCTTCCAAAGTAACAACTTCGATTTCTCCTTTTTTGTTTTTCTTTCTCTGTTTGCTTTTGCTTCTCGTTCCACTGAAGTATTCATTATCATTATCGCTTCTCGCCGACAGTGGACGCACACTATTCTCACCCCATTCCGTCACCTCCTGTTTTCTTCGCAGATGAGCTTGGGTTATCTCACCATGATCACTCATATTTCTCTTCCACTCCATACGTCGCAGTTTCTCCAGAGCTGTTTTCTTATCATCTAAGGATCTTGGGGTATTGTCTTCACTCTCCTCGCTCTCTTTGTGCATATCGCTACAACAGAGCAATTTATTATTACACAAATTTCAATTGTATCCATGAAAATTATGTATTGATAATAAATTACTAGTGTATTTTGCACTATATGAAACCAAGATCTCTGAATATGCCACTATTACTTTCCATTATCATATAAAGAAATATGCTAATGAATTTGTTAGCAATCTAAAAACTGAATTCGAAGACCATAATGCCATAATCCAGAAAATAAATTCTGTTTTAAAAAAAAAAATTCTAAAATACTGATAAGAAATCTAAGAGGCACAAGAAACAACTACAAAGAGAGATTTTCGTGCCTAATTATGGTGAAAAATGCTTATGACATATCGTTTTATGCTTGTTGTTAATTATATACAATCCTATTACTTGTGTAAGGTATCTTTGTCCAGATTTAATTTGGATCCTGTGTTTTAATAGAAAAGAATAAATAAATAAATCTTTCCATAAATGAGAATGTCTTATGTAATATGGTGACTACTTTAATGAAGTGACTAAATTCACGAGGTACTTAGACAATCTTGAAATTGCTAGTCATGCCTTTGGATTCCTATATGTATTCTAGTATTGATTTTTATCATTCCTATGTAAGTCTAGTTACAGTCAAACCACTTCACAAATACACGAATTAACCTTACCATACACATACTAACTTTTATATCACGTTAAAAAAAAAAAAAAATTGAGAAAACAAATTACAATTGTTTTTCTATGTTCATGTCCTGAGACTCAATTTTGTGAACTGCTTAAATATATTTATCCATACGTTCTATTTTACTCTGAAAGAATGAGCTAAATTGTAATTTCCTTAGCATGTAGAAATTGCAAGTTTGTTTTTCTGGAAGTTTAGTGTAGAATTTGTTATCGAACCTGCTTATACCGTATTATTATTTTCCTTTAATTCCATTGTAAAACTAATTTTTGGATGAATCGTATGTGACTGTGTTTTCTGAAGATCATTTTCCTCTTTATAGATTAAAAAAAAAAAAATCAGCGTATCTGTAATATTTTACGCATTGAAATTGGTCTTGCACAATCTTGATTTCCCAATAGTTCATATGGCGAGGAGTGGTTTAGAAGTTACTGCCCATTGATAGCCCCTCTACCTCTTTATTTTTTATTTATTTGTTTATTTATTTATTTTTTTTCAAATTTTATTTATTTTTCTTCAAAACAGAATAATTTATTCACAGACACAATTCCAATATTTTAGTGAGCTCCTAAATTTCCAAGTCCTGAAATCATGAATCTGTTACCCTTAAGCCAGTGTTACCTATATTGTATTGCTATTCAAAGGAACTGAACCAAATATATCTATTATATTTACTGATCCTAGTTTTAACTTTTCAGCATTAACAAAAGCGCATGTATCCCATTTTAGTTAGACACTAGAAATATGTGATTAAATTACGTGGCGTTTATGTAATATACTGAATTAGCTATTTTATATTTTGCTCGGCGGCAGCCTCCGCCGACATGAGTTTCACTTTTTATGTAAAGTGTTTTACTATACATTTTATCAAACAAGTAAGTTTATCAAACTCAAGGGAGGGAAGAATTACACCCTCCTGTTCTGCCCACATAACGCCTCTGGAACGTTTGCTTGCAATTAGTGGGAAACAAAATGAAATTTATCACTGAATAACGTTCATTTCTGTTAGCAGTTTTTAGAGCTCTGCGCCCGCATTATTGACTTCGAAAAGCACAAAACAACTGTCGTGATTGACAATTTCCATAAATTTCACAAGGAGCATCTTCCTAGCTTGATGTGATATGCAGGCTTTGATGAAGAGAAAGAATGCACATAAAGGCGTTTATGAAGTTATGGGAATATTTTGTGAAAATCTTTTTATTTAGGCTCTACAAAGGCATTTCAGAAAAAACAAATGAGAGAGACTTAGAGCTAGAAAGTTTTAAACATAGCTCCTGTTTTTTCCGATTGAATGGAAAGAGTATACTACGTCACAAAGACTTCTTTAGACAAGGAGAGGAGGAGGGCAAGCTGGATTGAATACCAGGAGCACTAGTCGATTGGGACGTATGTTTCTGAATGCATAAACAGACGGTGCAAGAGTTTGTTAGTAATTTGGACTTCAACTTACTGTAACACTTTCATTGCTTCGATTTGTACAAAATTTCGTTTGTATCTCGTTCTTCGGGAAAAACTTTGCGAGTCTCAGTTATTTTATTAGAATCTACTATAAGTTTAGTTTATGCCGCGGTGTCTCAGCGGTAGAGCGCTCACCTCACCGCGTAGAGTCCCCGATTTGACGACAGCTGGACTTCATGGTGGACACATACCGTGTGGGTTTCTCGAGGTTTTCTCTCGCTTTCGTTACAGTCTCCCTTAGTCTTAATGCATAATCGCTGGACGTTAAACTCCCCCCTTTCACTCAAAGAGTTGTTTCAAAATTGAGGCCATGAACTGCCATTTTAGGTATAAAGTTAGCTTCACGGTAGTAGAAGTTCATTATTTACAGAATTTATTCTTAAGTTAATGTTATATCGTTAAATATGCAAGGTGTGTCTGAATATTTCAGTGAATGATCCCAGAAAATAAAGGAAACAAGAGTTACAAATAAAATACCTTTGCTGGCCTTCAAAGTAATCACCATTAGCTACAACGCACTTCTGACATCAGTTGTAAAGCTATTGGAAACTGACAGCAAACACTTCTTGTGGAATTCCTCGAAGCACCGTAGTCACGGGTTGTTGGATATCCGTAACGTCTGCAAAGCGGAAGCGTTTTAGGGCTAATTTAAGGCGAGGAAACAGAAAAAGTTTGCCGGCGCAAAATCTGAACAATAAGGAAGGTGTTGAAGAAGTTACCTTGCGTTAAGCGATAAAGTTGAGAACGGACAGGCGTTGTCGCGGAGGAGATAGTCCGAACCCGCCGGATGCGTTGCACCAGCCGTTTCTAAACCCTCTCGTATACTTCCACATTGACAGCTTGACCTTAGAGTAGAAATTCATGAGGATCAAGCCCCTGCTTTCGAAAAAGTCGTGCAACATCGTTTTAATCTTTAATTGTGTCAGCTTACGTTTTTTTGGATGGGGACAGGGAAGACGATGAACACCATGTCATTCATTGTCACTTGGTCTTCGGATCGTATTGGTATTACCACCAAGTTTCATCTCTTGTAAAGATGGTTTCCAAAAGCTGCGGATTCCGGTTAGACATGTCGATGACACCTCCAGACGTTTCCAGCCGAGTTTTCTTCTGCTCGTCTGTCAGCGTGTGCGGTACAAAGCGGGCACAAATCTTCCGCTTTTCAAATGTTCGTGAATAACAGTGCTTACACTGTCTTTCCTTATCTTCAACTCTTCTGTTATCATTCTTAAAGACACCTTCGATCATCCCAGCAACCGTCGCACTCGTTTGATGTTGTCTAGGATTGTGCCTGTTGACAATCGACCCGAACGCGACTCATTCTCAACACATTCCTTTCCGTCTCTAAAACGTTAAACTATTCACACACACACATTTTACTCACTGCCTCAACATTACACACTTGCACTAACATTCCATGAGTCTCCATCGCCGTTTCTCCTAATTTGAAGCACAACTTTTTGTTAATGCATAGCTTTATATTGCAATGACAAAGAGTTCTCACACTGACTTCATTAACTTGGTCATAGGTGCACCACTGCTACATTTCAGTGATTTGCACGCTAGGGGATTTGCATTGTTGACGTCTCTCAATACGTATGCGTGAACACATTCTAACCAGCGGTTTCTTTCTAAGATATGGGATAAGTCACCGAACTTCTCAGACGCACCTTCTATATTCTTGAATATAGGCTTTTTAACCTTCTCCCTCTTGAGTTTTAACGGCCTCAATAAATGTTATGTATATAGATAGATACATTTTTTTCCGTGTAACCTCCTGCATAAAATGTGTCTTTAGTTCCAAAAAGGTTAATAACGGAAGTCCTAGTTTGTGTATAAATTCTATATGATAAACTGTTCCACTAATCCTAACTCTTTACATTTTCAGAACATCTATCGTTACTAAGAATTCAGTAAAATATTGGTGACATTAAATATTACTCTACTAGCTCTTAAACATTTCGTTCGAACTAGAAAACTCATTGTGTCCACAGGTTTGCTTTTGTTTTCTATCAAGTGATCGATTATATCTTTCATTAGTGAGCTCCACTTTTCTTTTAAGCTCGAGACAGGGCGACCCAACGCGTCTGTCGCTAGGCTGGGCATATTTCAGTATGTCGCTAACAGAAAGCATTAGAGGGGCTCATGTCCACAAGAAGAACTGTCACGGCGAGTGGTTTTGTTTTATATAAAGCGTGTCTGACTGAAGTCAGGTTACAGTAAGTTACATAAAAATTAATATTTAAATATGTTCAATATTATCACTGCCTGCTTCTTGAATGGGCGTTTCAATACAGTTATTCTAATTTCAAATGGAAGTAAACATTCAACCAGACGATGACTATTTTGAACATATCGTTAAATATCACTCTTTGGATATATATATATATATATATATATATATATATATCGTGACTTTAGCATCACCTTGTATATGTGCTATTTTTAAGATTGTTCATTAAATCTTAAAGTGTTTAGTATGTTCAAAATCTATTAATTATCTGTTTAATTTCTTGTGTTCAATAAGCTCTCATTTTTAGAATGATTTATTCTATCCGAGTACCTTGATATATTAGAAACAGATCAATCAGTTTTGCCATCTCAATTTTTTTTTCCCCTTATTTCTAGATTTAAGTTTGTCTTCATGCTAATATCAATTTCTTACAAGTGACATTGTTTTATATATATCACACATCTGAATTCAGTCAGTGCCAAAATTTGTGAAGTTCAAAATTTTGTCTTTTACTACTTAATTATACGAGTTACCAAACAATAAGTGATACTGAACTAATTGCCCTTACTCGGACTTCGCCAAGAGACTTGAAAACACTTAATTTGTTGTATTTCACGACACTGCAATTCACATTAAGAAAAACAAATCGATCATGCATAGTGCAACAAAAACGAAAATCTGTTACAAAAGAAAAAAATATAAAAACTAAGTCTTCTAATTTCAACAGTAATCCATCAAATTAAGGAAAGAAATGTGTGCAGCAGAAGGGAAAGTAACATGTCTTAATATAATCAAGCTTCACCTACTTTAAATTATTTTTGTATCCAGAAGCATCGTTTCTCTTTTTATATTGGGAGATCGGTTGTTTGTCTTCCCTTTGCTGATTACGTTTACTGAAAATAATTTTCATTTAACATCTCTTTTTAGGCATTTAAATGTAAATTTTACTTAATACTTATACACAAACACTTACAAATACACATTAACACACTATATCTATCTATCTATATATATATATATATATATATATATATATATATCTACTGTAGGTATTTATTTATACTTTATGTAAAGAACGACATTTAAATCTCTATTGAATCATTTGTGGCTGAAAGGTTCCTCATTTAAAAACAAGCTATACAAATTCCATCCATTCTGTCAATATTAGAAACACTAGAATGAAGTTAGAGAACGTTCACTGAGTTCAGTTTTTCTTCTGCTTATAATGCTATGTGCAAATACAGAGAAGAAATAATGATAATATTGAGTCGGACAAACACTGAAGTGAATAAGTCACTGGAAAGTAATGAAAGTTTCATCGTATATTAAAAGTTTAATATTAAAAGTTATAAGAAACATATGAGAGATAAACACTTATAATGAATGCAAAATAAACAAGAAAACTAATCTGAGTTTGTATTTAATAACTTGTTTCTCTTTCAAGGAATTAGCATAAGAGCAAGGAAAATATGTCCATCTAGTATAGGATTTCCAAGAACGTCCGAATTTTAGAGAGATAAAATGAAAACTACAAACAATAATGATTTTTTTTTTTTTTTAATTGTGAAAAGCATTATGTTTTGAAGATAATGTCATTCAAATGTCCTCTGTGTCGGTGGGAGGAATGGCTTCTGAAAGTCCAATTTTGCACCACTTGTGCACACTTGCAAGCAAATTCCCAATATGTCCAGTGTTCTTTTTCAGTTCACAGATTGTTCGTGGCTTATTATCATAGACCTGAGACTTGAAATAGGCCCACAGAAAATAATTCAGCAGGAAAAATCACGATCAAGGAGGCCAATTGAGATCATTTCTCGACAGAGCGTGTTTGGAGAACTGCTCGTGCAGTAAGTCCAGATTAATATGGTAAATATGAATGATTTCTATGCGTTGTGGGATTGTGAATCTCTCCACACTAATTTGTAAAGACTACTGCACACGACTATCACAATTTAATGTTGCCAATACAATCAGTGTAGCCAGGACACCATTTCAAAGTTCTGCCGTTCTTATTGGTAAACCCTATACCTGCTTGAGGTAAATACTTTAGTAGTTCAACTTAAGATTGATTTGAAATATATTACATAGGATGGAAGTGCTTTAATAATAGTATTGGAGAAGACACGAGTATTTTTAAAAACTTACAAGAAAAATATACAAATTCTACATCATTAATAAATAATGATTACTCCTCGATCACGCTAATCTTTCAACTCAAAACCATAATGTTCACGAAAAAGCATGAAAATATATTACAAAGTACAGTTCCAATCATATTTAGAAGATGCAGACTACCATGATGATCTTAATGTGGCCTCCTACCGACCAATGAACTATATATATATATATATATAAAGTATATGAAATTGCTGCAAAATGCATATAATATAAATCACCACTTATTCAAAATTTGTAAATTAATGGATGTTAAAAACTATTTGATCTAGATGGATATAGTAATAAATGTTAAATATAAATGTTCTACCAAATTCTACTGTTGATGTAACAGAACATTCGCGACAAAATCCTGGAGATGACACTAAAAATTAAGAAACAAAAAACAGAGTACGTACACACCTTGTTGGTCTAGCAGCTAGCGATTGCACTTTTACTACACGTGGTCTCGGGTTCGTTTTCCGGGGCAAATTCATTATGGTGGTTCAGATTTCACCGTATATAGTTTCGGTAGTGAAACGGAAAGCAAGACGAAGAGCGTGGTAATAATCAACGAAACAGAAAGCCATCAGAACGAAACTATCGATAGTCAGAAGCTCAAAATTTAAACAGATATAAATATCTGGACACGACTATCGACAGTGAACACAAGATTGGAAGGTAGATACAAAATAGATTACAATAACAGCAAAATGCATGTATGCTCAGCTGAAATTAAAAGTGAATAACTCACTAGATCAAAATCAGAATCTACAAAACCATCCAGACATACCGATAGAGATCAAAATAAAAGAAACATCTGTAGTTTGAAAGACGTTTGACGTGTAAGTGTTAACACTGAGAATGTGTGATGTGTAACACCTCGCGGTTGTTAGCATATTAGGTGATCGTATGTAGTACGTTCGGAAGTAGAACGGAGGCCTATATTGAAACGGGCAGATGCTGGTGATGCAAAATGGAAGACTTCTCTGAATTTGAAAGAGGCCAAATTCTGCACTGAGACAGCTAACTGAAAAGACCTGGGAATATGGTAAATAATAGTAAAAGTATTCATTACATATAGCTAAACTTTAATAGATTAAATGACAGAAGAAATAATATGGTGGATCAAACAACTCTATGAAGATTACCAGTACAGGGTTCACGCGAACAAAGGAAAAACCAAATAGCTCGAAGTTGGTTGATTTGAAATTTAGCGTCCTATTCAACTCCAATATGAAAGAAGAATGTCCGGCGTACGGCAAGTGTTGTTTTCGTTGTACTAGGCCTCATTATTTTGCATCTGTGTATGTGTTACGATCAGTAGAGGCAGAAATGAAATAGCTACATGTGGAACGCTTGGAGAATAATAAAAACAAAGGGAGAGAAGCAAGTGCAAGGTCAGTGTTGCTGGAGTCTGAAAACATTATAGATCCTTGCCATGTTCTCACTATGGAGAGACTCCATTATCAATCGGAGAACAACAATTTGCTGGAAGTTAATCATGCAGCAAAAGATGATTTACTAGATTTAAAAATGACAACCGAAGACCATCGAGAATAACTGTCCAACAGCAGGAAGACTGGAGAAGATTACCTCAGCGATTGGTTGAAGGAAGCTTCAGAAAGAAGATCAGTGCAGAATTAGAATTGGAAGGGTCTCAAGACAAATGTTCGAAGATGAAAAGATGTAACACCGAGCATAAGTTGCGTCTGATGTCGAAGAAGAGAAAGTTGAGGTTCTTGAGGAGAGAAAGAGAAGAAGTAGGCGCAAAGACATACAAAATTAAGATGTCGAGGGGTGGATGGAGAAATCAAGATGAATAATACCTCTCCAAATAAGGAAAAGGATAAAGAACACAATTCGGAATTTAGCATGAAGCAACAAATATTACAATAGTTTCCATCTTAGAGAAAAAGAAGTAAAGGCTTTTCAAGAAAAAGACAAACAAACAGAAATACGAGGAAAGCTAATGGAGACAGCAGAAACTTTGAAGTACCTAAGTTTAGAAGTGAAGGTAGACAGCCGAATGAGAGAAGAAATTCTAGAAACCTACATAAAAAGAAAGATTTTAATGCATACATCAACAATAAGTGACACATCGCATCAGAAGTAAATCCGATGGGCTACCATGCCTCAACATTTTATCGAAGTGTGAAACATCTGATATGGAATTGGAACATACTAGGAAAGCTAAAATGTAAACTTAAAACAGTACTTCGTACCCATACCTACAGTGCAGAGACCTGAATGATGGTAAGACAGCACAAAAATTCAACCAACGGAAATAAAGTTCCTAAGACGTATTCTCAGAAGGACATAGAAAGATTGTATACGAAATGGAATTAGCGGGAATATAGTCAATCAAATATATGTTTTAAAACTAATAGAAAATAAGCTACATTGGTATGGACACAGGACGTACGCATGAAGATTACACATACATTTACAAGACAAAGAAACAAATGGCAGAATGAAGTACAAAATGATGTGGGAAGAACTGGAATAAGATGGAAAAAGATCTAGGATGAAGAATAGTAGAGTGAAAGAAGTTACTAGAGGCTTTATACACACTTGGACCGCACAGGATGTTGGAATCGGCAATATATTACTATTGTGACGTGAAAAACTCTTATTCAAATTTTATAGGCTACATCTTAAACATTATTAATATACGCTACTAGACAAGCTGTATTATGAATAAACAAAACATCAAACCTGCTCTTCTATCAAGATACTAATATAAATTGCTCAACTAAAACTGTCGAAATACCTCACATTCCTCACCAAGCAACTATTACTTGTAATATCGAAGATACCCGTTTTAGATTCAAGTTTGGTGAGATTCTGCTTATATTTCAACCCCTTAGTTGTATCCTCCTCCTATGCTAATGTGAAGGGTACAAATAAATCGCAAATATGTATAATACTGCGTAATTCCTGAAGCAATTTCCTATATGGTACATATACGATTTACAATGTGAAAACAAATATATTGAGGGTAAAACAGCTTGGGAACCCCAGGGTAGTGGGTGAGATGTAAAAACAGGGTGTCTACTGGGATACCAGAAAGTAAATTCATGACTTTTTCATGACTTTTCATGACCTTTTTGTTCAAATTTTCATGACCATGGCGATAAAAATTTACCATTAGTAATAATAAAACCCTACCATCAGTGGTGCATCCGAACTATGCGGGTTGCTAGTCTTAAATATCACTTATTGTGAATCTTAAAGAAAGAATCTAAAATTCTGCCGCCTTGTGGTCGAGCACGGAATAGCACTTACCTAAATACGGGCCTGCTCTTGCCAGTGAATCACTCTATACTGTATTTGAAGTTTTAATTCTGAGTATAATTATCCATCTAGCAGAAATTTGAAATTAAGCACTCAGAGAACTGCCCAAAGACAAAACAAATTATAAAAGAAATTCGTTTTAAAAATATAGATCATCAAATTTAAAATCTGCAAACTCAAACGAATAATATTATTTGCGTAAGTCTAAAGGCCCAAAAATACACAATTTACATTTCTTAGAAGTAAAGAAATAGGACTTTAGAAAGTTGGACAGTAAAAAGTTGTTACTATATTACAGAGACTAGAAGATGAAATGGGGAGCAGCTAGGAAGACAGTAAAGTACCAGTTAGCCAGCACTAACTGGTGGGGGAAATTCTCACAATTACTGACCTGATACAATTATTTCAGTACATGCAGTATGAGGTATAAAAGTATGAAGTATAAAAATATATTCTGAGATTTCAGATTTTCATGACCAGTTGGGTAAATAAAGGACTTTTTCATGACTTTCATGACTACTAAGCAAAATATATGACTTTTTCATGACTTTCATGACTTTCATGACCAGTAGACACCCTGAAAAATAACAACAACCGATCCTAGTTTCGAATCTACAATCTTAGGGGACGATAAAATGAAAAATGACATTTTCGACGCCATTTAAAACCACGTTCAGCCGCTATCAGCATGCGGGTGAGAAGAAGTAAAAAATGAAATGTTTGAATGACCAATATTAGCGTCGAACCCATTATTTTCGGTGTTGCTAAACTGATTGGTGGCACCCTGATTACATTTTAGCCAAACTTTAAACACGAACAGGTATGTCAACCGGCGGCAGGTTGAATTCCCAAACTACACTTGGTCTCGAGTTCCTAAAATTCCATAGCGATCCCTCCAATAACTAGAACGTGAAGCAAAGAGGGTAAAACTTTCTTTTGACGACATATTATACAGGTCACTGTTTATACGGTATGACTATTCACTCATCTCAAGGCAAGACGTTGCCGAAAGTTGTCATTAATCTCGGTGATAAAGAAATCCCTCTCGGAATATCATACGTTGCTTTGTCTTTGCTCGTTTACAAAAGCATCTCATTCAGACATTCTAAAATGTTCAAACGTTCAAACGGGAGGTTCTACGACACATTCTCAAATACTGTTGATGACTTAAGTTGTCCCGTCTCCACACTCGATATACAAGAAAGTGAATTTTCTGATTCTGAGCACTATAACAACAAGCACGACACCAGTTTCACGTCAACTGACGGTGGAGAGAGTTTTTGTAATTTGAAATCCCAGTCACATCTCCAACTCGAAAAACTGCTCATACAACTACAATTACATTATATCAATTTGATCGTGAGTTCAACTTAATGAATGAAGAGATGAAGACAATATTGTGTACTGGATTCTACAACAGTCAATTTAATTTGAAAATTCTAGTGGTCACATGACATCGTCGTGACATTTTTGCATTTGCACAAGTTGATGATTGTTGACACATTCAATGAGAGCTAAGTTGTTGACTATTATGTTAACATGTTACAAGTGACTTTCTCGGTCAACCTTCATGCTTTACATTCGAATGGATCCACTTCCCAGGATTACTTTGTAAACAAAGACTGAAATACTCAACTGCAATGGCTTACGCAGATATTCGTCAAGGAGAGTTCATGCTCCCAAGTTTATATAATTTCAGGTGTTTGTATACGTATTTTAATATAGTAAATACTTATTTTTGCATAACTTGCTCAAGGGTGTTAAAACCACTAAATCTCCTTGGGTACATCACAGCTTAACTGTAGTGTCATATTCCATCCACACTGCACCTAGTCACCTAAAGATGTACTTATTCAGGAAAACGTCGGAAACATTTTACAAGGAAAAAGACTGACTGATTTCCACGATTTTTTTGAGGAATTGATATCGAAAGAGAATAGGGCAACTTATGCCTGTGTTTAAGCTCATTTTCGATAACCGTAATACACCATCAAAAAGTTACAATCCTGACTCTGCTGTTTTTTGTGATCTTCTGTAAAATAATTTCAACACCTGCCAGTTCACGAAAACGCGGTCATGGCTAAAGACTCCCTGAACTTCGTGCTTTGTTAGCTTACAAAATAATTTCCAATATCTCAGCTTAAGAAATTGATTTGCACTGAATAACGCTCCTTTTATCATGCAGATGCTCTTCAATGAAAAATAGGTTTTCATAAAACTTCTTAGAAATATAATACACATCATAAATTCTGATATCATTGCCTAATTATTCCGAA
This sequence comes from Thermobia domestica, assembly GCF_964235325.1. NCBI lineage: Eukaryota > Metazoa > Arthropoda > Insecta > Zygentoma > Lepismatidae > Thermobia > Thermobia domestica. The sequence continues at coordinate 120,980,939 of NC_137462.1, read as the reverse complement.
GTTTTCTTTTTCTTTCTTTTGATTCAAGTTCCTGTCCCACTTCCCTGTCATTATGCTCACCAACTGTGTAATTAAATGAGCGCGTTATGAGCATGCCGGCACGAACTTGTGTAATAAATTGCAGTCGTATCTCAGCCAACGAAACACGTTCCGGTCACATGTTCCTCGATCCTAGTTTATTTCAGGAAGTTTCTCAGCATCTTCTGCATCAGCAACTTCTTACCTTCATAAGACATTGTTCCTATCGTTTCTTTCGATTTCGAAGAACTAAGATAAAGGCGCCTCAAACATAAGAAAATTTAAATTTTGGATTAAAGTGGGAATTCATGTTGCATCTTCAACGGAGCATGTTACGAAACAGTGAAGTTTCTTAGAAATAGATTATATGTAAGGTGAGTTATAGAAAACTCATTATTGAACACAATTAATTAAGAAGTTCTTTATTCAGCACGCAGGTTAATACGGTATCCTCATAATATAAAAGGATTTTAACGTTAAACAATATGAAATGTTCGTTCTCTTTTGTGTAAGATCACTAGTACACAACTGATATATCTGAACTCATTAGTAAAACTGTCGAATTCCCGCTGGCTTTATTGTTCGCATTATCGAGACAAAATATAATAATTTATGATCATAAACCTTCAAACCTTATAAAACAGGCAAGGTTCTATAGTAGACTATACATGGACTCAACTAACTGATTAAATAAACCATTTGTCGAACGAAAGGGCCACTTGATTCCTCAGGCGGGTTTAGCTTATGACAGGCAAGAGAAAAATACAATAATTGTATTTTTTTTTTTAATAAACAATATTTATGGATTATTACTAAATGAAATGATAGGATGCATACTTATTAATGAAATACTAATCTTTAAAATAGTGAGTTCTTCATCCACGAATTAATTAATCTAAGATATAAAAAGAAGGAAACTATTGTGACTCTGAATTTCACCAACCCTTCAAGTTATTTATTGGTGTATAAAATTCAGTTGTGTTTTGCCGTGAACCACCTTTAATAGTGGTTTTTCCTCACGACTGAAAATTTACCATCATGTGAGTCTACGAATCAATGTAAATATTCCTTAATTATCACGTACTGATAATGATGACAATTGTAATTTATTCTACTTACTGCTTCGGCATTTGAAGTCAAACTGACACGATTTTCACTATTTCACTCAAATTTAAGTATTCAAATATTACACACTTTATCTTCAACTATTTGATCAAATTCTTCACACGAACCCCCAGCTTTTTATTATTATTATTATTATTATTATTATTATTATTATTATTATTAAAGAATGAAATTATTTTCATAGCTTCGCATTCTCAGTGTCTCTCTCCCACACTTCTCTGATAAAACATCTATAAAAGCTTCAACAACTTTTTAACTAGTATTAAATATAAACTGTTGATCAGATTTCAGTCACTATATATAAAACAAAACAATTTACCAGAAATTAGTTGAAATACTATCACAAAACAGAAATATAAGTCTTAAGCTCTTTCGTTGTTTCTTCATTAGACAGGAAGGGGAAAAGAGGAAGAAAAAAACACGAGAACGACTGGCTGTTCTATGGTTGTGTTACATTTATTTTTCCCTTAATTCTACCGCAGAAATGTAACGAAGGTCATATGGCGTATATCCCCCTAATAATTTTTATTCCCAGCGTATACTCACTCTAAGAAGTACTCGGGTATACGCTGAAAATGAAGTATATACTCTTCTTGCCTGGTCTACAATGGCAAGAATCATTCAATTCTTTTAGTTCTACAATACAATTCAAGTATTTTCAAGCACGGGTCGATAGGGGCCCAATTCTTTGTTCTATCTCAGTTTTCTTAGTAATGATGGTAATTTTCACAAGGAAAGGGTAGAGAGTAACAAGCTGTTTTAAAAACTTCGTGAAAGCTTGAAGCTTTCATCTACATCTTACTGGAAATGTGTGGCTACCAAGCTATCATTTATGTACTCAGGCATTGAGTACTATAAGAAATTAAGTAATAAAAATCAAATCACAAACTAAAGATATGCGTACAGCAATAACATAGTAACGAAATAGTTCGATTTGAAGCTCACATGTAGTTTAATCGAAAATTAAAGAATATAATAGCAGTTGCCGCCACTCTCTAGGGGTTGACCAATTTTAAGATTAATCCTTGCCTGCCTTTGATGGTTAAAAAAAAAAAAAAAAAAAAAATGAAATATTTAAGTTTTACGTCCTACGGTTATACCGGTTAGGCTAAAAGAGACAGTGAAGATGAGAAATGAATGAAATGGTGGAATGAAGGAAGTGGGAGAAAACGGGAGAACCTCGAGAAAACCCACGAGCACGGTATTTGTCCACCACAAAGTCCACACGGCGCGTGCTGGGATCGAACCAGGGTCCCTAAGCATCGGAGGTGAACGCTCTACCACTGAGGCCTTTGATGATAAGATCGCACAATTGATTTGTTAGTTGTTTTGAAGTTTAACGTCCCTTTTCAGCACCATCATTATACAATACATGTATTTACATTTTAACATGGAATCGATCCCAATCATGTGAATCACCAGGGGGAAATCAAACCCGAGTGTTCCACGTAAGTTAACCACCACCACCACGTACATTCTAGGCCGCACCTCGAACCACACGACAACGTACCGTCATTTTTGAAAATGTAGTGCAGAATGGCAAGATCTGCATCGGCAATGGAAACCCGAAAATACAAGCGCATCTAGTACTGCGCTCAAAACCTGTGATCGTTTTTTCATCGGCCACCGCTTAGTGGTAACATTTAGTTACTACGCAGTATCAGTTTCATCAAGTTTTTCTGGTTTCTCTGGAAGATTTTCAGTAGGTTATCTAAAAATTAAGTGTTTGGAGGTAAAATTGAGAATAAAGTTGTGATTTGAAAATAACATTATGAAACTGAATATAAATCATTTTGTTCGATGAACTGTCATTTCTCCAGCATGACTATAACTCTCGTTGCTATGAAAATGCTGCAGTTTCTGATCAAAAAATTGTGACACGTGGTTTTCACAGGTCTTTCCTGAAACTAACTTCAACACCATTCAGGGAGTTATGAGGAGATCGAAACAAATGATAGCCTAACGGTGCCACATCCGGACTATAGGAACTAAGCATTAAAATCTCCAAGCCAAGTTCTCTTAATTTCTTCCGGATTGTTAAAGATGTTTGCGGTCTGGCGTCGACAGCGTGGTACGACCCCCCCCCTTTTTTTTTTATTTTTATTTGACATGCTAGGTACACTCGCGTTAACTGTCGACAGTACAGGCATGAGTTGATCATTCTGCACAGCGGCTGCAGCTTCGTGATGCACGATGCCCTTCCAATCTCACCAAACACACACACAAAACCTTCCTGAGCATCGCTGGGCTTTACCACAAGCTACGAAGCTTCTCGCTTCCACCACGATCTTTTTCACACATTCTTGTCGTAGGTTATCTACATTTCATCACTCGTAATTAACTGCTTCAGAAATGGCACAAGTTCGTTACGCTTCAGTGGGGATTCGCAGATAGAAATTCACTGAGTAAATGTTTTTGAATCATATCATACAGCACTCACACCTCAAGCTTCTTTTCGTAGCCAGCTTTCTCCAAATGGCTTAAAATTCTTTAGTGATGGATGTTAAGGTCATCAATGACTGCTTACGGTACATGTCGGTTTTGCTTGAGTTTTCTCAGAATATCATCCAATTTTGCTGGGATTGGTCACCCACTGCGAGAAGTATTTTGGATGCCGAAATTTTCAGAATGAAAGAGAATGAAACATCTTTTGGCTGTTACTTTTTGATAACGTATCTTAGCGATAAACAGCACAAATGTTTTCACAGTTTGCACAGCATTTGCGCCTTTATCGAAACAGAATTACAAAATGTAGATGAGTTCTGCGGAAAGTTCACTCATCTCACGATACAATACCTTACGTCTGATTATATGAATACGAACACTTTTGCACATCTACTAGCTTGAACTCCCACTTGCTAAAAGACGTTTGGGCCGACCCGCTAAGACTGATATACCCTGAGATTTGGGACTCTTAATACCATCTCGTGTACAACAGGCTCTAGAGCTGGAGAGAAAATGGTGATTAAGTCATGAAGCGTTTTCTGATTAATACTGGTTTAAGCAAAGGTATCAAATCAGTGTGCCAAGTTTAAAATCATCACCAAACATCTGAGTGAAAATGTCAAGTAATGGATATCAAATATTGCTCAAAAGGCCTTAATCAAGTTTTTTTTTTTTTTTTTTTAAATTTTTCTTTGATTTTCTTCGCGGTGTTCTTTAACCCTTAAGTACTCGCGCGGGGTGTTCACAGACCCCCAAACAGGTAACTTTTGTGTTGCTAGCCAGAAGTCCTAATGAAAAAAATATTTTAAAATGTCTCAAAACGAGTACAAAAAATCTAATTGCAGCAAATATTTTTAAAAACATGTCCAGAGTTATGCTACATTGTCTTAATTATTACAAAAATATATTTTTATTGTAAAAAACCAATATCAATTTGGGGGTCTACTGGACCCGCGCTAGTACTGGTGTCATAAAAAAAAAAGGGCACACGAGTTCTTACGGGTTAATAATTTAAGAAGCGGCGAAACATGCAAGACTACTTGATAACTTCGAAGGAAATTTCCATTTTACTACTCTTTTCAATACTAGACGCTTTACTTATTTAAATCAACCCTCTTAGATACACAGGATTGAAGAACAGGTTTGTTTTGTTTATACATCTTTAACTAGTTACATGCAACTTCTAAACTGCAAATGCATTACAATATCATGAAAAAAATTACGTTTTGCTTTCACTGTGTTTCTTCTTAATTTTGGCTCGATTAAGAATATCTTCTAATTTCTTATTATTCTCCGCCTTCATCTGTAACACTTCTTCATCAATTTCATCGTCCTAGATACGGAAGAAAGAACAATATTTTTACAACTGACATTAAATGCACATACTAATAAACAATATTCAGATTCTACAACAAATTTATTTGTTACACGAGAATTAAATACACACAAGTAGATACAAAAAAGTCCCGAATTCTCTTCATTTTATAAATCTTTATACCATTCATGTGTTCTTAACATTAGGAATGGGAAAAACAAGAGATCCGAATAATGAGTGAACGTCCATCTAGGCTATACCAAACTCTCCATTCACTTTTCTTTCACTCTATGTGTTGATAGATTTGTAATAAGGACTTCAAGAAGACAAATGGAATTTGCTTTTGCTTCATGCAATCTTTCCTATGATAATTGTAAAAGACTACTTATAGATGCTATAGGATGCATACTGAATAAATTAATACAGTTTCTTACCTTTAATATTCGAATCAACAAGAAAATCATTTTCATATCCTCTAATTTCTACAGAAATCCACAGCCTAGTTACACATCAGACTCATTAAAATTATCTATATGCTGGACTACCCTAGAGGAGTTAATGAGAAGTAAATCGCTGGAAACAAATATACACAAAAATTCCAGAAAAAGTTGTAATTACTTTCTGCACTTAAATCACTTTTTCTCTTGAAAAGCTGTATATACTTGGGCATTATTATATCTGAAGAACGTGAAATACCACTTCAATATACGAGGAGTGATCAGAAAGTAAGGTTTCAAAGCCTGCAGGGAAACTTGTATATATTATTTCATACAACCAATACAGCTAACAGATAGTAAATACATTAGGTTATTATTCGACATAGCCTCCATATCAGTTGAGGCATTTATCGCATTGTGGGATGAGTTAGAATATTCCCTCCTGGTAAAAATCCTGTCCTTGCGTGTTCAGCCACGTTATCACGAACTCTTTTACCTCCTCGTCTGAAGCTAAGCGACGGCTTCCTATCTGATCCTCGAAGTTGCTTGGATCGAAAGCCGGGCTGTATAAGGGTGGTCGATGTTTCAGCAAAACTGCTTCAACAGCATAGTGGTCTTCTGGGCTGTATGCGAGCGTGCGTTGTTGTGAAGGACGATGACGCCCTCGATGAGAAGTCCTGGTCGTTTCCTCCTGATTGTTTTGCGCAATTGTGTCAAAGTCTCACAGTATTGGTCGGCGGTCTCTGTGTGCCCTCTTTCCAAGAATTCCACGAGTATTACACCAGCGCTGTCCCAAAATACTGTGGCCACCACCTTCCCGGCAGATGGCGTCACCTTCTTTGTCTTTGGAGAGAAGGGATGTTTCCACTCCTTTGATGACCGCTTACTGCTGGGGGTGTAATGGTGGATCCATGTTTCGTCATCCGTGACAATGCAATGAAGAAGACAGTTCCCTTCCGTTGTGAAGTGTTCCAAAAGTTGCAGACTTGTTCTCATGCGCTTCTCTTTGTGTTGGCTGGACAGGTGCGTGGAATCCATCGGGAACAAACTTTCCAGTACTCCAGAATATCGTGTGCAATGTGACGAAGGCTTCCGAACGTCATTCCCAATTCTGTCACCAGATGCCGTAACGTGATCCTCCTGTTATCTTGAATCAGCTCCTCTACGCGAACTGTGTTCAAATATATTGATGCCGTGCTGGGTTGGCCACTGCACTCCTCGTCGGTGACGTTTTCTCTACCAGCCGCAAACTTTCGACACCATTTTGCTACATGGTTGATGAGGCTTTATAGTCTCACCATAAACCTCTACCAGCTGCCGGTGAATTTCAGCACCGGTTACATGTTTCGCCCACAGAAATCGAATAACTGAGTGGACCTTCTTTTTGCAATACCAAGTTGCTGCTATTCGTGTTTACCTACAACTAGCTACATAGGTGGCAGGTGGCTGAAACTGCACAGTTGCCAACTCCATGTATTACGATTATCGCACACGCCTTACTCTATAACAGACGAAACTCGCCTTGTGATCCTCCCTAGTAAACAAAAATTTAAACAAAAACTAATGACCACTTTCTGCACTTAAGCCACTTTTATTCGAAAGATTTTTCTTCACTTGAACCCCAGGTGGTTAAGTAAAGAAAATGATCATTAGTTTTTCTGAAATGCTTGTGTATATTTGGTTCTGATGATTTATTTACCATTAACTCCTATAGGATAGTCCAACATATACAGGGTGTTTCAAAACAACACCGACAACGTTTGGGAGGTGATTCCTGACACCAAGATAAGACAAAAAGTATAGATCAACCTGGTTGCACATTTTTTTTTTTTTTTTCGGAGTTACAGGCTGCTAAAAACATGAAAAATGGTCCATAGCTCCAAAACTATGGGACCTACCGTAGTCGGGGCAAGACTTTTACTTAGGAACTAATATGTGTCCTATCCAAATATCCATGTTTCAGAATCCTGTGGTACTTCCGCAACAATTTTTATAAAGGTAGTTCGTGAGTACCTCAGGTTTCTGAACCGTGTATTTTTGGATAGTTCCTAAGTGAAGTCTTGACCCGACTACGGTAGGTCCCATAATTTTGGAGCTATGGACCTTTAAAGTTCATTTTTTCATGTCTCCGGCAGCCGTAACTCCGAAAGGAAGCATTTGTGCATCCAGATGGGTGTACACTTTTTGTCTTATCTTGGTGTCAGTAGTGATGGGTAAATTCCCGGGAAGATTCCCAAAATTGGAATTTTTCCAGGAATTTATGTACAATCACAAAGAAAATTGCATTCTATTACTATATTATGATTTCAAAGTTAAATCGTTTTTTATCACAGTATATTATACTGTCTCCAGAGGATTCTTTAAAATGTATATTCTGAACGGTACTATGTTACTTTATTAATATTTTATTGTATTTAGAGAGTACACATAAATGTATATTTACTTACAATATGTTCTATGAAAGTAAATATGTGGAAAAAAAATGGTATAGTAAGTCCACATATTTTTACACCGCTAAACAATTTAAATTTATATGTAAGTAGATTTTCTAAACTTCACTCTAATACTGATATTATGAACATATTCAATTTTTAAATGTTATAAACAAATTAGATTGGGTAACTGTCAGAAGATACATGTCTCACCAATTTATCAACATTTGCGCATACATATTTATGTTCACAAAATTTGCAAGATACTGACTTATTTTTATAATTTATGACGTAACATTGCCATACATGACCTTTCTTCCTACCTATTTCTCGAAATTTCATGCGTTAATTTACATGTAAGAGAAGTCCGAGTACCTCTTCAGAAATTCGAATCAGACAGGAGACAGACCGACGTCTATTACTAACGATGGTTCGGGGTGTATTAATTGTACATCATCTCTATTTCTACATAATTTCTACATTACTTTACAAACTGGTTCCGTTTCATCATTTGTAAAATAGTACTTTGCTACTTTTTACTGCAAATGGAAATGGAACTAATAAATCATATGATTAGTTATATAAAGTAGTCAACGAATTTTATTTTTTTATTCTCCAAAATATATAAAGCCGAGAAGTAAATAATAATAAATGAAAATAAAGTAATTAGTCATACGGTTCTTATAATTTGGAAGATAAAATAAAGAAATGGAAATAAATTCTTCCCGGGAATTTATATGCCATGGAAAAAACCCGGGAATATTCCCATTTTTTTATTTTCCTTCCCACCGGGAATATTCCCACTGCCCATCAGTAGGTGTCAGGAATCATCCCCCAAACGTTGTCGGTGTTGTTTTGAAACACCCTGTATATAATTCCTTTAATGAGTTTGGTGTAACTAGGCTATGGATTACTGAAAAAGACATCAGAGTATATGAAATGATTTAATAAAATGTACAAGATATTAAAGGTAAGAAACTCTTCATTTACTGTCTAGAACATTCTCAAAGAAATATAGATTTTGTTGAAGTTCGTCCCAAGAGATCGAAAGTGATGTTTAGGTGTTGAAAATTCGTAAAAAGCATAGAATTACTTTAATCGTGGTGTTCCTTCTTCCCTTCAAAAAGGACCTGAATCAAACTGGGTGTTTAAATTTTTAAAGCAGCTTTTTCTCCATACAAAAGTACGGTATAATATAAAATATTTTCCAATTGTTGAATTAAATATCTGACGTAACAATTATTCTGTCATTCGCCATTTGAATAGAAATAATGTTAAAATTACACACGATCTATATAATCTTCTACAATATTAGGGTAAATTTTAAAATTGTATGACATTTGGAAACATCAAAGATGATACTTTGCATACAAGTAACATCAAAATTAGACCTTCCACTATACTTCAAAGTTCGTTGTTGTTTGGTCGCTTAGAGATGATGACTTGTCATACAAGGAAATAGGGAGCGACAGATGACGTGAAGTTAATATTAATTACTACAACACAGAAAAGAATTATTGCAGAACTGGCAGACAATTTAATTTAAGATGCTTACAAGATTATTTTAAGTTCATACGAAATGTAATAATAAAATGTAGCTTTCGAATCACATATATCGTCTTCTAACTATAAATAGTGTATGCTCAGTTGTCGAAAGTTATAACGTATTGTTTTCTGTTTTTCAAACGTTATTTATTTATATAAAGAACAAAGATCAATCAAACATACATCACTAGTTTTATTCGATAACCTTTTACCATTAAAATAAGCACTAACGTTCCAGCCCGAAAGAATATTTCTTTATATATATATATATATATATATATAATTTCGGGTCCCTCTGAAGTCTTCCTACGTAGCTCCTCTCTTGATGCTATTTCTTGCAGATTCATTCACGTGGAGGACATTCTTGTGAAAGACCAAAATTAAGAACCTGACGAAGACAATCAATTTTTCGTGTAATTTTTAGAAAATCACTCACCTTTATTTTCGGTTTCTACTCCTTAAAAATGAATTATAAACATTTAAATGGGATAAATAATTATTTACAAAAGTGTATCACTAATAACAGTAAGAAACTACGTACAGATGGGACAGTGGCTCAGTGGTAGAGAGCTTACTTATGGTGCATGGGGTCCTTGGTTCGATCTCCGGCGAAGTGAGTTGCAGTGGACATCTTGTCCTGAGTTTTCTCATGTATTTTTGTTTCTTCCTACATTCTCATTTCACTAATTCTTCCACCATTATTCACTTGCCTTAATCATCCGTCTTCCCTAGCCTAAAGGGTATAATTGTGAGCTGTTAAACAGACTATGTACAAATGTTCGAATACAATATGTTCTTCTAACGCTACTTACCGTTATTAGTGGCACACTTTTATAAATAATTATTTATTTCATTCAAATGTTTATAATTCATTTTTCTAGAATAAAAGCCCAAGAGTGAAGATGTGTACAAACTATATATATATATATATGATTGGTGTTTCGTGAGATTCTTGATTTTGGTGTTTCAAGAATTTTTAAGAAATGAATAGCAGAGAGAGACGAGTTACTTACAAATACCCCAGAGAGGGTTCGAATCATATAAAAGGAAAGATACTCTTTCGGGATACAAGGTTAGAACTTATTTTAATTTATTAACATGTATCCCACAGCGTCCATTAGCAAATGTTTTGTCATCGTGTAGTGAGCTTCATATTTTCTCATTCATAAAACCTACCTTTTCAATGCCGAAAAACTGAACAAGGTGCAGTGTCATCTGAATTGAACTTTATACCATGCAAGGAGTTTAGAAGGAGCGCAACGTTAGGTGCGTATGATATTGTGCCGCAACAACCCCCCTCCCCCAAGCTCAATTGAGCGGTGATCAAATTTGGGTTGGTTCCGGTAAAGTTCTTTAGGATGCGCCGCCATGCTGTACGTGAAACTCCCGTCTGCTGCTACAGACACCTTCCTACGCGGGTATTCATGCTTACCAAACAGGGATTTTGTTTACTCAAAATTCTTTGAGTTTGTGGATATCATTGTTCAACTCAGCACGGATTTTTTCTTCCATTTCTTTCAGTGATCTGCCCTGTGAGTAATATTTTTACAATGAATATCTTAGCCTCCTTTGTCAGTGACATTTTCGTGTCTACACCAGTGGTTGATTGGCTTTATCTCGACTGTTTTTCCTTTACAGCTGCAGATCCTTTTGTGCCTTTCCTCCCTCTCCGTTGAAGGTCAATGCTTCGTTCACAGCTAGCTACACGAAATATTATTACATGTTGCTACATCGAATACACTAGCGCTTTTCGGTTTCTCATTTCCCATGTCCGGTTCGGTTTATCTTGGCTCCCTTATACATACAAATAAAAGACACAGAGAAATGTAGGTTGATTGATTGGGAGGAGGGATAATGAGGACGTCATTAGCGTAGCTATTTGTCCCTGTCACGATCAGCACGACTATTGAAATGGAGAAATGTGGCAACTACAAGAGGAGTAATCTTTCAGACTTTTCACTAGAAGGGAAACTGGCTCAAACGAAGGGAGAAGCTACTGATTTGTAAAACATACTCTCTTCAATGAAACAGTACTGTGTATTAAGAAAGTAAATGCATACCTGTTTGTGAGTCTGGCATTGCTGCACTGATTGGTGTGGAGTGTAAGAATTAAATTAGTCAAAGTTACGATTTTGCGGAGAGAGGCAATGAGTTTAGAATAACTGTCTCTATATGGCCTATGGAACCCGGAGGTTCAATGCCGCGTTCACAAAAGCTCTCCACTGACTTCTATCCTTAGCTAACTGCATCCAGTTTCTACTTTGTATTTCAATCTCTGCGAGATCCATCTTAATATTGTCCTCCCATCTGCGCCTAGGTCTTCCTAATGGTCGTTTTTCGATTGGTCTTCCAGTCAAGACTTTGAAAGCGTTTCTACTTTCTTCCATTCTAGCTACATGACCTGCCCACCTAAGTCTCCTAGACTTGACGACCTTAACAATGTTGGGTAGACCATATAAATTATGTAGTTCCTCGTTATGAAGTTTCCGCCATTCCCCATTCCCGTTCCTCTTGGGTCCGAATATTCGTCTCAGGATCTTGTTCTCAAATACTTTCAGTCTATGTTCTTCCCTCAGAGTAAGTGACCATGCTTCGCAGCCATACAGAACAGGCATAATTATTGTTTTGTATATTTTAAGCTTCAAATTCCTCGACAGAATTCGCGACGACAAGAGATTTTGAACCGAATAGTAACACGAATTCCCTGCTTTTAGTCGACATTTAATTTCTTCGTGAATATGATTTTCCTTTGTTAATATTGATCCTAGATATTTGAAACTATCCACTTCATCAAAAGTATTATTTAATATTTTAACGCATCCATAATTTGCTGTATTCCGATCCCGACGCACTTCCATGTATTTAGTTTTCTCTGCATTTACTTCTAAACCCATGTCCCTGCAAGCGTTTAATAAGATCTCTGCATTTCTTTCTATTGTTCTCCTATCATCCCCTATTAAATTTACATCATCAGCACAGACCATAACCTGGTGAATACCGTTCAACTGTAGGCCCTGGTTGCTATCTTTGATTTTCCTTATAGCGTATTCTAGAACGAAGTTAAATAATAATGGCGACAACGCATCTCCTTGTTTCAGGCCATTTTCGACGTGAAAGCTCGTGGACAAAAATTTTCCTACCCGGACTTTACTTTGGGATTCATTTAAACATATCTTAATTAATCTAATTAGCTTTCTCGGTATTCCAAGTTCTGTAAGAACGTTGTATAATGATTCTCTCCTAACCGAGTCGTACGCCTTTCTAAAATCAATAAATAGTTGATGTACCGGGGTATTGTATTCCCACTTTTTTCGAGTATTTGGCGAATGGTAAATATTTGGTCGATAGTTGATCGATTTCGTCTAAATCCGCACTGATAATCTCCAATAATTTCATCTGCGTATGGGGTCAGTCTTGCTAACAGAATATTTGAAAGGATTTTATAGGATGTTGACAGAAGAGAAACGCCTCGATAATTATTACAGTCAGTTTTGTCGCCTTTCTTGGGAATTGGAACAATGATTGATTCTTCTCACTCTTGTGGCAATTCTTCCTTGCTCCAGATAAGGAGAATGAGTTTGTATATCTTGTTCCACAATTTTTCGCCTCCAGCTAAAATTAACTCAGCCGGAATTTCATCTACACCCGGAGATTTGTGTTTCTTTAATTTCTTTATAGTGGTTTCTACTTCTATTCGGTTGGGTTCTGGAATATACGGTTCTGCGGTGTGTATCACATTTTCTCCACGCACACTAGTTTTTGGTTGCCGGTTAAGCAAATCGTCAAAGAAATCTTTCCATCTATTTAGGATGCTATCGATGTCAGTGAGAACTGTACCGTCAGATTTCTTTAATATATAAGCACGAGGTTGATAGCCTTTCTTAAATTCGTTGATTCCCTTATACATGTCCCGGATGTTTTTATTTTTACTATTATCTTCAAGTCCTTAATTTTAGCTTTCAAAAAATCGCGTTTCTTTGTTCTAAAAGTTTTGGAAGTTTCCCGCCTGATATCTGCGAAATTTTGTGTAGTTATTTCATTCGGATTTTGTAGCCAGCGTAATTTGCCTGTTTTCTCTTCTCTGCTAGATTAAGGCATTCCTGGTCGAACCATGGTTTGTTCCTACATATTTCCGCGTGTCCTTTTGCTGAAATTTTAATGCTATCTCTAATTTCAATCCAGGTATCCTCAACACTAGTGCACTCCGAATCTTCTAAAGCCGAGAATCTATTCGAAACTTGAATCTGGTATTTCTCTCTTACCTGGCTCTCTTCTAATTTCTTTAAATTGAATCTCTCCGTTTTCGGACAATGAATATTACCTTTATTCAACGATATCCTCTCTCGTATTATCGCTACTACCAGGTAGTGATCAGTGTCACAATCAGCCCCTCTAAACGACCGGGCATCAATTATGCTAGATTGCCTTCTTCTATCTACTAAAACGTGATCAATTTGATTGCGTGTTTTTCCGTCTGGTGATGTCCAAGTGTATTTATGAACGTCGCGATGTGGGAATTTTGTACTCTTCACGATTAGGTTTTTGGATGTTGCAAAGTTCACGAGTCTAACGCCGTTGTCATTACTTTCCTTATGCAGACTTTTGTTCCCTATAATCGGTTTGAAAATGTCCTCTCGTCCTACCTTCGCATTGAAATCCCCTAATAGAATTTTCATATGGTATTGCGGGAGTTGGTCAAATATCCGTTCCACTTCTTCGTAAAAACTGTCTTTTATATCGTCATCCTTATCTTCAGTTGGGGCATGTACATTTAAAACAATAATATCACACCACCGTCCTTTAAGAGTAATAAAAGAAAGTCTATCAGTAACAAATTCAACCCGTTTAATTGCTGGTAATATACGTTTATGAACGAAAAACCCTGTTCCTAACTGGTGATTTTTATTTCCTTCCCCGTAAAATTTCCGGAATTCTCAGATCCATTTCCTTTCCACCTAACTTCCAGAACTCCTACTACGTCCATCCTGTATTTCTCTCACTCACTCGTTACGGATTTTAACGCGCCTGCCCTATAAAGACTCCTAATATTTCATGTTGCAAATCTCATGTCAATTTTCTTTAGCTGAGGTCGTGCCAAGTTATCAGTCCTTGTCCGAGGCTTTTGTGAATATTTCTGAACCAGTGCTTTTTTTTACAGGATGAGGTTGTTAGCCCTACCCAAACTCCCAAGCTGGAGGACCACTCCTAGTCGGCTGTCCGCGACTGCTTATTCAGTATATTCGCAGCTAACCTCTATATCTAGAGGCCTTCTCCTCGATCCGCAACCTGAGGACGCGCCATGCCGTGGTGACAGAAACCCACGTTACACGGATGAGTTTAGAATACATTACGTAATAAGGTAGAAATTGTAACAGAAATAATGCATCATAAATCAATAAGTAGCAGGGTTGGCAAAAACCTTTTTTTTTTTTAAAAAAAAAAACTGTTTTTTAGTTCAAATGATTTGTTTTGAGTATTTATATTAGTATTTCTTCTGAGTATTTGAAAAAAAAAAATCTTTTTTTTGGTTTAAAGCCGTTTTTCTTTCTTTCAAACCAAGCTTTTTGATTTAAATAGTTTGTTCTGTGTATTTATATTACATATGGACAAAAATAAACTCGTTTCACCTTGGTGTTATTATGCAATAACGGTATTATGCTAGAAGGGGTCACATAAGCTTAAAACAGAATCCAAGCCGCTCCTCGGCATACATCCGAGAGATATTGTCCACCTTTCGGATTCGAAACCGGGACTAATTGGCCACAAATGCGATGAGTCTGCCGATTTACTCACGAAGGACTCCTGAGAAAAATACGTTGAACTGATCTTTACATACTTGTTAATATAATTGTCAAGAGTCAATTTCAGAAGGACAAAAAGATAAACAGTTACACAAAAAATTAGTCAGAATTATATACATTATTCAGAATTCAGAATTATATACATTATTAAAATAAGTATGAATAGTTTCAAAATACTGCAGACTGCAGAACTAATTTAGTCTTAGTTAGTTCACTACGACTTTAATTAGTCCAAACTAGTTTAAGAAATACGACTTAATTTGCATATCAGTAAGAAAAATGAATAAAGATACGAATTATTCGCGTCCACTTTGGCTCTGACCCACTTATACATAAAAATATATCAAAGATATTTCTGATTTCAATAAACGCCTCTCCTGGGGTTTATATGACAAAAAAAAGTTCGAAATTTCGATGATATCTTATCAATAGTAAACATTATTAAAACGAAACAATATTTAGAATTTTTACTTTGATTGCAATTGCATAACAATAATTATAAAAAGATCACAAAAGGAACATTCATAATCTTATAAAAAGTTGCTTTCGTAGTAGAATCTCTTTAAATAACGAATGGGAAATTTAGGTCTGAATATAATACGAATAGTATACGAGAGTAAAACGTCATAACCACAAAAGTATGTTCCAAGCTTTTACGAATTCTTATTGAAGACCTACAGTGACAATTTTAAGAGATTTGACTTACAAGGGAGTCCCTGTTTCTCTGACCATAAAAAGTTGTCACTGCATTTAACAAAAATAGTTTTCGCCATATTGTGAATTTTCATGTTTTACTTCCGAACTCCTCATATTCTATACTTTAAGGATTAAAGTCTAAAATTAAAAATTTTGATTCTGCTTTAGCTAATCACAAATCATCACTAGAGATTCGTAAGAAATATAAATACACGGTCCGATAATAGTACACATTATTCTTATAAACCACAAGGAGGAAAACACTTAGAACTCCTCTGAGTCTTCAACATCGATAGGCACTTCTTTGTTGAACACTTTAAAAAGAAACACAAGCTTGGACGCTTTTTGAATGCCCAATCTATTTCTAATTTTAGAATGTACTACGCCAAACGAAGAAAAAATTCCCTCCACACTTGCAGAAGAAGGTCGGGCTGTGAACAAGCTGTTCAATTATTGAAAACACTTTTAGATTAAATTTATCCAAGTCATTTCTCTGACTCTTCCACCAGTCATACGCTGTCACCTCGTCAGTCACTTGTGGTTGGAAAAGTGTTTTTTGGAACGGAGATGATTTTGCTTGAAACTTTATTATGAATGGTAGTACTTGTGAGTCGGGGTATCTTTCATTAGCGAAATTCAGAGCAGATTGCTTTTCTTCTGTGGTAAGGTCCAGGTCGGGAGTTTTTTCTCTGGGATCTAGCAGGTACGTCAGAAGATGAACTGGACTAATTGCCATGTCGTACCTCTCTTTCACTTTCTTCTTAGAAGCATCTTCCCTGATTAAGTTAAGTAGCTCCTTCCATGCTCTGACTGAGTTTGAGAGAGTGCAGTCATTTTTCTGCACCTTGTTTAATGCATCTGAAGTTGGCGTTAGAAGTTCCACAAGATCTTCAGCATTCCTTTTCAGAAAAAGATTCGAAACCTTCTGTTGAACATTTTTGTCGATAGCATCGCGATTTTCTTCACATATTTTTATTAGAGTCGGCCAAGCTTTGATGTAAGTCTGAAAGCAGTCTACTAGTGTGTTCCATCGAACTTCACTTGGTACGACAAATTTTGTATACCCAATTGACGGAAACAAGCATTGGCATAGTGGTTGTTTCTAAAATATTTGATAACACTAAGTACGTGTTTTTTAATGTCAGACACTTGGAGGTCATTACTTAGAAGGTTCAGGATAGGATAGAAGGGCAGAACATCCATATGTGATGACATCCTAACTTCCGTCGTTTTGTATAATTTTTCTCGGTTTTGTTACATTTGCAGCATTATCAGTAACAACTGATCTTACTTTGACTGAAAATTCCTTTTCACATTTTCGAATACTGTCCTTTGTAACATCGGCGAGATACTCCGTGGTGTGGAGGTTTACCAGAAGTATCAACCGTGTCTACCAGATAAACATCTCCATTTGCTGTAGTTATTGTTACGCAAATAATAGGTTCATTATGAACCTTTGACCAACCATCAAAACCGACGCATACTGTTTCACCTTCAAGAATGTGAGTAATTTTGTCCTTTTTCTCTTCACGAATGAAATCTAAGAGAGGTCCACCGATTTCTTTCCTGTTTGGCGGGTAGTACCCAGGACGCAGGAGTTTGATAAACTGAGGGTGTTCCACACTTCTCAAAGCAGAGTTTGTGGCAAATATGTAACGAGCAACTTGATGGTCCAGTTTCTGTTTTTGAATTGGAGTGGTCTTAGCAATGTAAGAATCCAACGAGCTGGGACGCTTTCTCTGAAGTTGTGAAGTTGTAGAAGTACGCACATCGCTAATGTATTTCGAAGTGGAAAGAATACTGAATTCTGCTTGAAAAGACGATTGCGCCGATGTTCCACTTAATGCTGAAGTAGATAAAAAGCTTCTTGTACTATCTGAAAAAAAAAAAAAAAAAATGCATAGTAATTCTGATGCAAAGAGAAAAGACGTTCAAGAATTTATTTAGTAGGAAAAGGTCTTTCAGAGTTGACTTTCGAATTGAACTGGAGCGAAAGCAGTACCACTTTATAATAAAGAAACTTGCTTTATTCGCTAGGGGTTCGCTCCAAGGCCTGGCGTTCTTGCGGTCTAGTGGAGACTTCGCCCACAGACTCCGTAACTTATTTCCTTCTCTAGAAACTGAGAACATTATTTCTTTTGCGTTATATTTTGAAATTTGTAAATTGATATTCTTGCTGAGCCTTATGAACATTTTTTTTTTAATTGTATGTTTGTAGCTATCAAACTTTTATTCTCATTCATTATCACAAGAGATACATATTTTCTCCAACTATCCATACCGCCTTAGGGGCACTTTTTCAACGGAATTAAATACCATACTTGAGACAATTCATCCATTTTTGCCTCGGATGCGTATTTCCCGTGCGAAGCCCCAACGTTATGCAAATCCTTTCGTGGTGTCTTTGAACCAGTGACACAATGTACTTTCCTAAAAATCTTTGTTTCTATTGAAGTGATAACGTCTTCGCGAAATCTGGTTAATAATTTCATCGAGAACGAAATATGCTTTACAAATCTTACATCAGCAATGTGTTCTGCCATTAATAGCAGGCCATTCTAGTGGGCTAAGAAGTTTTTAAATCTTACATTGGAGGGAAAAATTAAACCAAATTTGTAAGAAACAACTTCATGTCTTCTGCTTATACACAAAAAAAAGGAGGGGGGACAAGATATTTCCAGGCAAAACTGTGCGATTCAAAAGGATATTTAATTAAACGGTGAGAGAATCAACTAATTTGATTTTAGTGCTTTTTTTTTCACGAAGGAAGTAAGCCTGAAAAACTTTGCTGGCTCACAAACAATTGAGAAAGGATGCCGATTTTGTATCTCATATTAACAGGCCTATAGACTTAAATCACCACTTGTTTTTAATCTTTAAAAATTGTGGGGAAACAATAAAATATTAAAATTATTGGAAATCGGGCTGCATAGGGTCATGTAACTCTTTGGTATGAACTAAGGAATGTTTTAAATAACTTATTTCTAACTGAAATATTTGATAGCCCAGAAGACAAATGATGATTTCAGAGTATCCCCCCCCCCCCCCGGGGGAAGAAGTTTTTCAATGCACAGAAGTAGAAAAATGTGTGAAAAATAGGTATTGCAATGAAATTTCCGGCGAGATCTCAAGCACACGGAGAAAGAATTTCGTAGCTCCGGGAACGTGAATCTTCTCCGGACCACTCCCTGAAATCATCATTGGCCCAGACTATGACGCCATAATTTGTGGGTCATCAGATATCTCAGCTAGAAATAAGTTATTTAAAACATTTCTTAGCTCATACAGGGTGGCGAACGATATGCATTTCTGAAATTCTCTGACATTGTCAATATTGTCAATATTTCCCTGACCGACAGAACTATAACTAAACATTATTTTCGTAAAACTATTAGCAACTAAAATTAAAGAATATATGTAACTGAAATATCGAGCTAAATAAGTAAGGTTTACAAAGCTCATACCTACCTGTTCATAAATGACGGGAACTAAAATTCTTTAAATGGCAACTAGAAGTCCTTCAAAAAAACGAAGTTGTTCACATGTTCACAGAACGACACTATATATACATATATACACGCACCCACTATTTAGTACTTTCAAAGACACTATTTGTAATTTAAGTTTCTGCACATACGTAACAAGTACCTGTGTTTAGCATGGCATTAGCATGGACCTCGGTGGAATTCGAAATGACTTTTTAACAATCAGCTGATCTATGTTTGAATCTTCATGAAGTACAAACTTTTTTCGCAACACAGGTTCAGAAATATCTGAATGTTGAAGGCAGTTGCCAAGGATTTTAGAGTTCTTTCCAGGTATACTTCCTCTCTCCCTTCAGAGTTGAAACATCACCCTGCGCCGGAGCGAACAGTGTCCACCTTTGGCCCCCAACTCAGTGTGATTTCTCTCCGGGTAAACTTTTCTGTAGGAAAACGTGAGCGAGTGCTCGCTTGCGAGAACTTTATTTACTTTTTAAAGAAGATACAAGCAGGTTTTAGTAAAATTCGTAATTCAAGACATGACTTATATCCACCATTTTAAACCTGGCACAAAACAAGTTTCAAAGCAGTAGAAAACACGCGTCTTCACTCCAAAATACTCATGTGAGAATGTTCGGGGTAAGGTGATGGTCGGTGTTCTATGGAACTCTGAGAGTATTCTTATGACTGACTCTAACTGTGACACGTGACTGAAAATATTAAATGAAGTATTTCAGTTTAACGTCCCACGGTTATGCCGTTTAGGCTAAGGGGGACTATGATTACGGCAACTGAAATATAATACTGAGAATTATTAAGGCGTTTAAGTGAATGAAGTAAAATAAAATAAAAAGATCGCCGTGGAAAGCTGTCTAAAATTTTTCTGATGCACCAAGAAAACAAAGTTCAGAAATGTAACAACAAACCAGAAAGAAATAAAATGTTGTCTCACCAAATTCTGTACCCTTAAACCTTTTTTCTGTTCCTTAGTTGAAGAATAATAATACTAAATAAGTACCCCGGTCAAATATTACGAAGTGTGGGCATTCTAGGGGTCTTGTGGAAAGTGGCTTGGTATAAAAATATGCTCGTAGATACTGCAAATGTGAGTATTGTATGTTATTTGTGACAGTTTGCGGCTGATAAGACGTGCATGCTGATGCCGTATCATTTCATTAAAGGTTAAACCATCGACTGTAAACATGATGTAACTAAGTGGCAAAAGCCATAGTCTTGGCCGTGAATATGGCCATACCCTGCGGAAGATTGCGCAGTTCGTTGGCGTGTCGGAATCCACAGTCAGTACCATTCGAGTAGAGTGGAGGAGACGTCTGACAGAAACCAATCCTCTCAGAACAGCAGTGGCAGGAAACCTACCATGTGAAAATGGATCGTTGACATCTGAGGAGATTAGTAACCTCTAAACGGTTCTAGACCCGGCAGGAACTGCTGCAGGAGTATGATGCAAGACCTGGTCATCAAGTCTCTTAGTGAGCCCTGCGAACAGAACTGAATGGTATAGGCATATTCAGTCGCGTTCCCAGGGTACACCCCAGTCTGATTGTCATACAAAAGAAAAATCGACTGTTGTGGACGAGGGAGTAATGCCACTGGACTAGAGACCAGTAGCGACGCATTCTCTGGTCAGACGAATCCTGGTTCTGCCTCTATTCCGATCACGGTCGTTGCAGGGTAATGCGGTGGGTCCAAGAAGCTTACAAAGTTAAGTATGTGCAAAAGGGCTGTACAGACGGAGACGGTATCGTCATGTTGTGAGGGTGTATTTCGAGTGTTTGTGCGGGTCCCTTGATAGAGGTGCCCAACCGCATGAAGGCTGTGAATTAAGTGTCCATTCTCGATAATGTGGTGTTGACATTTGTGCCGTTTTTGAGAGATGCTCACATTTCAGAGTTCCACTATCACCGAGCCAGGACTGTACGGGAATGGTTTGCTGAACCTGAAATGGACATCCTATATCCTACCCGGCCCGCGAATTCGCTTGATCTCAAGCTTATCGAGAAAATTTGGAACGAGCCGTGAAGAGGAGACATCACATCTCCCCATTCTGAAAGCTTTACGGGACCAGTTGTTCCAGGAATGGGCAAAACTGCACTTGATTGTCATCCTCTTCCACATTGACCGCATGACACAGAAAATCAAAGCTGTAATCCACACCCGTGGTCATGTAACGCTTATTGACTAATAAAGTAAACACTTCGGTTTTTTTTTTTTTTTTTTTTTTTTTTTTGCGTGTATGTGTGTGTGTGTCCAGGGTGCTTATGAACTAATAGTAATGAAGGAATTATTAGGGCTGATAGTGATTTCCTGAACACTATTTATTTATTTTCAGGTTAACGAAAATCTTATGGATCGACGTAACAAGTGATTTGCACTAAGAAGAAATCACACACTGGAATATACACAAATGGTATTACTTCTGTGCGACTTATTATTTTTGGATAGGTTAGAAAGTTATTAATCACCCTGTGTAATATACAGGATGCTTCAAAACACCGACAACGTTTGGGAGGTGATTCCTGACACAAAGGTAAAAAGACAAAAAGTATAGACCAACATGGGTGCGTAAATGCTTTCTTTCGGAGTTACAGGCTGCTTAAAACATGAAAAAATGAACTTTAAAGGTACATAGCTCCAAAACTATGGGACCTACCGTAGTCGGGTCAAGACTTCGCATAGGAACTAATATGTGTGCTATCCAAATATCCAAGTTTCAGAATCCTCCGGTACTTCCACAACTATTTTTATAGAAGTAGCTGGTAAGTGCTTCAAATTATATACATGTAGCCAAACTTCCTCTATAAAAATTGTTTCGTGAATAGCTTAGGATTCTGAAACATAGATCTTTGGATAGGGCACATACTAGTTCCTAAGTGAAGTCTTGACCCGACTACGGTAAGTCCCATAGTATTGGAGCTATGGACCTTTCAAGTTCATTTTTTCGGCAGGCTATAACTCCGAAAGGAAGCATTTGTGCACCCAGATTGATCTATACTTTTTGTCTTATCTTGGTGTCAGAAATCACCTCCCAAACCAGGGTTGGCAAAAACAATGTTTTTATTGAAAAAACAAACAAAACCAGTTTTTTTGGTTTAAACTTTTTTTTTTTTTGGGTTTAAGCCAGGTTTTTTTGGTTTAAATAATTTGCTCTATGTATTTATATCGGAAGGGGTTGGAAGGGGTCACATAACACTTAAAGCGGAATCCAACCGCTTCTCAGCTTACATTTGAAGGAAACTGTCCTTCATTTTGACTCGAAACCGGGACTAATTGACCACAACTGCGATACGTCTGCCGACTCACTCACGAAGGACTCCTGATAAAAATACGTTGTACTGATCTTTACATACAGATGGTGATCAGAAAAATGGAAACACCTGAACGAAATTGCAACTTATCAGATTAACATGGTGTCGGGCCACCTTTCGCCTTCAGAACAGCCTTGATGCGACGTGGGATGGAGGCGTAGAGGTCGTGAATGGTAGCAAGTGGAATTTTACACCATTTCTCGTGCAGGGCATCGGTCAGTTCTGTGAGAGAGGATGGAGGTGGAAATCGTCGCCGGAGTCATGTTTCCAAGACGGACCACAGATGTTCAATTATGTTGAGATCTGGGGATTGGGCGGGCCAGGGGAGGTGTTGAACTTCATCCCGATGTTCTTCAAACCACGCTGCAACAACGCCAGCTGTGTGAATGGGTGCATTATCATCCTGGAAGATGGTGTCATTGTCCGGGAACAACATCCGGACCATAGGATGCAAGTGGTCTCCTAAAATTGCGACATAATCGTTGGCAGTGATTCGTCCGCTAAGTGTGACCACAGGACCCAATGAAAACCATGATATGGCGGCCCACAACATCACCGAGCCGCCGCCATGTTTCACAGTTGGGCGGAGACACTGCAGATCATAAGATCATAAGATTCTTTGGGCGTTCTCTACACATAAACACGGCCCGTGGTTGGGAATAGGGCGAAGGATGACTCATCCGACCATATCACACGTTTCCAGTCCTCAATGGTCCAAGTTGCATGGTTGCGGCACCATTTGCGGCGTGCGATGGTCCCTGATGAGCGATTTGGCCCGTGCAACACGACCCCGTGTTCATGTCATGTAATTCGCGGCGGACTGTGATTGTCGAAACAGGGTGGGGGAGGTGCTGATTGAGTTCCTCCGTCACTTGCTCCGCAGTGGCACGACGGTTCAGCGTGACAATGCGCTTTAATAGCCGGCGTGACCTGTCACTCATAATTTTCTTCCGCCCACTGTTCCGCTTCCCCGATCTGGTTCTCCCGTGTGTTGTGTAGGCCGTCATCACCTTCGACACTGTCCCACGCGACACACCTAACACAGTAGCCACTGCCGTCACACTCACTCCACATAACCGCGCACCAACAATTTGCCCTCTTTGAAAATCTGAGGTGTCTCCCATTTTACACTACCTCCGTACGCTGCAGCCACTGGACACTGCTGTTCCACTGCGCCTGACGTAGTATGGAGACCGACCTAACACACCACCACCAGCGGTCCGGCGCTGCGGGCGCCACGACACCACTGCCAACCCATACATCTGACGTGTTGCCAACTACAGGTGTTTCCATTTTTCTGATCACCATCTGTACTTGTTAATATAATTCAGAAGGACAAAAAGATAAATAGTTGAACAAGTGAAACTATTATACAGATTTACATATGGACAATTTCAAAATACTGCAGAGTACAGAAGAACTAATTTAGTCCAAGTTAGTTCACTACGACTTTTATTAGTCCAAGTTAAAGAAATACAACGACTTAATTGGCGTATCAGTATGAAAAGGGAATAAAGATACGAATTATTTAAGTCCACTTTGACCTATACATAAATAGATATCAAAGATACGTGTGATTTCAATAAATGCCTCTCCTGCGGTTTGTATGACCCCCCCCCCTTCCACCAATTACGGCATTTCGATGTATTTTATCAATAGTAAACATTATTAGAACGAAACAATATTTAGAATTTTTCTTTGATTGCAACTGCATAATAATAATAATAAACTATAAAAAAATCACATAAGAAACATTCATAAACTTATACAAAAAAACAAAAGTTGCTTTTGTAGTATAATCCCTTTGAGTAATGAATGGGGAATTTAGGTTTGAATATAATACGAATAATATACGGGAGTGAAACGTGATAACCCACAAAGTGTGTCCATCAAGATTTGACGTACACACACTTTCACGAACATTTTTCGCCTTTTGATTTAAACCAGCCAACCCTGTCCCAAACGTTTCGGAGTTGTTTTGAAACACCCTGTAAATACTATAACACTGTACGCCAAGAATAACCGAAACGTTACAGAATATAAATAAATAAATAAAATTACCCAGTAAGATTCGAACCTGGTTCAAAAGTATTGAACCCCCACACAAAAAACACGGCCATCGAAACAACTATAGCTTTTCTTCAGTTGTATGAATAAGGAACATCTTAACAACTCCTTTTTTCCAAAACTACTTTTGTCGCCGAAACCCGTATGTGTTTTAAGTACAACTACGTTTACTCCATTTGTCAAGGTACTATTTTGTACTAAAAGTATCATTAAAAGGTACTATTTTGCACTAAAAGAGAAGCTGAGCATTTCAAAGAGCAAACTGTAAAGTGTCTTTGGAAGTCTCCCGTTAATTTTTCTTGTAACTTCCTCTCCTATTACCTCGAATGCGTTGTTCTCAAACAGACAATTTTAAGGGACTTAGAAAAATTAAGGCGTGCAATTATATTTTGGAGAAATGTTCATCATACCAGAGGTGTCTCCGAAATCACAAAGTTTTAAGAACCGCTGATTCACAATATCAGATTCAAACCATTTGTGCTGGTTTTGAAAATATTCGCTCAGATTACATGGTTTACCAATTCCCTTCGCTTGGCTTGGATTTATAATTGTTTCTCACACAAATATTCCTTAAATTAAAAACTTCATTCAAGAGTTACCGTGTAGAGTAACGGACGGCATCACCCGTTAAGATGCCAACGTATTGACACCATTACCCTGTCGTTGGTCGGGGAGTGAGCGCGTTGCTCACCCTGATTTTTAAAAGTACATGGAATAAATACAAAACACATTTCCAAGTTGGTACCATTGCTAGCTTTCTGTCTCTCTATTAGGACTACGCGAGATTAAATTTGAAGATAAAATTCATTATCAGTTAGTTCTCCGCAGCTGTATCCTTTCACTGAGTGCTGCGCTTACCTGCGACCAACCTTGTATAGACATTTTGAAGTCTATACATATTGTTTTGAAGTTCTAATAAATAACGTGCATAAATAATAATAAAGTATAATAAGGAAAACAAACAATAAGCACGAGGGTATGTAAAAAAATATAAAATAGCATTTGTAATAATTCAAAACAAAAAATAGGGTGAGCGCTGACCTCACTCGCAACCAATCATGTTGCAGCTGTTCCATCATTCTGTATAGATATTTCGTGAAATTGTTTCGAAATTAGAATAAATGGCATATATGTATAAATAATAAAAAATAAAGTATTAAAAAAGTGTAAACAAACAATAAGAAAGCGGCAGCGTACAAAATGAAAACAGACTAACAACAAAACAAACATGCTCATTATTTACAAGAAAATATAGTGTGAGCGCTTGGCTCATCCGCGACCAACCGTGTGACAAAATGAACCGCGACCAACGGCGCGTTAATGAACTCGACCGAGATAATCGCTCTAGCTGTTACAAAAAAAAAAAAAATCGTTTCCGTTAAGTTATCGTGAGCAGTAACGGATGACGTCATGAGTTAAGATGTTAACGGAATGATTCCACCAACGGTTAAAGGAAACAACTCTGCCGAGATAATCGCGCGAAAAAAAAAAAAACTACCATTTTGTTCAACAGTTATTGTGCGGACTTACATGAATGTAACGGGTACACGCCGTTAACGAGTCCAGCCGAGATAATTGCTCCACATATTTATTGAAAAAAAAATCCAAAAATTCGCTTTCGTTCAAGAGTTACCATGTGGATTAAAGTACGTACTAACATTGCAATCTTACGTATAAGGCCCGCTAGAATAAGCCTAATAAATTATCAGTGAATTCTAGCTTAATATTTTGCCTTGAAGCATACGAATCACAACAGATGGAACTTACATCTCTTTCTATAGGGTTATTTTTTAGGTAATCAAGTAACGGAAATTCCGGCTTCTTGCTGTTAGGATTGGAGACCACACACCCAAGTACTTTAAGTGTGCTTTCATGACTTGCACCTCCTCTGCTCATAGTGTCAATCTGAAATGAGGTAAAAAAAAATATTAATACTGCCAGCTGGGCACACAAGTGACAGATTATGACTATATTAATGTTAGAATTAAAATTAAATATCCTTTGAAAATTTCTAACTCACAATCAGTCGAAGTCGGAAACTAGATTCAATAATACAGAATCTTAGATTACCTACCTCACATGAAAATGGAGGCGTCTTAAAGTGTGAATCTCATCCTTTCTAACAGTAAGTTTAAATTTTCACGGTACAAGTACGAGACACACTAAATTTCCTGCATATATTTTGGCGGCAATACAACGTAAAATTTGAAAATGACGGCAATTTTTCAAAATAGCGCGTATCCACACTATAGGGTGCAATTTTCGAACTTTTAAGTTGAAAATTTAAGGGTAGACGCAAAAGATATTCTAAATTTGCTGTGTAAATTTTTGGGGGGATCCAATGTAAAATTTTAAATATAAATCAATGTTTAACATTCTTACCCCAAAGACACAAACATTTCGAAAAAAAAAAAAAATAAACCCAAAAATAACCGCAAAAACCCATATGGGCCCAGGTGGGTTGGTTTTTTTCAAAACCTGGTAAGATTGTGCTTCTGAAGCCGTGGATCGAGTATGTAAACCAAAAAATGGGCTGCAGTTAAAGCTTATGTTCGTATCTCCTCTCATACTTCTTCTTTCTTCTTCCTATTTTGAAACATATCATGCAAGTCTTCTTTAATATTTTTTCATATATGCACTGCATCTGCAACCGTTGCGTCGTTCTTCTGTATTTGGTCTAAAGAAAAGGTTAAGTATATCCTCTGCCTGTCTTTTTCTATTTAAATTGCTTACTTTCTGTTGTTAAAAAAAAAAATACAATGTTGATCAACGTTACTGTACTTTTTCCTTAATGTCTGAAACTTCGTTTGGGATTGAAAGTTTGGCGATTAATTCAATTCAAAATTCTACCCCATACTTTTACTTAAATGGCATAATTAACATTTATTACTAATTCCTAGTTTTTTTTCTTAAGTACGCCAAGTGAAGATGTGATTCAAATGCAAGAAAGATGTAATTTAAACCAAAAAAGTAGATTTAATTATTCTTTTTTTAAGCGGCTGATATTTAGTATCTCCTCCAATCTTCCACATACAAGATCTCCTGTGTAAGTTCACAAAATATAGCTGAGCGAGCGACAGCGTGAGAAGAGAGTCAGAAGACCAGCACGGCCTCTGTTTTTTCCTACCTTTATCATAATTTAGACGAATACAAGATACTCGCTCCTGGAGCCACAAAAAGAGTTGGGGAAGATAATTAGCAAATGCCATGCAAAAAATCAACAATTACTTTTTCGGAAATAGTATGCGAGACAAAACGATAATTAAGCCTGTTGTTCTGTATGGCTGCGAAACATGGTCACTTACTCTGAAGGAAGAACATAGACTGAAAGTATTTGAGAACAAGATCCTGAGACGAATATTCGGACCCAAGAGGAACGGGAATGGGGAATGGCGGAAACTTCATAATTTATATGGTTTACCCAACATTGTTAGGGTCGTCAAGTCTAGGAGGCTTAGGTGGGCGGGTCATGTAGCTAGAATGGAAGAAAGTAGAAACGCTTTCAGTCTTGACTGGAAGACCAACCGGAAAACGACCATTAGGAAGACCTAGCCGAAGATGGGAGGACAATGTTAAGATGGATCTCGCAGAGATGGGAATACAAAGTAGGAACTGGATCCAATTAGCTAAGGATAGAAGTCAGTGGAGAGCTTTTGTGACCGCGGCATTGAACCTCCGGGTTCCATAGGCCATAGAGTGAGTGAGTTAGTTTAGTTAGTATGCGAGACAAACTTTCCGTTTTGCGAAGGAGTAGAAACGCAGTACTTTTAGGAATTATTGACTATCTAGGATATTAAAAAGTAGGTAGCAAAGCGACTTTGAATCAGTTAATGAGTGATTCGAGAATAAAACAAAGCGTACCTGTATTCCTCTCTCCTGTTTACAGCGGTTTGTTTGTTTTGAAGACTAGCGCGTTTCAAATGTTTGATGCGACGCGAGTAGAACCAGGTCAAGCGTCATTGCATAGCGGATTTTGTGGACAGAAAGCAAAGTTAAGTTTGAGTTTGCGGTAATTTGCATGCGAATTGTAATGTTTAGAATTAGTTAAGAACATAAGAAGAAGAGAAAGAATATTGCTTTGCACTTACTTGTCAAATTAGTTGTTTTGTGGTCGTCATTTGGGTAGTCCGTTTAGATCTCGGATAGCTGCCATTGCTACTGAATGGTGTCGGCGAATGAAACTTGTAGATGGATCTGCGCACATTGATGTAGGTGGCGACACCAGTTAATCAGGAGGAACACAATGACCGGTTCGCTCGGGGAAGGTTCTAGAACACAGGTCCCCCCCATATAGGTTAGTAGCTAGGTTGGTTCCTTTCTACACCAAAGTTTAACATTTAATTCACATAATATTGCCGAGCGAGTGTAGGCGGGTTAGAGCCCCGTAGGGCACGTTGTTTTCTGCCTTTATTCCAGTTAACTTGAAAGGGGACCTGTGTTCTAGAAACTTGCCGTTAGCTCGTCATTGAACAGGCACGTGTAACTGAAGTTGTAAAAAGTTCGATATTTACCTGTGTGTGTATAGTGGTGCTTTGAGTCTTGTATGGTAGTTAGTGATAATTTTGTGTGCATAGTGTTCAATATTATATTAGAAATCATCACTTGCTTTATGTGCCGATGGCCGTCACTGTAGAGTTGGAAGGTGGAATTCTCAAATTGGTTTCTTAGTGATATTTTTTATAAAGGAAAAAGTACATTATTCTTCACATGTTACAATTATTTTAGGTGAATAAAATGCAAACAGCATATCACATTTTGAATTTTAGAAGCTCATAACGCTAAGCACTTGTATGCTCCTGGGTAGGTCATTCTAGGCATTAACTTTCAGAGTGGTTTAAATTTCTTCTTGGTTAAAATTGCCGATCAATACTTCCCGTATGAGATGAATTACCGGGAACAAAAGACACCGTTTCATTGGACCTCTGGCCTCCTTTCTTTATATATATAAAAAATATTCCCTCGGAACACGATTTCAGAACTTTCTGTTGGGAATATCTGTTTTTATATCGTATGGGAAGAATAATAATGTGCCCTTATACTTAATGACTATGTGTGGGAGGATTTGAAAACACATATCGCATGTCCCGTGCACGTGGATACTTCTTACTGTTGTACTACCTACAAAAATGATTCTATTTGATGTACAAGTGGTAACACAATACATAACAAACGCAGATCAGGCTGTATCCACACTCCATGTTGGAGTGTGAACACAACATGATCTGGATTAGTTGTGTGTTCTGTCACCACTTGTACATGATATATAATCTATTACCATTCGTACATGATATAGAAGTATCCACGTGCACGGGAGATGAGAAGTTGCTGTTGTAGCTATTATTCCCTTTACTCGTATTATTTCATTATTACTCATAATTTACGTTATTTCATTGCCATTGGGTTTAGTAATAAAGAAACAGGACTTACAACAATCTATCAACATTACTGAACGGCAAGTAGTGTAAGCATTTGTTGTAAAGCTGCTTCAGATCTTTAAAACATAAACATTCAATTGATGCCAAACCACTTTAAACAGAAAAATGTAATTCAAATGCATATTCAAGTAGAATTCCTGTACTACACTAAAACTACGGTAGACGAATTTATCCTCATGCATTTAATACGTATTTCTTTCTATTAATACAGAAACTATGCAGAAATACTACCCTGCTTCAAAAACATATTGTACATATGTATGTTCTTATTTGCAGATTAAGTAGTACAATTTGCAGATTGAAGTTAATGTGACATTTCTGAAACTTCCAATTGATTACTTTATATCAAATCTTTACGCGTAAAATATGAACTGAACTAATAGTATCCTTTACTTGACACAACTTCCAGCATTAATTATGTTGTGTCAAGTGATCATATATTTACCTTACTTGCGAAAATAATATTACACGTTCTTTGATTCGAACTCCATTCAGTTAAGTTCAGCGCACACCACCATACCAAAACAAGCCGATGGCCGCGCACTTCATTAATTTAACCAACTTACTCAACGTACTCTACTTCAGCGTTGCCAGACACAAAACGCGAAAACCGTGCGCAACATAAAAATCTATGGGCTTATGTAGAGTCGTTTTGAAGTATAATTAGCATCATACTAAAGGTCTGACTACTGCAAGAAACCTGTTAGTCGCACTCTTTAGTATAGCACTAATAACGCGTCAGAACGACTCTGCATCAAGCCTCTAAAGTTTTGTACCACGGAAGACCGTACACTAAAATATCTTATGGGATTGCTTTACTTTTTAATAACAACGTTGTTGTTGTATCCTGATATATGGTAATTGTATTACTTTCAAATTATGCAAGATAAAGTAGGAAAAATAATAGAGCACTATGATGATCACTTTAAAATGTTGTATTATCAATAATAAAAATTGAAGTTCTTTATACTCCAAAGCAATTTTGTCTCTATTGAATCTAACTTTGTGTTCCACCTTCTCACATAGTTTATCTTATTTTGGGATGCGTGAAACTGTCACATGTAGACACTAGCGTGCGCAGGACATTGGGAATGGGGGTGCCAGATCTAAAGTACCACCATATGGAATGTCGTCCTCTTCCCCCTTGCCCCTAAGAAAAGACAGCGTCATTGTACCCGACGCTAAGAAATCTATGGAAGTCGACAATAACGGCAGTAAGTTTTGTGCTTCCTAAAGTCTGTAATGCACGCACAGAGCTTGAGAATATCTACTGACAGAAATGGGTGTTATTCAATGATTAATTTCATTTCTTTTCAGTAATTGCAAGCAAATGTTCCAAGAGCGTCATTTGGACAGGATAGGAGGGTGTAATTTCCCCTCCCTTGAGCTTCATAAGTACATATTGTTTGATCAAATGTATAATAATACACTAAAAAAAGTGAAAAATTTTTGTCGGCCGAGACCCCCCCCCCGGAAAATCCAAAATGACACTGCTTTTAGTAAGAAACCTATAGAGTTACGATAGCACATTGCTACAGAGCTTACATTTGGTTTCAAGAGGCGAAGGTTTGATCTCAAGCCATATGAGTTCCTGGGCGACATTGAGAGAGACGGAGAGAGAGAGAGATTGAAATATGGAGACAGAGAGGAATGATTTATATACACAGATTTAGAACTGGGGGAAAATGATCGGACAGCATTCGTATTATAACAAATTTGTGATTTTGTGAAATAGAAGAAGGGAAGGTTTCGAACTGCGAGGATCACATTAGGCAGTTGTCGAATTAAGTTGGAGAACACTTTTGAGAGCATCAGATGATTACGAATGGAGAGAAAGATCTTGAGAACTGAGGAATTAAGAATTTAAAAAATCTGCAGCTTCCGAGACGGGTTTCGAACCGCGAACCTTGTAGTTATCGAACCATAATTTTATCCATTCTGCCACGGATAACTAAGTACTCATTCATATACGTTTCCTTTAGCTACGTTGAAAGCTAATTTAATGGGATATTCCAAAAGTTGACTTGGTGGATGCTCCGTTCTGATAGGATATAAACCTCTTGTAACTTAGTTACAATGTGCATAATGAACTTCTCCTTGTTCAGAGCACTTTTAAGGGCAGTAAAATTTGTTACTATTGTGTTAATTAGGTTACATTTGATAGAACCATCTGATAAAGTAGTGCCAAACCCTGTGCGTCATTGTCTGTTAGGTGAATGGTTAATGTAAGTTATTCCTACGTGTATGGTCCGAGCTTCGAATCAAAAACATTCTTATTGATTATTTTCTTTGAGCTACGCTCATACTGTGCATTCCACAAGTTCAATTTTGAAGTAATGTAGTCACAGCAAGTTTAATTCGAAATTATTTTCAAATATGATATTTGTTATTACATGCGTATCTTTAACTTGCGATGTTTGAAACGATATTAAATCTTACAACCTTAATGTAACTCATTTCCCTACGGCATATCATCATGAATGTTTGCAGAACGACGACAGTCAGGCATTAATACAAAGTTCAGTTCTCACTGTAATGTATGTATATATATTTAGAAAGTTTGATTCAGGAAAAAAAAAAACGTACAGTGTAACATTGACTCTTGGAGGAATTTCAAACGAATTTAATATACGTATAAATTACCATCTCAACAATCTACTGTGGGGCTAAGACATTGAAACCATTCCAGGGAGGGAAAGGGGTTATGAGTAAAAAAAAGTAATAGAATACGAAAAATATTGGTGTCAAATTCATAGTTTTCTGACTCGCAGAAATGAATAGTGGTACCAGATGGCACTCCTTACTTGTTTGTAGCCTGGCATAAATGGAAAATTGTATTAGAAGTATATTTTACCTTCAAGTATGATTGCTAAATAAAAAGCTTGTCCTTCAACATTATGTTTTATAATTATTTTCTGCTGTATTTCTTATTTATAATAACATATTTTCTATATATATTGTATTCTATGTTATACGTTTCTTATTTACATTTTACGTCTTACTTTTGAAGAGGAGCTTATGACAATTCAGAGCAGCAGGGACAAATAATAGTAATTATACGAATATGTTTTAGTGCATGAGTATTAGTGAAATTTGCGTAGTGCTCTTTCTCTTAAGAAGTAATTTGGTTAAAATTCATAAAACTTCACCAGATCAAAGAGCATATTAAGAACTCAGTTTCATTCAAGAGACCTATTTGATGCAATAGAAACACTTCATGTTGGTAGGCTTGTATGTAACTGTGAAAGTTCTGTAATTAATGCACATCCACGAATAAACGACATAAGAGAAATAAACGCAGACTATTAATTTTCAACTAGCTGAACCTGCGCTCTCTACACAGCTCATCATTCACATATGAGAATGAATCTCCTTGTCATTCCTCATACCTGTACATGTCCCTTTACAGATACAAGTGAAGGACGCCTTCATAAAAATCGGCAAGGGGTATCATAAAGTTGATTTTTTTTTTCGATTTTTTCAATATCTCGCACCGTTTGCAAGATTTGAGCCCACTTGTGGTTGGAATTTCTAATTCATATATGACCAGTGTTTTCTTTCTTTTTGCATCCATTATGTAATAAATAAATAAGTTACACACACAATTAATTATGCCAGTGATGTACGGAGTTCATTGGGAAAAAATAAATAAAAAATAAAACTCTCCAAACAATGGAGATTCCGGAGAAATGGTTATCCTTCGTTTTCTGTTATCTTATCCATGAAACAAACACCTCAGAGATATACAACCCCTATATATAACTATGTGATGTTGAAATATATAACTCGTAGGGTATGATGTTTTACTTTTTCAAAACTTTCAGTACTTCCAGTGTATCACTAAAAATGTAATAAACAACTAATGGTCATGCTTTTTTAAAAAATATTAATTAGAACTGGACAATTTACACAAAATTTGGAATCGACCAATAAAAACGGCACGTTTCTAGCACTTGTGGGTTCAAGATCTCATTGCTGAAAGGGTTGCAGACAAACATATAAACTTTTCTATGCGGACAACCATATACGCATAAATCTAGTATTTTAATATATAGATATTAACTAGAATAGTTTGATTTTCGAGTGCTGTTTTTTAATATTCGCAATATTGAAATTTTTGAACTTATATTTTTCACGTGTTTTAAAAAAAAATATATCATTACTAGTAAAATTAACCTAATATTAACATTTTTTACTTTTTCAATTTTTCAAATTTTTCCGGAAAGAAAACGAAAAAAACGGTTTTTTACCAATAGGTTCAAAATTTCCGGAAATTTTACAACACTAGTCCACACACACTTGTACTTTGCCCGGCATTAAACTTTGATGTTAATTCCGACGCAGTTCGCTGCTGTCCTGCTTTACCAGTCTGCCCAGGCTACGACGTCCAACATATGTAATGAGGTGGGGGGCGCCCAACACCTCGACGTTTGGACGTCGTTTCCCCTTGGTTTCCGCACTTGTTGAAGACACTCATCACAGTACTCCTCGAACACCTGACAAGTCTTGCAGTTTCCGAAATTCTCGTGCTGAGTGTTTCTAAGTGAGCACTTTCTTCAAAATAATATTAAAAATTATAGAACGATTTTCGAGACATTCGAGTCGAATCGAGATTTTTACGAGCTGTCTCGACTCGACTCGTGTGTCGACTCGAAAATTCGACTCGAGAAATACGTTTGTCTCGACTCGTCTCGAATTTTACAAAGTGTGTCTCGACTCGAATTCGAGTCGAGTCGAGTCGAGATTCGAGATATGTCTCGACTCATGCGCATCCCTAAAGGTGATTAAAATAACCGATGTTCTGATGGAATCAGAAAGTGAAAATTCTAGTGATTTTTTTAAATGATGATTCAGATGCTGATCGAGACTTTGGTTATTTTATCGCCTTCTATTGTAAACATGTTGAACTAAATGATTGAGATCACTGAAAGTAAACAAAAGGGTTGCCAGGCAGTTTTGGATGCTGTCCCTGAGATGACAATGCAAATATCCCTCCATGTTCCTACAACCTGCTTGAGTGTGCATTAGGCAGGGAATGTCTCACTAAGCAGTAAAGAACGTTTACAATTATAATGATTAAACATTATCAATTTTATTTTATACTAAACAGAGATGAAAAGATATAAAAAATGTAGTGTCTACCGGTAGTGCACGTGGCCTTAGGATATAATTTTACATTCTGGGGCCACGTTTACCACGGGTGGACACTTCCACAGAGACGCCAATATAGAGCCAATAAGACAAAACAACGACATATATTAAAAATTACACCACTCTGATTACGGTAAGTTAAAAAAAATCACCTGGCCCGACGGTGACACTCATGCAAAACCAGCTTGGCATCGAGAGTATTAATATGTCAAATACTTTAATATATATGTTAATTCTAAGTTTGATTCAATATTTCCCACCGAAAAAATACAAAGCCTATAAAATCCGAACGAACCGACTTTTCCACTTTTTTGTTCGCGGTGCTTGACCTACACGTCAAGCCTCCCAAAGATAGCCGAAAAAGGGAGAGGCTGGAAGAACATTGCCAACTAATACAAAACTGAAAAGCATGTTGATTCGACCTATTAGGAAGCTAGGGTGAAGGGCCCCCCACATTGTGGGGTTTCGCGCCATAGTAGTTACGCCACTGCTACATAGTATTCGCATATGTAATAAATGTCTCTATGTTAGAGGCAGTGCTCCCTCTTAATGTGAAAGCTTCTCACTCCTACTCTGCATATTAAAGACGTAGATATTATTATATTTTCGGGGTCTCGGTTGCTCAGTGGTAGAGCGTTCACCTCCGGTGCTTGGGGTCCTGTGTTCGATCTCAGCTCGCGCCGCATAAACTTTGTGGTGGACAAACACCGTGCTCGTGGGTTTTCTCGCGG
This sequence comes from Thermobia domestica, assembly GCF_964235325.1. Taxonomy (NCBI): domain Eukaryota; kingdom Metazoa; phylum Arthropoda; class Insecta; order Zygentoma; family Lepismatidae; genus Thermobia; species Thermobia domestica. Next base: position 120,944,933 of record NC_137462.1, on the reverse strand, counting down.
TTCTCTCGTTTCCACCCACTTACATCATTACACCATTTCTCTCATCATAACAGTCTCCTTTAGCCTAACCGGCATAAGCGTGGGACGTAAAACTTGCAGATTTAATTTCATTTCATTATTATATTTTCAGTTTGTTACCTTTTTGAAACCTGAGTCTTAACAGTGCATGAATTTAAAATTACAGCTCCTGGGAAATGTACGAATGTGTTAAGTCAAAAGAAATTCGAAACTTCATGAAAGTTCATGAGTTTGACTGTTTATCTTATACTTATATAAAAGATTTAAGATAAATGACTTTCTGGGCATACTACTACAAGCAGATTCGTTAAATTTTAATTTTTAAAAACCATTTTCCTGCGAAAGCAGGATATAAGAAAGAATTTTTAAAAATACGTATTGTAAAAAGGGTGGGGTAAGATTTTCTTAAAAAAGAGTAGTGTACCTCGTAAATCTCCGAAGCTAGTAAAATGAAACTTGGCATATCAACTTTCCACTGTAAAACAAAAACAAAAAACAAAAAAACTGAAAATTCAACACATTAAAGGGAAAGAACGAAGGGTGGACTTTCTTTAACGTTCGAATTCCCCGTTACTTATTCAGAAAATATTTATAAAGTAAAGAAGGATTTGCTTAAGCTGGATCGTGAAACTCGGTATTTCAAGTTTTAACTAAAAGTAATAAAATACATGTTTCAGCGTCTTGAAAATTACATCTCTAATAGGGCAGGAGGGTCAATTTCTGTAGTATTAAAATTTCCCACTGCTTATGAGATTTGGGCAGGAAAACTCTTTTTCCTTTAGGTCTGGTTCCTCCAGTTAAGCAAATGAGAGTACAAAGTGGATGATTAATTAGGTTCTTTTAATTATTTTAATATGTTGACGTAGTTTAATTTTTTTTAAAAAGTGTTTCACATTCTATTATAAACATTATTAGTTTGCTGTAATTATTAAACACAGACTAACCCCCACTTGGAAGGCCAAGAGTTTGTTTTGGGTATTAATCCATTATTTGCCGTCCGTGACATAACTTTTAATTTTAAGTTCACGTACAATCAAGGCTCACGTCTCAAAAATGTAGCATATCTGAAATATATTATTATTATTATGATTATTATTATTATTACTACTAATAATAATAATAATAGTTAATTGCAACGATAACAGCTATGTTAGTAAAACTAAAACTATTCTTAATAATGAAAACGAGTAAAGAGAAGTTAATTATGAGTATAACAACTACTTGCTACAGAAAAAGTTGAATATGACAAACATATTGTAAAAATAATTTACTTCAAATCAGCACCAAAAAAGCTAAATTTTTGACATATAACTAAAACACCACATTATGTTACTAACACGAGGTCAATGGTGTGGGAATAGAAAAAACAGACATTATGAAAGATCTGGGAATCATATTTGATAGGCAGTTAATATTTTGTCACCACGAAAATGCTATCATGCAAACGGTAAGAAAGAACAATAGGCTTTATTTATTTATTTATTTATTTATTTATTTATTTATTTATTATTTCAGAATGATAGAATATGTTTTTATACAAATTACTTGTAAGAACTAAGCTAAAATCTGGCTCTGTAATATGAAAGAGTATATCTAAAACTTTGACTAACAGATTGACAGTATTCTTGGCACGGACGCGATGGTAGCGCCATAAGAGATTTTTAGGTCCAGTTCCGTTTAGGTCTTGTGCTGTTTTGAGTAGATCTTCACCATTCGCGTATGCAAATTAGGTCCGAAACGAGCCATCTGGAGCAGAGACAAGGCCATGTGTTAGTGATTAGAAGGATGTCCGCCATTTATGACTGTGTATATGTCTATTGTTGAGTGGAAATTGATTGTTAAATGATTATGACCGTGAAAGTCAAAATTCTTAGAAATTATGGATGGAGTCATGCTTAATTTCAAAATAAAGGCATATTCTTGTGATTGGTAGCTTGTTTGATCATTTATGACTGTATATACGTGAAATGATAATGCAAAAAATCCTTGGAAGGACATCCACCTGAATTCTTAGAAATTACAATTTCACTCAAGGTTTTTTGAGAGTCGATCCAAGGCATGGTTCAAAATAAAATCTTATTATTGATTATATACGAATTCTTACAAGAAAGGCGGAATCAGACAAGAACTAGCTTTCATTGTTTTGTTATAGGATACACCTGTGTGTACATGTGTACCTACAGATAGGCTGTCAGGAATTTACGAGATATAGCCTAGACCTTCACCCGAATGGATTATTTGTATCCGTGAAAAATCGAAATTAGGGTTGCCTGTTATATCATTTAAGTTTATAGCTACCATGAAATTTGATTGCAGAGTCACCTTCACCTGAATTGTGCAGTTATATGTGTGAAAGATAAATGGAGGAACCTCGAAAGAATTTTTGAAATATTTGGAATACAATTCACGCAATTTAGTTTATAACAATGTTAGAGGGCGTGAAAAGAGTTATGTTTGGGTTTATTGTTCACCTTATAGAGAGTTTTGTCTTTCAAGAAAATTTTTGCTCAATTTGTTTTGCTGCTTTATAGAAAAAAGAAACGGAGGATATTGAACTTTGACAGGATGAAGCCCTCGACCATTTTAACCCCTTTTTTACGAAACAGTTACGTTGTTTTCCTTAAAAACTTTATAACGTTTGAAAAGCCCCTCTTTTGTTACATGAATTCTGATTTCCTGGAGTTTTTTGTAAAGAATTTATAGTGGTATTACATGGGTTTACAACGCCAGCTATCCTTGAGAACGAAACTTAAGAAATTCTTTCTTTTATTGCTTTAAGACCGTTGAAAAAGAAACGCTCGCGGAATCCCAATATTGCCGCCTAGAAATAGGGGGAACTAAGCAGGAATTTACAAACTTGTTTTGGCGGAATGACTGTTTATAAAAATGTTATGAAGAGAGACAAACATTATTGAACTAGTATCGCGTTCGGAGTTGATCTGTTTCTTTCACTGATTGATATTTGTGTGATTTTACTTGCTGTGTTTGATTTTATTTGTGTGTTTTTTCTGCACATTATTTCATTGCTCCTGTGATTAATTCATCATTAAGGTGAGAATATTTTTTTTTTTTATGCAATTGAAATGTGAACATAGGGAGGGAGTCACTTCTGTTAGCAGACATATCTTTGAATGTTTGAGTATTTGTTTAGATGTTTTTTTAGCGTGAACAGCACTTGATTGTATGAGGGGAGACACGGGTTTGATTCCCGGTTGGAGCTTATGTGATATGGATTTTACGTTTGATATATCCTTGATGTTTAATGGAAAGTTAAACTCAAAATTGCTGCGACTTGGAATTCGCTTGAAGTAAATGAAAGTAAATATATTGATTGTTTAATAGTAGGAAAGCAAAACGTCAGATTATAAACTTCAGTTTTAAGTTAATGAAAGTGTGTGGAAACGTGAGAACGCTATAAATGATTTGGCCAGGAATTGCACGATGAACTCTGCACCAGAAAATGAAATGAAATTTTTGAGTTTTACGTCCCACGATTTTGCCGGTTAGGCTAAAGGAGACGGTGATCATGAGAAATGAATGAAATGGTGGAATGAAGAAAGTGGGAAGAAACGGGAGATCCCCGAGAAAACCCACGCACACGGTGTTTGTCCACCACAACTCTGCACCAGAGTAAGCGCTTTATCACTGATCCACCGTGCCACCCTTAGCAAAGAAAGCAGACAGTTACTATACGTGCGATTGAGAAATAAAATAATAATACTATCGTAGACATATTCATGTTTATAGGTACCGGTGTTTGAGCTCTTGGATTGGAAATATAAATTATAGAATCATAACAGCAGTTTTTTCAATGTAAATACGTATTTTTATAATAGAAGACTAGTATTATGAGAGGAATATATGTCTAAATTTTCGCCTTATGATCCATTGAGATGTTAAAATTTTTTGAATTAATAAAAGATTAAAAATGGAATTAGTTATGCTAATTTTATTCATTTTATGCTCAAATATATACGAATTACATGCATCGTTTCGATTTTATAGACTAGAACACATAATCCTGTAAAAGGTATTACTTTCTCTTTCTCGGACACTCAGGTAATCTTATGAGTTTGTGAAAGAGGTATTTGTTTACTACGGAGAAGAAGAAAAAGACTTCTAGTATTGAATCTTGAATGACATGTTTTCGAATGAACCAGGCCTCTTTCCTTCCCTTTGGGCTACGAAGTTGTCAATGAATGAGGCAGGTTTCCCTCCTTTTGGGTTAGGAAGATGTGAATGAACGATTGTAGTCGGTTTATTGTTGTTGACGATGTATTTTTCTTCTTCCTTCCTGGGTGGAATCCCCTTGAATGAAGGACCGTTGACAAGTGATGTTTTTATAACATCAGGTAGTAAAGGAAGACATTTTCGTGTTTTGATTGAATAAAATGGAATGAATATTCATTCATCGGAATATTTTTTCTATTTTAAAAAATTAGATTAGAAAGATTAAATATTCATGAAAGAGATAGGAAAAACGTTCTATAATCATTTTTGGGGCGTAGTATGAAATTTTTTACGGTGAGGTGACTGCTATATTTGTATCCTGCATACATGTAAATGAAATCTGTCAGCTTTACTTCCCAAGAATACACATATTGATCTAACTTATGCCAGTACACCTTGTGGCAACATTCCCTTTATGATGAGTGAAATGGTGGAATGAGGAAGATGAGAAGAGGGGTATCAAGAGAAGTTTGTAGCGTATTTTATATGAACTTTTTGATATTAATCCTTTATTTGAGGGTATCTTACTATCTTTTTCGCTTTATGTTCATATATATTTGTATATGCGCATATATGTATATATGTACGTGCCCGGAACCTATGTTTGTATGTATACATCTATGTGGACATCTATTTGCAAGTATGTCAGTCTGTCTGTCTCTTGTTTTGTGTGACTGGATCTCTGTAGCTTTGAATGTATGAACATATCCATGCGTCTGTGTGCGTTGATAGACATCCGTCTGTGTGTCTGCGTGCGTGTGTGTAGGTGTATATATATATATATATATATATATATATATATATATATATATATATATATATATATATATATATATATATATATATGCATGCGTTTCTATGCATTGGTAGGCATCCGTTTATGTATGCTGTGGCATTATCATTGCTTTGCCTATGCATTTCGAGGCGCATTAACGTGTTTGTACATATGGATGCCTTTCTAGGCGTTGGTAGTCATACGTTGTGTTTGCTGGTGTATTACTGTGGCTCTGCGTATCTACGGCACGCAGTGCGTCAGGTGGTGGGGCCGCGGCGCGGCGCAGGGTGCGCGAATGGAAAACGGGCCCGGGAGCATACGTGAACGCGAAGGTGAACCTTATAATGTGTTGCACGCGGTCAGGTACGTGTTACGAGGAAAAGTATTGCTTAGACAACATATGTAGATTCCGTTGCAATGTGTATGGTATGTATAGATACCGTTGCTGTACGCAAGAGACCAGTAATGATTTTCATGTACGCATGATATGTAGTATTTGTTGTTGTAAGCTAGACATTCAGTAACTGATAATACACGGTAAATTTGAGCACTACTTGACAATCACTATTCAAGTGATTGTGTACATTTTCCCGCCATGCAAAAATTAGTCCATTTTGCTGCGCAGTGGCTATCAGTACATGACATGTTTGCGCACTAAGTATATTATATGTTACCTAACAGTCAATGTTAAGATGATCGGGTACATTTTCCCGCAATGCATAAATTAGTGTATTTTTCTGCGCGGTGGCTAGAAGTACGTGAAATGTTTGCGCAGTAGGTATATTATATGTCAGTTACCAGTCAATGTTAAGATGATCGGCTACATTTTTCCCTCCGTGCTAAAATTAGTGAATTTTTCTGCGGAAAATCGAAATATTATTAAATTATATGTGCAGAAGATACGGTTACGTATTATGCAGTACTAAGAAAAGAAAAATAACAGTTGAGTGCAAACGTGAATGCATCAATGCAAACTACAAACTTTTACGGGAACTTGTAATAAAATGTTGGCAGTAGTATCTTTATTGATAGCCGATAAACTAAAATGTTAACTTCTCCTCGCTATTATTACAATTTTGTCGTTTATTAAGATTAAAACATTCTTTTTCCAATTTTCCACAGTTGCTATGATGATTTTCAGTATACTCATTTAATATTCTTATTACTGATGCCCAGATGGACCTGCTAACTTTTTCGTTTTTTGTTTCTCCAATTTTCTGGAATCCATATGCTGATTTTCAGTATACTATTTAAATATTCTTATTACTGATGTCCAGACGGACATGTTCACTTTTCTTTTCATTTTTTGTTTTTCCAATTTTCTTGTTCCTATGATGACTTTCAGTATACTGTTAAATATTCCTATTACTGATGTCTAGACGGACATGTTCACCTTTTTTTTCATTTTTTGTTTTTCCAATTTCCTACAATCCTATAATAATTTTCAGTATACTATTTAAATATTCTTATTACTGATGCTCAGATGGTTATGCTCACTTTTTCTTTTCTTTATTTTTTGTTTTTCTAATTTTCTGGAGTCCCTATGCTGATTTTCAGTATACTATTTTAATATTCTAATTAATGATATCTAGATGCATGTGTTCACTTTTCTTTTCTTCATTTTTTGTTTTCCCAGTTTTTTAAAGTTCCTATGATGATTTCCAACATATTATCTTAGTCCTTTAACTAACATTCAAAACAAAGATACCTATGAAAGGTTTTCTCCCTTACAATTACACCGTAGGCGGCATGACTTTGTGTTCCTCTCCCACTGAGTGGGCATAACTTTGTCTTCCACTCCCACTCAGTCAGCATAAATTTTTCTTCCCCTCCCACTCAGTCCGAATAACTTTGAATTCCTCTCCCTCTACAGGCGGCATTCCTTTGATCTCCCCTCCCATTGCAAGCGGCATGCCTTTGAGCTCCCTTCCACTGCAGGCGGCATGGCTTTGATTTCCCCACTTTCGTTTGTTTGCGAATCATGTTGAAACTTGTTATAACCCTATATTTGTGTGACTTCATACTTTGTAATGTATATATACTGTATTGTACTATTAAATCATTTGAATGCTGACGAGGTCACCTGCATAATGTAATTTTACTTCCTCAAATTTAAATTTTTCTATATTATTTAATCAAGTTAGTATTGCACATGACAAAATATCAAAAGTTATCTGATCTCATAAGAAATTATTGTGTTACACAAGACAAAACAAGAATATATTGAAGATAAAGTGATTGTATTAACAGACTTACAGAAACAACAAATTATTATTATATTCATATTAAGAAATTCAAATCTTTATTACAGATGAAGTTCTTCAATCTGGAGTTTAATCTCGTTGATGAAACCCTCTTCCAAGAAGAACTCAAGGGTATTCATACTGCTTACAGAGTTCTGGCAGAATGGGAGAAGATCTCCAACATGAGGGCCATAGAGAACATGAAAGGTGTGAGTATTTGCTATCCTTATTACACCAATATTTTGCCTCTAAGCAACACACAGTTTTGAATACATGTCTTTCTTCTGCAGGTGTGTTAGATCTATTTTCTGCAGGAGTTTTCAGATGAAAGAACATGTATCATCTACCGCAGGAGAGGTTTATTCATCATTTTTATAGAGAAGAGCAACTTGATAGAGTAAATGATAGGGAGGTATCTGAATTTTATCAGTATGGCTCGCTTTTTGTTTAGGCTCAACGTAATGTTGTAGCATCATCATTGTGTAACAATTCCGTAGTCAATACCCCCAAGGAAATTCAAACTTGGGTAATACGATGGATGACAGAATAATTGTTGATGATGCTGAATAACAACAATATCTTCAAAATTCCGTTGATAATAATGGTGATTATATGGAGATACTGGGAAAGGTTTTAGAAGAAGAGTTGGGTATCGATACAGTTGCACTTGCTCAAATAACCCAAGGGGCAAATCCTGTAAACAATGTTCATCCAGATGTGCAATGTTCACGGGATACTATTGACTACGGGTCAGTATCTCCACAAACAGGACCATCTCATGGGAATGAGCCGCATAGGCGCGTCAATGTTGGTCATAAACAATTTTAAAAATCACACGATGGCAACTTCGAAATCGTAAGAGACTGTACAAAAGATTTCACGAATTTTAATCTTCGTGGAAGAGAAATCGCAGTTCGTCCTACCGTTGAACACAATATACAAAATCCGGAAGGATACATTAAGAATCTGGTTAACTTTGCGTTGGACGAGGTTCTCGCTGCGCCCGAGCAAAGGATTACGTTGGTCTCTGTATGGATAGCTCGAACAGCAGAAACAATAAACAGCGCATATCCCATGGAGAAGGAAGAGCGATTTAAGTGCTGAAGCCATTTTAACTTCATTGGAAAATATACTAAATTCCAATGAAGAATTCGTGCTCGGAAATGAATTATAATTTCGGTTTCATATAGTTAAAAACTTAAGCTGGCATGGTATACCAAAAAGATCTAATGCCGCCCGTTATGAAGATATGGAGAAAGTTCGCACGCGCCATGTTGTTTTTATTAACGGATCAGACATGCTCTCTTTGCCAAAGAGTATTGTTTGGTATTTGGAGAAACATAAAGGAACTAGAAACACTATATAATCTAAAAAGAGGTGATCAAGTTTGGAAAAGTAAGGCAGAACAACTTTGTAGGGATGCAAATATTAATGTTAAAGCAAAAAATGGTTGCAATTTAAATGATGTTGATGCTTTCCAGAAATATTTTTGAGAAAAGTATCAAATTGTTTATAAAAGAGATGAATCCGCTATCGAATTAGAAAATATAAGGTACTTGCCCCTGGAACTCCTGCTCAAAACATGTATATTTATATTTTCCATGTATATTTTTTATAAAAGAGGTGTTACAGTTGGCCACTTCGCACCAATTTATAGCATTACATAGTTTTCAGAAAATAGAAAATATTGTACGAAGTGTTTGGAAGCATAAAACGAACAATTACGTAATCATAATTGCGAAATAACATATTTGGATTTCAATAAGCAGCATTACAAAAAACCGACACTACGAGAAATCGTGTGATGCATGTAATGGAGAGTAGTGAGGGCGAATCCTTTAATAATCATTTGGCATGTAATAAAGCTGGGTTTAGTGTATGTCATTATGTAAAGGTTTGTCCCCACTGTAATCGCATGACTGACAGTAGACTTCGAAAAGTTGCACACAAGTGTGGTGAACATTTCTGGCCAGGTATAAGGTTCACGTAGAACCTAATCATCAATCCTTTGTACAAAAATTGAAGCCTACACATATCAAAAGGTTTATGTACATTACATATGATATTGAAACGATGCTAATGCCGGAAGATGAGAATGGTGAGAGGAAACATGAAATAGACCTGATTTGTAGCAGACATACATGTTCATATTGTATGAGTAAATCTTTGGATGATCCCTGCAACTTTTGCGGTGATAAAAATGGAAAACAATCGTTTTCTTTTAAAACAATGGATGACTTCATTAAACACGTTTTAATGGCGCGTCCAGTGTTTCAGTTGATAGTAGTTTTAGCGCATAATTCGAGCAGATTTGATGGTTTTTCTGCCTAAGAAATCTAATTGGGAAGCAACACATTATTTCTGATGTTCTGATACAGGGTGAAAAAATATTTTGTATGAACATTGCAAATAGATTCTTCTTCCGTTTCACGTATTTATTCCTTCAAATTAAATTATCAAAGATACCTAAAATTTTAAGCTTGCCTGAAAATTTGAAGAAGGGAGATTTCCCATATTTATTTAACACTTTGGAAAATCAAAATTATGTAGGTCCGATTCCCGCTCTTGAATATTTTGACCCTGAGTCGCGAAGCACGGAACAAAGACAATTATCATTAAATTTAATATCATAGAACAGAAAACGAACGGTCTCCAATGTTTTATTGCTTGATCAACGGTTGTAGGTTTCAGTATGACAAAATACCGTACCCTGTACTTACCGGAGAATACCATTGCGGTAATTCCCCCAAAGGGTTTCAACGTAATGAGCGAAAAAATGTGAAAGCACTCATGTGGTTAAAATATGTTGAACATCAACTTGGAAGGAATATCCAGTACTACGGAACTGGTCCAGAGGTACGTTTCGGTAAATATAGGGTTGACGGATATGATCCAAGTAAGAACACAGCGTATGACTATGATGGCTGCCATTTCCACGGGTGTGTTTCATGAATTCCTAACAACCGTGATAAAATCATTCACGGTTCTCAGGATCCTTGCGATACGTATGCAAGACGGTACGAACAGAACATGACTCGTCATGAATACATTCAAAATCTCGGTGTAAAGTTACACGAGATCTGGGCATGTACTTGGAACAATATAGTGAAGACAGATAAAGATTTACAAAAGTTTATTAAAGAACATTGTACACATCTAGCGGATCGGATTGTTCCAAGAATGGCATATCAAAGTGGTCGTACTGAAGTCTTTAGGACATTTGTTAATTGTAAGGACAATGAGTTCATGCGATATTTCAATATTTCATCTCTATATCTATTTGTAATGGCACGTAGACCAATGCCGGTTGGAATGCCTAAGATTCACAAGGGGCCGGATTTTCCAGAAGTGGAAAATACTCATGGGTTAGTGAAATGCCTCCAAAAGATTTGTATTTTCTTATTCTCCCATATGTGGCTGGTGGAATTTTACTTTTTGGGCTGTGAAGGACATGTATGGAAGAAGAAGGGAATGAAGTTGTCGGGGAATGTACACATGAAGGAATGGATCCCACAATAACAAGAACATTTTGTATTCCAGAGCTACACATTGCTCTTAAGAAGGTTATAAGATCATCGATATTCACGAAATTTTGAAGTTCGAACTCATGGATCGGGAAGAAGGGAATTCAGGTGGTTTGTTCGGGAATTACGTGAACTCCTTTCTTCAAATGAAGCAGGAAGCGTCAGATTTTTCTGCATCATGCCAAACTGAAGAAGACAAAAAGAAATATATCGATGAATATTATGCCTATGAACGCAATAAATTAAATTGTGATAATATAAGGAAGAACCCGGGATTGCGCGCTACAGCGAAATTATATCTTAATTCGCTGTAATGAAAGTGGGGTCAACGCCCGGACTCGATGAAGTATACAATCCTCAACAACTCAGCAGAGTTTCTTAGGTACCTTTCATCGGCAAGATATTAACATCATTCTGTGATTCCAGTTGGTGACAGGCCTAATGAACTATAAGGACTTGGAAAATGACAACACCCCGTTAGGATTTTCTAATGTCGTCTTGGCCGCATTTATTACTTCGTGTGCCAGACTTAAACTTTATGACCTTGTGACTGCTGTAGGACCTGAACGTGCTCTTTACTGTTATACTGAAAGTATTATGTTTTTACAGCGGAAAGATGAGGAACCCGTGTTACAGTTCGGTAATTATCTTGGGGATTTAATGGATGAAGTAGATGAAGGATGGGAATTTATCACTCTGATAGCTTTAGGACCCAAAAATCATTGTATGAAGCTTAGAAATGCCTCAGCAGAATTCCGGCACATTTACAAAATTCGGGGAAAAACACTAAATCATAAAACCTATGAAAAAATTAATTTTGAGACATTCTATGCGCTAGTGCGAGAAGAAATTGAATCTGTACTGATGGAAAATCCTACAAATATTATCTGGAAACGTTAGTTCCAAATCTTTTCAAGACGAGAAACAAAAACACACCGTATGGTTAACAAAAAAACGTAAACGAATTGATGACGAAGACGATATTCTTTTACATGACATAGTAAAGACTAGAACCATACCATACGGTTACCAAGAGATATAACGTTTGACCCACGAACACTAAATGCGAATGAATGTGTGCGTGCTAGTTTGTTAAAATTCCTACGAAATGTTTGTTTTATCGCTTCATATTGAAGCTCATTTTATCAATTGGATCGTATGCAATGCATACGCATTGTTTAATCTAGTCATTTCAAGCTTTAATATTTTAGTCATTTTTAATAGTCTAGTCATTTCAAGCTTTAATATGCTAGTCATTTTAATTTTGTTGAATGAGTGTGTAAGTGTGTGAAGGTATAAGAGGCGAGCTCTCTATTCCATGCATTCATTTGATAACGAGATGTTAAAGTTTCATCATCGCCCTACCATTTTAATTGCTGGTCCTTCAGGGGCTGGTGAAACTTGTTTTGTAAATCGTTAGTTGACGAACCTGAGCATAAGTTTACAACAACATTTAGAGAAATTGTATGGTGTTAATGTGCAGTAATACCAAAGTTAGATTCCCGTGCAAATGTTCGTTTCGTAGAGGGAATTCCAGATATGAATACTTTTCACATTGAAGAAAATTCATTATTAATATTAGATGATTTAAAGTCTGAAACCAATGGTGATGTTGCAAATTTATTTAAAAATATGGACATCATAAAAAATTAACTGTAATATTTAGAGTAAAAAACTTATTTCCAAAAAGAAAATACGAACGTGATATTAGTTTAAATGCACATTATATTATAGTATTTAAAAATCCACGTGATAAATTACAAATTCAATATTTAGCTAGACAAATCATGCCAAGACAAAGTAAACATGTAGTTGATGTATTTGATGAAGTAACACTTTCCCCTCGTACTTATTTATTATTTGATTTAACACAGAAAACAAATGACGCATTACGAATACGTACAAATATATTTCCCAATGAAACAATGTACGTGTACACAAACATAAAAAACGAGGAAATCATAGTTTATGTTTAGTTGGTATCAAGATGTTGAAGGTGAAACAACACTTTATCACACTCCGTGCACTGTGTAAATATAAAGCAGCAAAACGTTAACATATTCTGAAAAATGATTCAGGTGATTTAATACGAACCATTTCACAAGTTGCTAAAAATACAATAAAAAGGAACATTCCTTTAAATTCTCGCCAGAAGCAACGATTACGTAGACAAAAAATCTTGCGACTTCTTTTTCAACAACGTACAGCATTAAACAAGAAAAGAAAAATATTACTTCAAAAAGGTGGTGCCTTTTTATTGATGTTAATAGGTTCAATTCTGAGAGCTGTAGCAAGTAGTATTTTTGGAAGATAAAAAATATGCCAGGGTTATTTTAGTTCCTGAGAATACAATGCATCAATTTCAATCAAATGCTTCGCGATTAGATGAAGAAATGAGTAGTATTTAACGTCATGATCTTAGTGTTGAAGAAAAATGGAAAATGTATCAACAAGCATTACATTAATATTTACAATATTCATCTACACAGAAACCTCTTACATTACCTATTGTTGAAAAAGAAGTTCATGAATCATCATTATCTGAGAAAAGAATCATTCCATTTTACCTGGTGTATCGGACATTTTACAATCAGTATCGAAAACACATCGAAGAAAAACAGATCTATTAATAAAACAATTAATAAATTCAAATAAAATAGATCGGGATCAATCAGGAACAGTAAAGATACATGGAAAACAAATTCCAGATTCAAATATTATAGATTTAGTGAATGATGTTGTTCGTATGCGAAAATATTCTAGACGACCTGTAGGAATTCAAGAGTTTAAAATTTTGTTAGAAGAACTTAATGTTCCCAAAGAATTTATTTTTCCTCCTGTGAGTACACATAAAATCACTGCTAGTAAAATTCTTAAATCAGATTTTCAAAAGGTTGGAAAGAATATCAAATGTAATAAAAATGACAAAGTTATCAAAAATATATTATGATTATTCAAATCCTGCATCTTTATCTAGTATTAAAACATTACAACGTAAAACTAAATTATCAGAAAAGAAAATAAAAGAATGATTAGCATAACAAGACGCGTATACATTGCATTCACCACACGAAAAGTTTTCGAGCAAAAGAAATATTATGTTAGTGTACCAAATGAAACATTACAAATAGATTAACAGATATGCAAAATATTGCAAAGTATAATAATAATTATAAATATATATTTTATGTTGTATTGATATTTTATCACGGTATGCGTATTGCGTTCCTTTAAAAATCAAAAAGGGTCCTGAAATGGTTAAAGCAATCACAAAACTTTTTGAACAGTTAAAATTACCCGTGTTTCATGTACAAACAAATTTAGCTTGTGAATTTTATAATCAACATATAAAATGTTTACTTCAAGAAAATGAAATTAATCATTACAGTGTACATTGAGAAATAAATTGTGTGCATTAGCAGAACGTTTTATACTAACACTAAAATACAAATTGTATCGGTACTTTACAGCAAAAAAATACTTATCGTTATATTGATGTTCTCGATAAAATTGTATATAACTATAATCATTCGTATCACAGAAGTATTAAAATGGCACCTGCAGATGTAAATGGTTCAAACATTAATCAAGTATGGAATACATTGTATGGAACAACCGCGAAAAAGAAATTAACATGTAAATTTCATCCGGGTGATTATGTACGTGTCAGTAAATGCAAAGATAAATTAGAGAAAGGAATATTTGTCACAAGAAATGGTCAAAAGAAATATTTGTTGTAGATCGTTGTATTAAATTGAATATAGTAACTTATAAATTAAAAGATTGGAACGGTGATGAAATTAAAAAAAAACATTTTATGTACAAGAAATACAAGAAGTAATAATTAATTCAAACAAAGATTATTTAATTGAACACGTACTTAAACGAAAAAAGGGTGGATTTATGTGAAGTGGTTAGGATATCCGTCAAATATGAACTCATGGATTAAAGCGAAATCTGTTCAGTCTTCAAAATGAATTCACATTTAAACACGACTTTTACGTTATTCTTCCTTCAAATGCAAGTAGTAAAGTTTTTGAAAGTACAACAGCTTCCTATAGTGTAAAACTCGCCCCACCTATTGATTTAAGAGATGGTGAATAGGGTGTTGCATTAACACAAATTAATATTCCATTCAGTTTTTATAATGTAGTTGAAAACGAAAAAAATATCAGAAATACTGTGATTGATGGTAAACATGAACGTCTCAAAATAATTATTATACCAGGATATTATTCTGTAAAAAGAATTTTAGATATGGTACCTGAAAATGTACGTATGATAAGATATGATAAAAATAAAATTCAAGTATTTATATCACATATTTTAAAACCATCCGATTAATGTATAATTGATATTACAAAAGGATTGCAACACATTTTAGGGTTTATTAATGGACATTTAAGAGATGTTTCTCCTATCGTATACTTAAAACCAGCAAACACATAAGAAAGAATAATTAAACGTGGAAAATTTCCGTGCAATTTAGATTATAATATTCCAACAGAAGTAAATGTTTGTGTTGATGTAGTAAAACAACAACGGGTTGGACCTTTACTTCGAAAACTTAATGTTTATTATGAAGAGCATGACATATCAAATGTTCTCTGTTTCACACACCACACTATGTTAAAGTAGAGAAAAAGTATTTCGACACGTTAGAGGTAAACTTAAAAGATGAACACGGGCAAAAACTACCATTTTAATTTGGAACTTCAAACTTAATACTACACTTTAAGCAAAAATGGTTTCTGATAGTTTTTACATTACACTCACTTCAAACGCTAGTACTGATTATATCCTAAAAATACTCCATCACATTTTATTAATCAATTAAATGATACTATTTGATTATCTGAATCCGATTGATGTGTTGGTTTAAGTGAAATACGTATTCCACTAACATGTCATTATGTTATCCATGGTGAAAATGTTGTTTGGTTTACATTAAAAGATGGGGAAACTCAGAGAAGTAAAATTACACCGCGATATTATTCAACCGCGTACCATTTAATCGAAGAATTAAATAAAGTTTCCAAATTCATAAGATTTAATGTTTCAAATAGACTATTCGTAGCTTGTGATCAACGTGTTAAATCACTTACATTGTCACCAACACTGTCTTTACAATTGGGCTTTCTCGAAAATAAAGATCTTGTTTTACATAAACGTGGATTTAAACAATCTTACGTTGATATTGGTTATCCACATAAAATTTATGTGTATAGTGATATTCCATAATATCAATATTTAGGCGATACCAAAGCTCCATTACTACGTATTGCAACAATTTACAATGTGAAATACGGAAAAGTGCTAACAACTATATTTCAAGATATTCATAATTTACCAGTTGTAAAATTTTGTTTTAACAATATCAAAGTACTACTAAAGAACCACGCAAGGCGAAATTTGCCATTTCGTTCCGGGACATTGACGATAACACTTCATTTTAAACGCGCTGCTTCTAAATAAAAATGAAATATAGACGTATATGTTATCAACGTGGTCGTGGAATACCATATTTTTCAGGATCAGTTTATCAACGTGGACAGTATCGGGAGTTTGTTTAAGGGTTTAGAACGTATTGCATTACCGTTTCTTAAACAAGATGCCAAAACATTAGGTCGCCAAGCGTTACAAACAGGAATACAAGTTGCAGGCGATGTATTACAAAACCGTCCAATAAAAGAATCTGTTCGCGCGCGTGTAAAAGAGGCTGGTGAAACATTAAAGACAAAAGTTGTTAATAAATTTGGTCAGTTACTATCTGGTAGCGGTAAGAGACGGCCACGAAAACGTAAAGCTCCTGTAATACATATTGGACCACCAATCAAACGTAAAAGTTCTCGTATTGTTGAACGTAAAACAAAATGAAGGAAGACTAAAATATTTTCATAATGGCTTTATTTAATTCAAATAGTCATCAGTGTTGTACTTCGGATTTTGACTTACTTTCTGTTCCAATGACACAGACAGCTATAGAAGCAACTTCTCATGTGGAATATCGTCCTATTTCTACATTAACTTCAGAAGGACATTGAATTTGTTATTCCTGGTGAAACAGGTGAATTTATTCATCCTACATATCTTTATCTTTATGTACGTTGTAAAATTACAAAATCAAATGGTAATAATTTAGATGAAAACGATGTAGTTGCACCAATAAATAATTTTCTACATTCCTTATTTAGTCAAGTTGATATTTCGTTAAATAATAAACTAATTAGTTCATCATCGGGATCTTATCCTTATCGCGCATATATTGAAACTTTGTTGAATTATTCAAACGATGCTTCACAAACACATCTTACATCTTCTTTATGGTACAAAAATATCGCAAAACAATTTAATACGTTAGATGAAACAAATACGTGTTTTAATAAACGTGCTGCTTTGTTATGAATAGTGCATCATTTAAAATATATGTACGAATTCATGTAGATATTGCAAGTTTAGGTCGTGTGCTTCCAAACAAAGTAGGTCTTCGTACTATATTACACCGTACAAAACATGTTTTGTTTAATGCACGTTCCAAATACATCTCATAAAGTAGTGCTTCAAGAAGTTACGATGTTTTCACGATGTGTTGACACATCTGCACATGTTGGTATGGAAATACATTCAGGTATGGTGTATGAAACGGCCAAATTACCTCTTACAAGATTTAAAACTCGATCATATACAATACCTCAACAAGTTAATTCATACAATCTTGATAATCTGTTCCTTAGAAATGTACCTAAAGCAATCGTTATCGGATTTGTCAGAAATTAATCCTTTTGAATTCCAAAACTTTAAGGTTAACAAGTTGGTTCAAAATCATTTCCAATCCCCAATCCCCACACACCTGATTTTTCAAATAATTTATACGTTCTAAGTTACCAGACTGTTCTCCAGTGCAGGAATATTTTATAAAGAAGATGGTGATACTGTTACCTATGCTGAATACCCACATGGATATACTATTTATGCATTTATTCTATCCCCTACTGCTACATTGGATGATACTACATGGGATGTACGCGATGCTCCTATTAATTTAAAAGTATAATTTAAAGAATCATTAGCACAACCAATCACTTGTATTGTATATGCCCAATTTGATTCTCTCATACAAATAGATAAAGATAGAAATATATATATAGTGATAATTCATTTTAAATTTTAATCAGTTAAGTAGCATGAGGGTTGTTGTTCTCCGCTTACCGTGGCGAAGACGACGATGAACTTATTGTTAAAGAGTTAGCAATAGCTAATCCAGATATACCATTCATCTGGATATTTAAACCTGGATGCGCTACTACTGAACTGTGTTGAAACAATAATAGAGGCAAAGAAATACTTGTGTGATAATTTTTATGGAATCCAATGGCACGAAGGAAATGTCGAATACCACATGTCGAAGTATACATGAAGCCTTATTATACAGTGAATATGTAAAAGTGTATGACTATGTTTTGTTTATGAACAATACCAGTGATAAATATGTTCCTACTCCGATAAAGAAATAAAGAACATGTATACAGATAAAATTTTAAAAGTTCTTCTCAGTGATAAACAAACTGGATCATATGTGAATGGAGTTTATTCCACTGATACAATTCCACAAACAATGCAAACTCCTGTTGGTCTAATCATTAATCTTGATTCATCAGATTCTGCAGGAAGTCTTTGGGTTGGAATATACATAAACAAAAATCATGAAGGATTTTATTTTGATAGTTTACGAATACCAGTGCCAAAAGAAATTCATTCATTCTTAAGTAAAAATACTAAATTTTTTGTGTAAATAGTCAAGCATATCAACACGAAGAATCGGTGTTTTGTGGATATTTTGTATTATTTTTATGTATCATAAAGTACGCAATAACTCATTTGAAAAAACTAAGTTTATTTCATAAGACAAAATTTAAAAAGAATGATAAAATTGTATGTAACCATACAAATAAATTTATCTGAAATAATAAGTTTATTGTTTAAATATAATATGTACATAAATATATAAATCAAAAAAGATTTTTTTAAAAAAATGTTTTAAATTTTACTTCATGTGTTTTATTTCACAACATGAAAATAAAAAAGGTAAAGTTACAACATTGAAAATGCGTTAGTTAATGCTGTTGATCGTTGCAACTTTTACCAATAATTAAGTTGTTGTGCATTTCGATATGCACAACCTGATTTTTTCTCAGGTTGTATATTTTGGTCATGAAAAGAACAATATTCATTCAAAACATTTGCACATAACTCATTTAATGGTGGACATTGTTTTGAATCAAGTTCAATAACATTATCCAACAAAAATAGTTTCTTCATCCAAATGGATTTCTCTGCACCTTTACAATAAAAGATTGCATCTTACAAATATAATTGATATACAAGGTTACGTATATGAGATACAGTATATACGTTTTTATTATTCCAAATGAGTCCATGTAAGTTTGATGTTAACCAATCAATTTGCTTTTAACATCCTAAAGATAATTGATTGTATTCAATCGAAGATTTTACTAAACAATGAAAATTTACTGTATCATCACATGCGGTTAAACAAAATTCACGATTAATAAATTGATTATTTGAAATTTTAAAACCTTGTATGTCGATTCGTTAACACATGGTGAAATTTCATGTTTACGATTCAACAAAAACGTAATTATTTCCCCTACAAACTCCATGTTGTTTAAACATTCTCGCGTTTTTCGTATAAAGTTTATACTTGAGATTTAACTTATGTTCTTCAAACACTTCAAACAAATCAATAAGAGTTATTTCGTTGGATAAATGCAGTACAGCAAAGGTCCCAGTATCATGAAGAAGCAAACACTGGTGTTGAAGATTCAACGTGCATTGTTCACAGGAAAAATATTTAAACGTAAGTATACATTTATACTTTTTAGAACATACAGTTCATTAATATTATTTTCACTACATGATAAACAAATATAATCACCACCACCACTGATATGTGAACACATCTTTTTTCAAACACTGTCACTTAAGTTTGCACACATTATCTTACTATTTACATATACACAGTCACTTTGCAAATCCTTTCTTTTTGTCTTTTCTTTCAAAAATTTTAACTAATTCCCTCAATAAATTAGGGTCCTTTTCTTCGATTAAATCAAAAAAGGCTTCATAAAAGAGTTTTTGCGTAAATATACCAATAATATGTGTTCTTGCATATGCATAAAATAAGTCCTCCACTTCGACGTAAAGCAGAGATTTCAATGCACGACCTTCTAATTCCTCTGCACTCATAGACAAGCAATCATGTCCCATTTGATTAGCCAATGCATCTGCACACCCGCCACAAATTAATATTTTGTCAGTGTCCCAATTGAAAATGACGTCAATTACGCATTCACTATCCACTTTTTAACTAGAACATGAACAGTTTAAACTCCAGAATCTTGATGTTGAACCGCTTAAGAGCGATAGTGATGCAGGCGGCGTTGGCGACACCGTTGGAAATGGTGTTTCTGGTTTTTCGAATACGTCTTCTTTATCTGACGATGATGAATAAATTTCATCATCTAAAGATGATATGTAAACTACTTCGATAGAGTCTGGGGAATCCGGCCTGTTGTCGGTTTTTATCTTCTTCGTTCCCGCAGGAGGAGATTGCGCTGTACCTTGGGACGGGATGCAAATCTTGTCACAAGGCTTCTAACAAGTATGTTACTTCTAAATGATTCCATCGCTGTGACGCATCTCGAGCTACGCACGGCGATTTAACATTGTAAGAAGACTGCAGATAAGGGAATGCACCTCAGTAAAGAACGAAGCGAGAAAAGGTGTAAGTAGACTCCAATCTAGATGACATGACGTGAACTGTAAACTTATGTTTATACATGTTGATTAAAACTATTATTCAATCTTCCGTTATGTCGTTTATTAATTCCATATCATTTGTCGGCAGTTTGTCAAACTACATGTTCTGCTGCATATAATTACATAGTATAAAATCCATGGTAATTCATAACGTTTGTATTTATTCATTAATTTCTTGAACCATATTTCATAATATATATACTTAACAAGCAGAACTATATTTATAAGCATTAAATACACTTTTTATAAGTTACTAAACAGACATATCGGAGATACATATTTTTGATTGGAGTTCACAGAAATACGACGAAAGTTAGTTGCTTGGAGCAGAATCAGATAAAATTAAGAACTCATATTCCAGTAATTCATAGCTACAATATTAAACAGTAAATACACGTTGTTTTAAAAATTACTTAATTATGTCAGAATATCGTGACAAACTATAACAAATAAATATTATTTTCGATAGAATTAGAATCAAATATTAGCTAGTAATCTTCATAAAATTATTTAACGTCTATCTTTTAAGAATCACGGAGTAAAATCATTATCAACAACTTTTCATTTATTAAAAAGAGAACGAAAGTGGCTCAGAATTTTAAGTCATTCTTGGCCAATACTTTGAAACAAGGTGCAGATAAAGTATAAGTCGGTCAAACTGAATTTGTGAAATATCATAATAACTTGATTCAAACATGAATAAACAAAGAGTTAATCAAAACAAAAGAACAATATGTAACGTTCCGTTACAAGATGATAGCGTCTCGTCGTCGTCAAGTTCGCTAAAAATAAACTTTCGTACGGGAGCCATAGCGAAATACATAAAACACTCTCCTGAAACTCTGCATTTAAGCGTTTACGTCACAACAAAATGGCGTCCTAACAACAACAAATTCATACGAGTCCCCTATCATGTGATCATTAAAAAATCTTGGAATTTTTCCCATGTGTACGTGACCATTCAAGGACAAGCGACATTCCTGAATACAATAGAAAACTTTTAACGCGCACCTGGATTCTACCTATCCCCCAAACAAACATAAGCTTTTCTCAGAAATTTCAAACATACACGTATATACTCAAGGTCAAGTGACATTCCTTAATACAATAGAAAAATTTTAACGTACACCTGGGTTCTACCTCTCCCCCAAACAAACTTCTGCGTACGTGATCATTGAAGGTGAAGCGAGATTCCTGAATACAATAAAAATAATATAAACAATCAAACAAAAAATAAAACATCTATTGTACACGTATATAGTCAAGGTAAATGACATTCCTGTCAACAATAAAAATAATATAAACAATCAAACAAATATAATAAAAGAATAAAACATCTGCGCTAACCATTGTTCCCACATGCATACGTGACCATTCAAGGTCAACTACCTTTCTCGCAACAAAGAAATATTGTCAAGACCCACCTTAATTTGCATACGCGAATGGTCAAGATCTTCTACTGTTTCGGACTAGTGCCTTTAGGACTTGTGCTGCTCAATGATTTTTAGGTCTTGTGCCGTTTAGGTTTTATGCCATTTTCAACTAGTGCCGTTTAGGTCTTATGCCGTTTAGGACTTGTGCCGCGAAATGATTTTTAGGTCTTGTGCCATTTAGGACTAGTGCCGCGTCCCCTTATGGTGTATTTAATGTAAGTTTAATTGCTACTCTCAGAGGACGAGATTGTCAACTGATTAAGAAAAAGTAATCGGAAGACGGGAAAGTTTGGGAATTTTAAAATAAATATCTCCGTTACTTCCCCCATATGTGTAGTAGACTGCTAAGTATCTGCAAGCGTAGTCGTTTGCTATTCGAATGAACTAAAAGTAACATCAATAGTGCAAATACAACGTGAGTTATAACTATTAAAGTGAGAACCAGTTATTACCTTTAAAAACCCCTATGTAGGGGCCATTTTCCAATATGGCGGCCAAACCCGTCAACGGATATTTCAGGACTTTTAATATGTTGTTATACACACCTTCTCAAAGGTATGTGCAAAATTTCAGCTTGTTAGGGTTGTTTTTTCTGAGAGAAAACTAATTGGAAGACGGGAAATTTTGAAGATTTTTAGCAGAAAATCCCTCCGTTACTTCCCTCATGTGAAGTAAACTGGTAAGTGTAAAACCTGGTGTGTAAACGTAGTCCTTTGTTATTCGAATGAAGTAAAAGTAATAAATAGTGCAAATACAACATGAGTTATAGCTATTAGAGTGGGAACCAGTTATTATATTGAAAAAACACACTTTGCCGGCCATTTTCCAATATGGTGGCCAAGCCTGTCAAAGGATATTTCCGGACTTTTAGTAAGATATTATATACACCTTGTCAACGGTATGTGTACAGGTCTGCGCGGTTGCGGATGTCCGCATCAAAATGGGTATCTGCGGATATATATTTCTGTTCTGTGCGGATAGGGCATAAAGTTGGGGTTTGGTTTCCTACATCTTATCTCTACCTAAAAAAGGCGCTATGAAATTTGTGATGATGGTGGGAAGAGCATTAAGAAATGTTTGTTTTGAATTAAAAGTTGAAAAATAACTAAAATCAAAATAAGTGTGCTTGAAGCTTGTGACTCAGTGATAGCAAAAGGACAAGAAATGACACGAGAGAGTTGGCCTTTTATTGCTCTTTTCAGTATTTTTAGCAGCCGTTTTGTGGGTGATTGACATCTCTGAACTAAACAGAACGAACGACAGGCCCCTTTGCTACTTCTCAAGTACCGCAATTTACTGTAAAAAGAACAGAAAATTAAGAATTGCCGCCAAAGATCCTCTGATAAAGTTAAACATTTTCAAACCATTGGCCTTGAAGATGCAGAAATGTGTTCAAATAAAGTTTTTCCAGCTTGAGAGGTCAGGCACCAAAACCCTATAGATCGTTCATTAATTTCTAATTTTTATCTGCACGGTTTATATTGCATTTTATTTAGCGTAGTTGGTATTTGTTCATGAGGAAACTGATATAACATATTGTTTTGTTTGAGTCAGAAAACTAGAAGAGATGGGTATTTGACATGTGTTTAAAAATATTTTCGAAATCATGACTATTATAGAATATTAAGTTGTATATATTTGCAAACTCATTATCTGCGGGTGCGGATAGAGATGTTGTGGATGTGGGTGCAGATGCGGATAGAGATTCTGCGGATGAAGTACGGATGCGATATTTTATATCCGCAGACCTCTAGGTGTGTGAAAAATTTCAGCTTGTTATGATTCTTTCAGGGCTAATACATAATAATACTAATTGGAAGAAGGGAAATTTTAGGAATTTTTAAAAGAAAATCCTCCGTTACTTCCCACATGTGAAGTAAACTGGTAAGTATAATACCTGGTGTGTAAGCGTAGTCCTTTGTTATTCGAATGAAGTAAAAATAACATGAATAATGCAAATATAATATGAGCTCCTTCGTGGCTAAGCGGTTAGCGTACGCGCCTTTGGCGTGGGAAACCCGGGTTCGATTCCCGGCGGGAGCTCATGTGGTTCGGATTCCACGTTAATCAGTAGGTCCACGTCTTATATAACCTCGCTGCTGAACGGGACGTTAAACCCAGAATCAACTCAACTCAACTCAATGCAAAATATAATATGAGTTTTAGCTATTAAAGTGAGAACCAGTTATTACCTTGAAAAACAACACTTTGCCGGCCATTTTCCAATATAGCGGCCAAATCCGTCACCGGATATTTCAGGACTTTTACTATTAGTGCAGTCAAATTACTAAAAAGTAAGGAACAAATTAGTAACAAGCTGAAAATTGGTACAGATGTTGGGAATGATATTCTAAACAACATACTAAAAGTCCCGTGAAGTCCGAAGTGACCTTCGGCACCGTATTGGAAAATGGCCGCTGGAAGTGTCAAATGAACAATACCCAGATAAAAATAGCAATATCTTCGCTATGGTTGAACATAAAGAGATGAACTTTGTATCGTTTTATAGAACATAGATAACGCAATATTTTTTATGGAGAAACAATTTTCCATAAAACGCATACCTTTAGAAATATTTAGCTCTAAGTTCTAAAATTCCGAAAGCTACTGTCAAATTGATTTAAAATTTTATTGAACTTAGGAAGTAATTATTAAGAAATTAAAATTTGACATAGATGTTGGTAAAGATTATTTAAATGACATACTAAAATTCCACGACTTCTTCGTTCATCATATTGGAAAATGTCCAAATTTCCGAAGTAACTGAAAGATAATATTTTGTTAAGTGAAATACAAAACCTGGACCGGGCTAAATATTTCAAAAACTGTAAATGCAGTCGATGCAATCTCTCAATTTGGAGAGGCGAAACATTATGGCGTGTTAAAGGTTGTCGTGCGCCATCTTGGAATCAACTTGTTTATTTTAATTGGCAACATGGACGTATGACATATTAAACAATATCATCGTCCGAAGAGAAACCCAACGGTAAGGTTATTTTTCCAAATCCTGCAACGGGTTTGAAGGTGTGAATAGATTTAGGATATGTTATGTGTGAAATGCTGTGAAATGTGCTGTACGAAGGATATTAGTGTTAAAGGGAAGGATATTAGTAGTTTCGAATTGAACGGTAAAGGTAAAGTAAAAAAAAAATGCTTTGTAACATCTCACATTAAGTATTCTTTAATAACCAGGAAAAGGGAGAGTTAACACAAACAAGACAATTACAATCACATGACATATTCAGCATGCCCACCGTTCTGTTCTATGCACACATTCTTAACCGTATGACCCAGTGTTTGTGCACACTGCGAAGCATAGTTGGTTATATTTGTTGACAGGCCGTAATGATTCTCCTTTTCAGTAGCCAATTTCATTAATTTTACACTGGTAAAAATAGCTTTAAAGTATTGTTGCCAATATTGATAAAAATCACCCTTCCTCGTTCAACAAAAGTGGCATAACAGTGTTTTCATGCATATCTCCATGTTGTGCAGCATCCAAGGTCCCATCGATAAAAACAGGTCCAATAGGTCCCATCAATGAAAACAGTTCCAACAAGTTTTTCGCCCCATATTCCATACCTCACCATTACCTTACCTGCACCTTGCATCTTTGATGCATCTACCAAATTAAGATTTGTATTAGTCCAGTATCGAATATTTTGCCCAATACCGAGAAATCCTACGGTAAAGTTTTTTTTTTTAATCTGAAACGGTTTTCAAGTTTTGAATGGATTTAGGACAGATTATGTTATCATTTAGACTTAATTTTGCTATGTGTGGAACATTGTGTAGACGGGAACCGACTGTCTCATAATTTAATCTTGTAGGTAGAACAGGATGCTAACTCGAGAGGAAAGAATCGAAATTATCCTTTTGGCTGGAGGACATAGTTCAGCAATATTAACAGCCGCCTTCAAACAGCGACATCCTATTCGCGAGCTGGTGACACAGTGCTGTACGAAAACTAATCCGCAAATTCAGGGCAACGTTAAATGTTGATCATTTACCTCGATCAGGACAACCACGAAATGCAACTGATCCAGACACATCAGCAGCTGTGTTCGGTGTATTGGTGAAAAGTCAGAGTATAATTCTGATAGATCAATGAAGTTTTGAGAGTAGGTGTTGGCTCAGATGGCTCGTGACCGTCATAACATTGTTTTTAATGATGAGGCAAAATGTAACAGGTGAGATTAACAACCAAAATGTCCGGTACTGGGCTAATACAAATCTTAACTGGATAAATGCACCAAAGATGCAAGGTGTAGGTAAGGTAATGGTGTGGTATGGAATATGAGGTGAAAAACTTATTGGGCCTGTTTCCATTGATGGGACCTTGGATGGGGCACTATATTGAGAAATGCTTGAAAACACTCTTATGCCACTTCTGTTGAACGAGGAAGGGTGATTTCATCAATATTGGCAACAAGATAGGGCACCGTCGTATTATGGTCGTAATGTAATCGATGGCTCAATGAACACTTCCCCGGCTGCTGGATAGATTAGTATGGACCATTTGAGTGGCCAGCAAGGTCCCCCGAATTAACTCCGTTTGATTTCTATGTTTGGGGACACTTTAAAGCTATTTTTACCAGTGTAAAATGAATGACGTTGGCTACCTGAAAAGGAGAATCATTACAGCCTGTGAACAAATATCACCAACTATGCTTCCCAAGGTGCACAAACACTGGGTCACAGGGTTAGGATGTGCATAGAACAGAACGGTTGGCATATTAAACATGTCATGTGATTGTATTTATCGTAAGTGTATTAGCTCTCTCTTTTCCTGGTTATTAAAGAATACATAATGTGAGAAGTTACAAAGCTTGCTTTTCACTTCATCCTTGAATTCGACACTTCACACAACACATGTTACAGCATTTCACACATAACATATCTTAATCTAATCACACCTCCAAAAGAGTTGCAGGATTTGGGAAAATAACCTTACCGTTGGGTTTCTCTTCGGATGAGGATGTTGTTTAATATGTCACACGACCATGTTGCCATTTAAAATAAACAAGTTGATTCCAAGATCGCGCACGACAACCTTTAACACGCCATAATGTTTCCCCCTTGCACTACCATTGATTCCAATTGGTTTCGGATCAACTGCATTTACAGTTTTTGAAATATTTAGCCCGGTCCAGATTTTGTATTTTACTTAATAAAATATTATCTTTCAATTACTTCGGACATTTGGACATTTTCCAATATGGCGAACAAAGAAGTTGTGGGATTTTAGTATGTCATTTAAATAATCTTTACCAACATCTATATCAAATTTTATTTTTTGAATAATCATTTCCGAAGTTCAATAAAATTTTAAATCAGTTTGACAGTAGTTTTCGGAATTTTAGAATTTAGAGCTAAATATTTCTAAAAGTATTCGTTTTATGAAAAATTGTTTCTCCATAAAAAAAAAATGAAATATCTATGTTCTATAAAACATCACGAAGTTCATATCTTTATGTTCAATTATAGCGAAGATATTCCTATATATATCCACAAATGAATCGAAATTAAAATGCTATTCGTGTGAAAATAAAATTACAAAAGGTTTACATTTATTACTGGAAATTAATGCTGTCACCCACTTCGAACATTTAAGAGCACATAGATTCTAATGTATTGAAATTTCATTTCTTATCGATAGTATGAAACGTTGTAAATAGTTGTAACTTTCTATAACTGTTCTCCAAGTGGATTTGTATACAACCAAAGGTCGTTTTGCCAAGTTTAACAAAATCTCCAAAATAATCTTCTTGAAAACAGTTCTTATTTCTAGAAGAATACATAATGATCGCTTTTGACTGTTACAATGGTCTGTGCAAGCAGCTTGATAAAAATTCAGCATAGCATAACAGCAAAAACTGCTTCTCTTATATGTGAAAATAAAAAAGAATAGCTTGATAAGGTGAGTGTACGGGGTGCCGAATACTTCTTCGTTCCGGGCGCCGAAATCACTAATTACATCTCTGTGCGACAAGTGGTGTACTTGCCAATAAGTTATTGAATGACAACAATTAAGACTAACTACTAAGGTCAAGGTTCATATAGAACAGGAAATGCACAAAACAAACACTGAACTCTGATTTAACATTTCAATTGGTTTCACTCTTTACTGCTTCATCTTCTGTCTACTGTTTGGTTTCAGAGCCTTTAAGTGAATCATCATGTTTTACTTCTTACGGTTATTTCTCTTCTGCATTTCCATGAACGAGGATAAAATTTTTATACTGACTTGCAAACTGCTTTAGTTATATCAATATGTTACTTCTGTTCACATTCGATAGGCGAGAAATAGCATGCAAGACATTCTTTGAAATTTCTCCACCTCGCCCCTTCCAATGTCATCTGATTTTTTAAATCCAGCCAAGAATAATCAATCAGCAAACTTTTGTTTGGATCAAACCTTTTTCAATACTCTCGCTTATACAATTGAGAATATCAAAATGTTTTAAATTACTGAAAAGCTGAACACGCCTTAGGTTCACTACTGCATTTTCTACAGACATTTTCTTTTAGAAGGAAAATTAGTTCTTTCTGATAAGTTAACTTTAATGTTAATTTCTTCCCTTGACAAAAAATGTATTAACGCATACTAAAAATTTATATTTTTGGTATCATATTTGAAAATTGTCTACATTTTTTCCCCCTGGAATATACTTTAGTAATACACTGTGTGCACATAAGATCCCTTGCCTTTGTGTAACCTATAGCTTTACTTTGGAGAAAGATGGACAAAGAAGAAGTGACTGAGGGCAGTTCTAGAATGATTGTAGCTATAAACAATCTCTGAAATTTACACCACTTGATCAATTAATGAACAAGCAAGAAACTTAGTTTTGTAATCAAAGCTTCCCTTTGACATACCCAACAACACTGATAAAAGAGGTAACTAAATTTCAGATCTCAGTTTCATCGTAATCAAAATAGGCTATGCAATGGATGACAGAGCTTTGCTCCACTATCGAATTGCTCCAATTTTTCTTTAATCTGTAGAATTATTTAGCATTACTAAAATAACGTCTTTTTTTTTTTCATACAACCATTCCTCTATGAGATTTGCTTAGAAACAAACAGATTCTTACTAGTCCAAATAAGTGTTCTGCATGCATCTATTTTACTATAGAATCGGTTATCACTAAATTAGGACATGCCCCATACAGAATGTGTACGAGATTTGGGTTATCTTTTTTTTTCAAGTGCGTTTGAAATCCACCATAACAAGCCTTCATATTACTAGCTCCTTGAATGAAACATGCTGCCATATTTGAGTTGATTTTGAGTTTTACGTCCCGTTCAGCAGCGAGGCTATATGAGACGTGGACCTACTGATTAACGTGGAATCCGAAGTCGTATTGCTGTAATATAGATTTTATTTTTTTCAAGCAGAGCAGGCATAACAAGGATGTATTTTGCAAAACACTATGGGCCTTATGCAGAGTCGTTTTGATGTGTGATTAGTGCCATACTAAAGGGTACTGTTTCCTGCAGTAGTCTGGCCTTTAGTATGCGGCTAATCATTCGTCAAAACGACTCTGCATAAGGCGGCACATAAATAAAAGACTCATCGAGTTGAAATAAGCTTTTTTCCTAAATAATTCAGTATTGAATATTGAATGGGATTATCACACTTTAAAATTTCAGTACCCTGTACGACAGAAAAATTACCATTCTCATTATTTTATATTATTATTATTATTATTATTATTATTATTATTATTATTATTATTATTATTATTATTATTATTATTATTATTATTATCTCTCAGTTCGGAAGGGACCTCCCTTTGAGACTTCGGCACCAAGGGCCCTCAGCAATTGCTGACAGCCGACCCAGGTAGTCCAACCCTAAGGCCAACACACCCTTCCCAAATTTTGAAAAAGGAGCATCAATGTACCCATGCCGTATGAAAGAGAATAGAACCCTGTACTCAATCAAATAATAACATAACATATAAAAAGCTCATCAAAGAAGATAAATTATGTCAAGCGAACACGTGATAAGCCATATCGCTTACGCTTATATTTTTGACAGTATTTTACTCATAGAAGGGGAAAAGGAGAATCAGCCAAATTTACAGGGTTATATATTTGGGTTCTAGGGAACATTTACTAAATTTTGCTTTTTGACCGTTTCCAAATTTAAGGGGGTGGTCCCTCCGAAATTTTGAAACAGATGCGTCAATGCATCCATGTCTTATGAAAAGTAATGGATCTGCGTGATCAAACACGTAACTATATAAGGCAAAGAGAATATAATAGGCCAAAACCTCCGAAATTTACAAATTTGGCAGTCATTAACTTTTATCCTTAAGTTTTGCACACCAGTGTTATATAACATGTTATACAAATATATAAAAGTAACAATGCAGTATTGTATTATAACCCGACTTACGTCGCTGTGCATTTTATCATTGTATGACATCGGGAAATGAGTTGCAAAGTTGCAAGATTTGAACGAAGTTGAATCAGGACATGTATGAACCGGCCTCGTTTGAACCAGGAAAAAAAATTTGAGCCATTGTGAGTTAAAGAAAAGTATGTAAAATATGATATCCACGGAACAGATAAACTTACAAATTAACATCTTACCGAACAGCACTAGGTCTACATTATTATCTGATCGCTATATAGTTAATAGTACAATACATGTCTAGCAGTCTAAAAATACATGTCTGTTTGTATGTTTGTTCTGCCGTAACTTTCATAAATTATATCCCAGTTTAATGATACTGCTTCGATTTTGATGAAGTGTGGCGTGTATTTTCTTTTGAATTTTCCAATCATTTCAGTTTGTTGGGAACAAAATCAGTCAAAAATAAAAGAGATAAATTTCCGCATGTTGAATTAATAAATAAGTTTTATGATTATTATTTTCCTTAAAAACATAAAATGTGTTTTCATTGAGGTTAAGATCAGTTAAGAGCTTTAAAAGTTGTTTAATGATTATTTTCCTAAAATTTGCCCAATTTGTATGTATTTTCTTTGAGATTTTCGAATGGTGCCTATTGCTTGCTGTTGAAATCGGGAGCAGATCCAGGGGGGAGGCAATCGGGGCGATCGCCCTCCCCAGGAAAGGAAACTTTGTTATTTTATATATAAATAAAACCCATTCCAGAGTTTGGAGCTCTTAAAAGTAGCTCTAAGTAGCAGTATTACAGCCCACCGCCTCCCCCCCCCCAGAAGTCCGTCCTGGATCCACCCCTGGTTGAAATCAGTCTGATACGAAGGAGATGAGATCATTCGCCATGTAGAGGAAGGTATATATCCTAGGCGGACGAAACTAAAGAAAATTAAACAATGTTGTACTGCAATAATTGTTTGTAAAAGCAAAGTCAATACCACTAAATATAGGTCTACCCTCTATACTCTCTTTACCCAGTGAGGAAACATACAGATAGTTTGAATCGTGCTTTAAACTGCAAATTCACGTATTATATGCCCTCAATGTTTAATGGGACGTTAAACTCCAAGGAAAAAATTACATTCAATTTCCTTATTGCACCTTATAGCTATTTTTATAGGTACAGGTATATGGTCAACGAAGATATGTTTAATTTACATTTTTTTTAAATAAACATAATTATTGTTGTAGATCTTATTTCGCAATATTTCGCAAATTTTGTTCTTTTTAATCCGCCCACATGTGTCTCTTCTGGCTAAAAGAGTGATTTGCATTAATCTGTTGGCAACTGGTCAAATTTTATTTTTATTTTAAAATTTTAATTTCATTGATAACCTTTGGTGAACTTATCGAAGTTAAAGGTCTAACAACACTGACCAAGCTGAGATGACAAAGCATTTCGTTTGTAGGAAGTTCTTGTAGTAATGATTCAGCAAGTTATTTTATATTTTACCACTGCATACTTTAAACCATATTTCTACAATACTTAATGAATTACAAAACCAAGCAGACCAGCCATTTACTAATTGACAATCTTCAATGTTTCTTAAGTTCTGTTGATAGAGCTTTGTAAGACGGGGCTAAAAATCATATTCCTACATTGAGTTGCGGGGCGGATCCACAAGCTTTATCACTACCTTTTGAAAAGCGTAAGAGAGGTCCTTGGATTGATATTTAGCAATCCTGGTCAAAATGTCCAGATTTAGCATAATTTTCGTTCTAGCCAGAGATAGGAAAAAATATTTTACTCTTTGTATAATTTTCGGTGTTACTCTTTGCGTGTTTGGCAGTAGTAAGTAGTCATATTGGGATATGTAACCTTCGTGGGTGTTCTTTATGCATTGAATAGCCGACCAACACCCTTTATAAACGTGAGAGAAGCTCTTTGTAAGATTGTCACGTATTTTCATCATTGTGTCAATTAAGGAAGTAACAAAGTGTCAATTTAATGTGACATATGGATGTTGCACAATACTTGAACCGTAGGAGGTGAGACAGACATGTGAAATGAGTTTTAGAAACATGAGAAACATCAAAGAAAAAGGATAGAATTTAAAATTGAAAAGCTTCTTGTAAGTGTCACGTAATTCCATCATTCTGTCAATTAAGGAAGTAAGAAAGTACGAGTTGAAAGTGAGATATGGGTGTTTGAAAATAGTGTAACAGCAGGACGTGAGAAAGTCATGTAACCTAAGAATGGCATAGGTAGGGAGAGAATTCTTTGATGTGTACTAAAGAAAGAAACATATACACAGGTGTGCTATATTTTTGGGTGGTTCAGTTTTTTGGACATTGCTTAATGAGGGGACTGTGATTTTTAATGCATGGAAAAGAAAGAAATAGGAGACACCTGCTTGTATGTGTGTGTTCCAAGTTTTTTTGGAGGTGAAGGGGGGGCGAACTGTGCTCTGGACATGGGTTAATTGGGGGCACTGTAACATGCACCCTATGGAGAGGTACCGCTTATTATACTGAAGGAGAGAGAATGTAAGAAAGAGATAGTTACGTGTTACATTGCCCCATACTGAGATACATGGCACAAGATTGCATAGGGAAAGTGTAGTGTCCTTTTGACCAAAGGACCAGTTTAAATTAACGTGGGAATAGTTAAAATTACTACAATAGAAAGCGAAACTTTTTTTGTGTGTGGATGAGAAAACGTGATGTTGGTTGCGACACACGTGCATGTCTAAGTCTTTTTAGAAAAGAAAGAAAGAAAAAAGATCTTTTAAGTTGTTAGGATGTAGAAAGTTATTTGAGAAAACGTATGTGACATTTATTGTTGACGGATGAGACTCCCTGTAATTTCGACTTGAACGTAGCTCTTTTTAGAAAAGAAAAAAAAAAGATTTTTCTGACTTGTCAGACAGAAAAATGTTCCATTTAGCATGCCCTGATAGAATAAAAAAAAAAAAGAAAGAAAAGAAAAAAGCCCTTTTTCTGGAAAAGATTCTTGTTAACTTTAAAGAATAGCTATTGTACTTGTTTTTGTGAAAAAACGAAAGGGCGAAAACAGACAGGTTGTGAGTAAGATTGATATTATGCCAGTGGTTTAACAGAGTGAGAAAAAAAGAAAAAAAAAGTATTGTTGAAGTTAGGGATACTATCATGAATGGATTTTTGTAGTTTCGAAAAGGAGTGTGAGAAACTTACGTGGAAAATAAGATAATATTTGCAATAGAAATTTAGATATTTCGGGGTTATGGATTTGTTTGAAGTTTTAATTTAGTTAAATTTTTATGTTATATAGTTGAAAAGATGCATATGAGAAGAGACATGATTGATTTGATATTATATTATAGTTGAGAAAAAAAAATAGAATAAAATATGGGAAAATATATATGCTGTGAGCTGAGGAGTGGAACATAGATGTTTGATACATTAAAGATAAATATTTTATTAGTGTTGGGATAATTGGATTAAAATTGATAGGAAGATACATGAAAATTCGAAGGAACACAATATGAATTGAATGGATTTTGACTTGACTTGATGTTAGTTTTGCTTTGGTTTCAACAGCGACGCTACATGACACATGAAGTTAGTGAATAATTCGTGTATAATACTGATGCTTACAAACTTATATTTTTTGTAGTTGGAATATTGAAATTGAAATTTTTAAGATTACGTTGCATGGTTATTTGGATTAGGCTAAGGGAGACGATGAGATAGTGGGAGGAAATGGGAGAATTGCGAGAAAATACGTGATGAGAGTATTTAGATGCTTTTTTTATATTGACGTAGTAGCTAGGACGCGCACCTTTGATGCGTGTACGGCTAAGGTGAAGGAGACGATGATTATTTTTGGTTCGTTTGTTTTTTACAAACTCTGAACAATTTAATGTGTTTGAACTAAATATGGGAGCTAAAATAAGCTCTTAAAAGTATATAGGAAGTGGGAGGAAACGGGAGAATCCCGAAAAAACCCACGAACACGGTCTTTGTTTAACATAAAGTTGAATTGATTGGGTCGGGGATTGAACCTTTGGTACGTTAGATGGAATATTGTATAACGTGAATTATAGATATATTAAAATATGTATGTGGTGTAAAGTGTGACTGAAGCTGAGACTTGAAGCACGAAAACTGAACGCCTTAGTATTGAAGAATTATGTCAATGTATGGTGCTATACTTACAGAGAGAGAGAGACGGAAAAGAGCTCTTCCAGTGCTGAATAAGATAATAAAACTGAAAAAAGGCAAACCATTGGTTTCGTTTCCGTTTTGCAGAACCTACAAAAGTGTATTGTATTTTTTTTTTTTTTTTTTGGCTATTGTTAAGTATCTAGACGCTACAAGCTGTATTTAAGGGAAAGAGTATCTTTTATGTGAGAATTTATTGTTTGTAGAGAGATACTTGCGTAAATTTTGTGTTGTATTGAAGGGAAGTTGTAGGGGGGACATCCTTTTAAAAGAATTTTGCTTTAAGACACACAGTAATTGGACGAAAGTGTTTGCAGGGGACGCTAAGATTTGAAAAAAAAAAAAAGAAAGCGTAAATTGTTTGGCGTTAGTTTGACTCTTTTATTTGTGAAAAAATATAAATATCTTGTTTTGGAGAACACGCTTATTTCTAGTTTAGAGCTTACTGGGTGATACCACGTTTGCGTGTGATATTTGAGGAAAGGAGTTTTTAGTTGACCGGAAATATCTATATTTGGAAGGTAAGTTGAATTTTGTTTTTTATATTTATTCTATAAAGTAATAACGAAAGAACTTAACTTTTATAGATAATTGAAGTGCGAATATAATATCATTTTAATGTAAATTGTAATATGAGTTTATTTTTATTTATTGACTTTTAAGAAAAATAAAATGAGAAATATTGAAAAGCTGATGGTGGAATTAATTTTTAAATTTATATAATACCATAGAACTTAATTGTAAACCACCCAAGTAATTTTTATTAAACTTTTAATATATATATATATATATATATATATATATATATATATATATATATATATATATATATATATATAGAGAGAGAGAGAGAGAGAGAGAGAGAGAGAATGATATTGTGTGCTTGTGAAGGATGTGTTGAATTTATACTAATTATTTTTTCTTATTTTTGTTTTAGATTTTTTCCTGGATCGATTGTGAAGCGATTTGTGAAGGAATTTTTACATTTGAGGTAAGAAATAAATTATTTTATTTATTTTTAAACTTAAGAGAGGAAAACTGTGTAGCTTATTATGTTTAATTGACTTTTTGGAAAAGATTAGTTTTAGTTGCGAACATTTTGAGTATAGTATGTGTAGCCTAGTTTTATTGAGAGGAAAGCAGGAAACGATGGAAAGATAAAAGCTTATAAATAACATAGAAAATGCAATATTTCAGTTTATCGTGCCACGATTATGTCCTTTAGGCTAAAACTGATGTGTGATTAAGGCAAGTGAATGATGCTGGAAGAATTGGTGGAATGAGAAAGTAGGAGCAAAAGGAAGTACCCCGAGTAAACTCACGAACACGATGTTGTCCACTAAAAAGTTACATGTCTAGGGATTAAATGAAAGACCTTACGCATGAGAGATACCGTTGAAACATATATAGAGGAAACGATGAAAAGATAGAAAATGAAATTTTTAAGTTTAACGTCCCACGGTTATACCAGTTATGCTAAGACTGACGCGTGATTAAGGCAAATAAATAATAACTCAATAATTGTTGGAATGAGATAGTGAGAGAAAAACGTGAAAACCCAATAAGAGAATGATGTTTAACACAAAGTTAATTTGCGGGGGAATTGAAGGAGGGATTGCACGCACCAGAGGTGTACATTATAACATTGAGGTACCGTTGGAACATAACGAAAGGAAAGCAAAAGATGGTGCAAAGATAAAAGTTTATTAATGATATAGAAAATAAAATTTTTAAGTTTGACGTTTTACCCTTATACAGGTTAGGCTAAAGGGTGATAATGAGAGATGGATGAAATGGTGGAATGAGAGTGTGGGATGAAAGGGAAAAATTGCGAGAAAATGCATGATGAGAGTACTTACATGGTTTTTTACAGTGACGTAGTAGCTATGACGCATACCGTTGCTGTGTATTTTTGTTAGGCTAAAGGAGACGGTGATGATGAGAAATGAGTGAAATGGTTGAATGAAGAAAAATGGGAGGAAGCGGGAGAACCCCGACAAAACCTACGCATACGGTGTTTGCGCAGCATAAATTTGAGTTGTTGCGGATTGGGATTGTATGAGAGATTTGAAGCACCGGAGGCGCGCGGTACCGCAAACTGGCTTTAACAAATATTGGAATTTATTATTAGAA
The DNA here is from genome assembly GCF_964235325.1 of Thermobia domestica. Classification (NCBI taxonomy): domain Eukaryota; kingdom Metazoa; phylum Arthropoda; class Insecta; order Zygentoma; family Lepismatidae; genus Thermobia; species Thermobia domestica. Next base: position 120,908,178 of record NC_137462.1, on the reverse strand, counting down.
AGAGGATATGAAATATAAACTTTTAGTTAATTCATGAATTGAAAAAACAAAAGCAATGTTATGTAAGATAATGTGCAATTGAAATTAGTTGAGTAAATGTGTTGAATTGAACTGAATTGTTTTACGTTTAATGCACCGCTAGCTTAATTGGAAAAGTGTAGTTTGCCATATATTTTTGCGTGTAGATAGAAGGTTACGTAAAAATGCCATGGATTTAAAACAGACTGTTATTATGTGCCAGTTTGGCAATGACAGTTTTTTAATATTGGAAACACTCACCAACATTTATGACATGAAAATTGGTAATGTAGGTGCAAGTGTGTCATAATTATTTTGGAAAAGAGATAATTGAATTATATTTGTTAAGTAAAGAATTGGGCAAAACCATGCATGTGTAATATTAGTATAGATTTAACTAATAACGTACAGAGAAATGTTTTAATGCCTAAATTTAATTGAAATTAATACCCATATGGACTTTTTATTGGGAATATCACTATTTCACGGCGCGTGCTTGCGACTTAAATATTATTATTATTTTTTGGAATATATATGGCGTTATACCTGTTGTATAAGATTATGTAACTGGCCTTATGTCCGAAAGAATAAAAAATAAAAATACAGGAAACATAAAAGCATTGAGGGGCTAAAATATTTACTCAGACTGAAAGTAAATTTATGAATTATATTATATTAATATAAGTATAGAAAAAAAAATCAAATGACCGTATTTAAAATGTAGGTATAAAGAAGATTTCAGTTGAGTTAAGTTGATTATGTGTTTAGGTATACTTGTGCAGCCATGGAATATGAGACGTGGACCTACAACTGTACGTGCAATGGGAACCACATGAGTTTGCCACGGGAAGCAAACGCTGGTTACCCACGCGAAATGTGCGTACGTTAACCGCTTAGAAATGTCGGAGGTTATGAACGACAATAGTTTTTTTAGAAAAAACTGGATTTTATTTTTTTTATATTAATTTATTGAAAATAATGAATTGTTTTTTATGACACTTAGCAATTTATATTGCACGGTAATGCGAGTCAGGGTAAAAGGAGATGATCATTAAGGAAGTGGAAGGAAACGGAAGCATTCCGAAAAAATTATGATGATAATATTGTTTAGTATAAGATTAGTTAAACAAATTTTTGTTAGGGAATGTCCTAGAGGGTATGTTGACAAGAAAGAAAGGGAGGGGGCAAAGAAGACTACAATTAATGGCTGATATTAAAACAGAAAGATTATACGTGAAAACGAGAAGGTCAGCGGAGGACTGTGGAGCATAGAAGCTTGTTAGCTGTGGGAAGTGACTTGGTATTAAAGGCAAAATATCTATAATGATAACTTAAGCAGAAAATAGAATTATGAATTAAATGTACTAGAGGAAATTACTTTAGGATTTGCATGGAAAAAGTAAAATAAAAACGTAATGATAACTGAATATTATCTTGGTAGTATTGTTTCCTAGAAAAAAAAAAACTTTTGCTTAATTTGTGTGGAATTTTATATAAATGATACGAATATGTTCATACAATGGCAATAAGGACGTATGTTATTTGATATTTTGAATATGTAGGCAGAGACAGACATTGAAATTTTTTGTTGGGAGGGTTACAAAGTAATTTTGTTAGAATATGTTTCAAACTGGTAATTTTTAAGGTATTGTATACACCTATATGAAGGTTACTTTTTAAAACTAAGGTAAAAAAATTGTAGAAAAAAATTAGATTGTTTATGTTTGAAGGAATGAAATATTACTTTTGTTGGAAATATAGGTAAATTGCCTTATAATCATAATTTAGGGAACTTAGATCCCCAGAGTTTTTTTACTGATGGAAAATAAATAAATAAAAAATAATTAGAGTCATTATTTGTATTGAAGATCCAACTTTTAAGAACTGATATGTAAATAATGAAATAACTCTGACAGATCAAATTATAGGCGCTAAACGAATAAGTATAAGAGTGATAACTGAGTATTCAATGTACAGTAGCTATTTATTTTGAGAATAGAACAGTGAATTGATTGGATGAATTATTGAGAGATATAAAAAATAAGATGATACCTATTTTGATATATTTTTAATAGCACGTCTGCTTAAATATAACATGTGAAATTTTATAGTATTATTTGATATTTATAATTGTTTATTTTTGTTTGTTGCAGGATGGCACAACGCAGAGAAATTCAAATTATCGATTTAAGTATTGAAGATATTGATGTGAGGCATTTACATCCCGAAGAAGAGGAGGATGAGGTGCTGATAGTAAATCACGAAGAAGAAGAGGAGGATGAGGTGCTTATATTAGATCGCGAAGAAGAGGAGGATGAGGTGCTGATATTAGATCCCGAAGAAGAGGAGGATGAGGTGCTGATATTAGATCACGAAGAAGAGGAGGAGGATGAGGTGCTGATATTAGATCCCGAAGAAGAGGAGGATGAGGTGGCGATAATAAATCACGAAGAAGAGGAGGATGAAATGGTGATAGTAAATCACGAAGAAGAGGAGGATGAAATGGTGATAGTAAATCACGAAGAAGAAGAGGATAATCATTATGATGAAGAGGATAATGATGATCATGATGATAATGAGGTGGGGGAACAAGAGGAAGAAGAAGAAAACAATAGGGTGATTGAAATAAGTGAAGAGTTTTTAAAAACAATGATTAAATTACAAAAATTTTTAAACGTAGCGACGGATGCTAAAGTTTTACATACATTTAATCAATTTTTGAATAATTGTCAAGATTTATATAATGAAGGGAATAAATTGTAAAAAAAAAAACGAAAAATGTAAAAAAAAAGAAAAATGTAAATATAAGAAATAAAGAGAAAAAAAAAGAAATTAGATTAGACAATATAATTTGTGTGTTTTATTAATTCCAATATGATTACTTTAGGTAATTTGAACTGAGAAAAATCAGGTTTTAAGGTTACTTGGTTGTTTGGGTGATTGGAAGGCTTTATAGAGACCACATTTTTTTTTTTTTTTTTTTATGGTTTTCTCTTTCAGTTTTCTGCTGGATTGTAGGAAGACTGCAGCTAACAAATGGAGTAGAGTAAGGTATTGTATAATTTTTTATGGAAGACCCAGCGAATGATATTAGTTTCACAGGGATTTAAGAATGTTTTGGTGTTAAAATTACAGGGAAAAAGTCTATAGAAACCTTATAAGAAGAAGACTGCTGAAAATATAATTTCCAGTTACTGACTAAAGATGCTTTTTGAACTTGATTAAAAGACAAATTTTAGGTAGTGCAAGCCGGAATCCAGCTCAGCTATCTAAAATTTGTCTTTTAATCAAGTTCAAAAAGCATCTTTAGTCAGTAACTGGAAATTATATTTTCAGCAGTCTTCTTCTTATAAGGTTTCTATAGACTTTTTCCCTGTAATTTTAACACCAAAACATTCTTAAATCCCTGTGAAACTAATATCATTCGCTGGGTCTTCCATAAAAAATTATACAATACCTTACTCTACTCCATTTGTTAGCTGCAGTCTTCCTACAATCCAGCAGAAAACTGAAAGAGAAAACCATAAAAAAAAAAAAAAAAAAATGTGGTCTCTATAAAGCCTTCCAATCACCCAAACAACCAAGTAACCTTAAAACCTGATTTTTCTCAGTTCAAATTACCTAAAGTAATCATATTGGAATTAATAAAACACACAAATTATATTGTCTAATCTAATTTCTTTTTTTTCTCTTTATTTCTTATATTTACATTTTTCTTTTTTTTTACATTTTTCGTTTTTTTTTTTACAATTTATTCCCTTCATTATATAAATCTTGACAATTATTCAAAAATTGATTAAATGTATGTAAAACTTTAGCATCCGTCGCTACGTTTAAAAATTTTTGTAATTTAATCATTGTTTTTAAAAACTCTTCACTTATTTCAATCACCCTATTGTTTTCTTCTTCTTCCTCTTGTTCCCCCACCTCATTATCATCATGATCATCATTATCCTCTTCATCATAATGATTATCCTCTTCTTCTTCGTGATTTACTATCACCATTTCATCCTCCTCTTCTTCGTGATTTACTATCACCATTTCATCCTCCTCTTCTTCGTGATTTATTATCGCCACCTCATCCTCCTCTTCTTCGGGATCTAATATCAGCACCTCATCCTCCTCCTCTTCTTCGTGATCTAATATCAGCACCTCATCCTCCTCTTCTTCGGGATCTAATATCAGCACCTCATCCTCCTCTTCTTCGCGATCTAATATAAGCACCTCATCCTCCTCTTCTTCTTCGTGATTTACTATCAGCACCTCATCCTCCTCTTCTTCGGGATGTAAATGCCTCACATCAATATCTTCAATACTTAAATCGATAATTTGAATTTCTCTGCGTTGTGCCATCCTGCAACAAACAAAAATAAACAATTATAAATATCAAATAATACTATAAAATTTCACATGTTATATTTAAGCAGACGTGCTATTAAAAATATATCAAAATAGGTATCATCTTATTTTTTATATCTCTCAATAATTCATCCAATCAATTCACTGTTCTATTCTCAAAATAAATAGCTACTGTACATTGAATACTCAGTTATCACTCTTATACTTATTCGTTTAGCGCCTATAATTTGATCTGTCAGAGTTATTTCATTATTTACATATCAGTTCTTAAAAGTTGGATCTTCAATACAAATAATGACTCTAATTATTTTTTATTTATTTATTTTCCATCAGTAAAAAAACTCTGGGGATCTAAGTTCCCTAAATTATGATTATAAGGCAATTTACCTATATTTCCAACAAAAGTAATATTTCATTCCTTCAAACATAAACAATCTAATTTTTTTCTACAATTTTTTTACCTTAGTTTTAAAAAGTAACCTTCATATAGGTGTATACAATACCTTAAAAATTACCAGTTTGAAACATATTCTAACAAAATTACTTTGTAACCCTCCCAACAAAAAATTTCAATGTCTGTCTCTGCCTACATATTCAAAATATCAAATAACATACGTCCTTATTGCCATTGTATGAACATATTCGTATCATTTATATAAAATTCCACACAAATTAAGCAAAAGTTTTTTTTTTTCTAGGAAACAATACTACCAAGATAATATTCAGTTATCATTACGTTTTTATTTTACTTTTTCCATGCAAATCCTAAAGTAATTTCCTCTAGTACATTTAATTCATAATTCTATTTTCTGCTTAAGTTATCATTATAGATATTTTGCCTTTAATACCAAGTCACTTCCCACAGCTAACAAGCTTCTATGCTCCACAGTCCTCCGCTGACCTTCTCGTTTTCACGTATAATCTTTCTGTTTTAATATCAGCCATTAATTGTAGTCTTCTTTGCCCCCTCCCTTTCTTTCTTGTCAACATACCCTCTAGGACATTCCCTAACAAAAATTTGTTTAACTAATCTTATACTAAACAATATTATCATCATAATTTTTTCGGAATGCTTCCGTTTCCTTCCACTTCCTTAATGATCATCTCCTTTTACCCTGACTCGCATTACCGTGCAATATAAATTGCTAAGTGTCATAAAAAACAATTCATTATTTTCAATAAATTAATATAAAAAAAATAAAATCCAGTTTTTTCTAAAAAAACTATTGTCGTTCATAACCTCCGACATTTCTAAGCGGTTAACGTACGCACATTTCGCGTGGGTAACCAGCGTTTGCTTCCCGTGGCAAACTCATGTGGTTCCCATTGCACGTACAGTTGTAGGTCCACGTCTCATATTCCATGGCTGCACAAGTATACCTAAACACATAATCAACTTAACTCAACTGAAATCTTCTTTATACCTACATTTTAAATACGGTCATTTGATTTTTTTTTCTATACTTATATTAATATAATATAATTCATAAATTTACTTTCAGTCTGAGTAAATATTTTAGCCCCTCAATGCTTTTATGTTTCCTGTATTTTTATTTTTTATTCTTTCGGACATAAGGCCAGTTACATAATCTTATACAACAGGTATAACGCCATATATATTCCAAAAAATAATAATAATATTTAAGTCGCAAGCACGCGCCGTGAAATAGTGATATTCCCAATAAAAAGTCCATATGGGTATTAATTTCAATTAAATTTAGGCATTAAAACATTTCTCTGTACGTTATTAGTTAAATCTATACTAATATTACACATGCATGGTTTTGCCCAATTCTTTACTTAACAAATATAATTCAATTATCTCTTTTCCAAAATAATTATGACACACTTGCACCTACATTACCAATTTTCATGTCATAAATGTTGGTGAGTGTTTCCAATATTAAAAAACTGTCATTGCCAAACTGGCACATAATAACAGTCTGTTTTAAATCCATGGCATTTTTACGTAACCTTCTATCTACACGCAAAAATATATGGCAAACTACACTTTTCCAATTAAGCTAGCGGTGCATTAAACGTAAAACAATTCAGTTCAATTCAACACATTTACTCAACTAATTTCAATTGCACATTATCTTACATAACATTGCTTTTGTTTTTTCAATTCATGAATTAACTAAAAGTTTATATTTCATATCCTCTTTCTAATAATAAATTCCAATATTTGTTAAAGCCAGTTTGCGGTACCGCGCGCCTCCGGTGCTTCAAATCTCTCATACAATCCCAATCCGCAACAACTCAAATTTATGCTGCGCAAACACCGTATGCGTAGGTTTTGTCGGGGTTCTCCCGCTTCCTCCCATTTTTCTTCATTCAACCATTTCACTCATTTCTCATCATCACCGTCTCCTTTAGCCTAACAAAAATACACAGCAACGGTATGCGTCATAGCTACTACGTCACTGTAAAAAACCATGTAAGTACTCTCATCATGCATTTTCTCGCAATTTTTCCCTTTCATCCCACACTCTCATTCCACCATTTCATCCATCTCTCATTATCACCCTTTAGCCTAACCTGTATAAGGGTAAAACGTCAAACTTAAAAATTTTATTTTCTATATCATTAATAAACTTTTATCTTTGCACCATCTTTTGCTTTCCTTTCGTTATGTTCCAACGGTACCTCAATGTTATAATGTACACCTCTGGTGCGTGCAATCCCTCCTTCAATTCCCCCGCAAATTAACTTTGTGTTAAACATCATTCTCTTATTGGGTTTTCACGTTTTTCTCTCACTATCTCATTCCAACAATTATTGAGTTATTATTTATTTGCCTTAATCACGCGTCAGTCTTAGCATAACTGGTATAACCGTGGGACGTTAAACTTAAAAATTTCATTTTCTATCTTTTCATCGTTTCCTCTATATATGTTTCAACGGTATCTCTCATGCGTAAGGTCTTTCATTTAATCCCTAGACATGTAACTTTTTAGTGGACAACATCGTGTTCGTGAGTTTACTCGGGGTACTTCCTTTTGCTCCTACTTTCTCATTCCACCAATTCTTCCAGCATCATTCACTTGCCTTAATCACACATCAGTTTTAGCCTAAAGGACATAATCGTGGCACGATAAACTGAAATATTGCATTTTCTATGTTATTTATAAGCTTTTATCTTTCCATCGTTTCCTGCTTTCCTCTCAATAAAACTAGGCTACACATACTATACTCAAAATGTTCGCAACTAAAACTAATCTTTTCCAAAAAGTCAATTAAACATAATAAGCTACACAGTTTTCCTCTCTTAAGTTTAAAAATAAATAAAATAATTTATTTCTTACCTCAAATGTAAAAATTCCTTCACAAATCGCTTCACAATCGATCCAGGAAAAAATCTAAAACAAAAATAAGAAAAAATAATTAGTATAAATTCAACACATCCTTCACAAGCACACAATATCATTCTCTCTCTCTCTCTCTCTCTCTCTCTCTCTCTCTATATATATATATATATATTAAAAGTTTAATAAAAATTACTTGGGTGGTTTACAATTAAGTTCTATGGTATTATATAAATTTAAAAATTAATTCCACCATCAGCTTTTCAATATTTCTCATTTTATTTTTCTTAAAAGTCAATAAATAAAAATAAACTCATATTACAATTTACATTAAAATGATATTATATTCGCACTTCAATTATCTATAAAAGTTAAGTTCTTTCGTTATTACTTTATAGAATAAATATAAAAAACAAAATTCAACTTACCTTCCAAATATAGATATTTCCGGTCAACTAAAAACTCCTTTCCTCAAATATCACACGCAAACGTGGTATCACCCAGTAAGCTCTAAACTAGAAATAAGCGTGTTCTCCAAAACAAGATATTTATATTTTTTCACAAATAAAAGAGTCAAACTAACGCCAAACAATTTACGCTTTCTTTTTTTTTTTTTCAAATCTTAGCGTCCCCTGCAAACACTTTCGTCCAATTACTGTGTGTCTTAAAGCAAAATTCTTTTAAAAGGATGTCCCCCCTACAACTTCCCTTCAATACAACACAAAATTTACGCAAGTATCTCTCTACAAACAATAAATTCTCACATAAAAGATACTCTTTCCCTTAAATACAGCTTGTAGCGTCTAGATACTTAACAATAGCCAAAAAAAAAAAAAAAAAAAATACAATACACTTTTGTAGGTTCTGCAAAACGGAAACGAAACCAATGGTTTGCCTTTTTTCAGTTTTATTATCTTATTCAGCACTGGAAGAGCTCTTTTCCGTCTCTCTCTCTCTGTAAGTATAGCACCATACATTGACATAATTCTTCAATACTAAGGCGTTCAGTTTTCGTGCTTCAAGTCTCAGCTTCAGTCACACTTTACACCACATACATATTTTAATATATCTATAATTCACGTTATACAATATTCCATCTAACGTACCAAAGGTTCAATCCCCGACCCAATCAATTCAACTTTATGTTAAACAAAGACCGTGTTCGTGGGTTTTTTCGGGATTCTCCCGTTTCCTCCCACTTCCTATATACTTTTAAGAGCTTATTTTAGCTCCCATATTTAGTTCAAACACATTAAATTGTTCAGAGTTTGTAAAAAACAAACGAACCAAAAATAATCATCGTCTCCTTCACCTTAGCCGTACACGCATCAAAGGTGCGCGTCCTAGCTACTACGTCAATATAAAAAAAGCATCTAAATACTCTCATCACGTATTTTCTCGCAATTCTCCCATTTCCTCCCACTATCTCATCGTCTCCCTTAGCCTAATCCAAATAACCATGCAACGTAATCTTAAAAATTTCAATTTCAATATTCCAACTACAAAAAATATAAGTTTGTAAGCATCAGTATTATACACGAATTATTCACTAACTTCATGTGTCATGTAGCGTCGCTGTTGAAACCAAAGCAAAACTAACATCAAGTCAAGTCAAAATCCATTCAATTCATATTGTGTTCCTTCGAATTTTCATGTATCTTCCTATCAATTTTAATCCAATTATCCCAACACTAATAAAATATTTATCTTTAATGTATCAAACATCTATGTTCCACTCCTCAGCTCACAGCATATATATTTTCCCATATTTTATTCTATTTTTTTTTCTCAACTATAATATAATATCAAATCAATCATGTCTCTTCTCATATGCATCTTTTCAACTATATAACATAAAAATTTAACTAAATTAAAACTTCAAACAAATCCATAACCCCGAAATATCTAAATTTCTATTGCAAATATTATCTTATTTTCCACGTAAGTTTCTCACACTCCTTTTCGAAACTACAAAAATCCATTCATGATAGTATCCCTAACTTCAACAATACTTTTTTTTTCTTTTTTTCTCACTCTGTTAAACCACTGGCATAATATCAATCTTACTCACAACCTGTCTGTTTTCGCCCTTTCGTTTTTTCACAAAAACAAGTACAATAGCTATTCTTTAAAGTTAACAAGAATCTTTTCCAGAAAAAGGGCTTTTTTCTTTTCTTTCTTTTTTTTTTTATTCTATCAGGGCATGCTAAATGGAACATTTTTCTGTCTGACAAGTCAGAAAAATCTTTTTTTTTTTTCTTTTCTAAAAAGAGCTACGTTCAAGTCGAAATTACAGGGAGTCTCATCCGTCAACAATAAATGTCACATACGTTTTCTCAAATAACTTTCTACATCCTAACAACTTAAAAGATCTTTTTTCTTTCTTTCTTTTCTAAAAAGACTTAGACATGCACGTGTGTCGCAACCAACATCACGTTTTCTCATCCACACACAAAAAAAGTTTCGCTTTCTATTGTAGTAATTTTAACTATTCCCACGTTAATTTAAACTGGTCCTTTGGTCAAAAGGACACTACACTTTCCCTATGCAATCTTGTGCCATGTATCTCAGTATGGGGCAATGTAACACGTAACTATCTCTTTCTTACATTCTCTCTCCTTCAGTATAATAAGCGGTACCTCTCCATAGGGTGCATGTTACAGTGCCCCCAATTAACCCATGTCCAGAGCACAGTTCGCCCCCCCTTCACCTCCAAAAAAACTTGGAACACACACATACAAGCAGGTGTCTCCTATTTCTTTCTTTTCCATGCATTAAAAATCACAGTCCCCTCATTAAGCAATGTCCAAAAAACTGAACCACCCAAAAATATAGCACACCTGTGTATATGTTTCTTTCTTTAGTACACATCAAAGAATTCTCTCCCTACCTATGCCATTCTTAGGTTACATGACTTTCTCACGTCCTGCTGTTACACTATTTTCAAACACCCATATCTCACTTTCAACTCGTACTTTCTTACTTCCTTAATTGACAGAATGATGGAATTACGTGACACTTACAAGAAGCTTTTCAATTTTAAATTCTATCCTTTTTCTTTGATGTTTCTCATGTTTCTAAAACTCATTTCACATGTCTGTCTCACCTCCTACGGTTCAAGTATTGTGCAACATCCATATGTCACATTAAATTGACACTTTGTTACTTCCTTAATTGACACAATGATGAAAATACGTGACAATCTTACAAAGAGCTTCTCTCACGTTTATAAAGGGTGTTGGTCGGCTATTCAATGCATAAAGAACACCCACGAAGGTTACATATCCCAATATGACTACTGTAGTATTTTGTCCATTTCAATACGAATTTTAACTTAATCACTAATGCATTTAATAATAATGACCCTATAACTTAAAAAAAAAAAAAAAAAGCTTTTGGGGATTGCGAATGACAAGAGAAATGGACTGGTACCATGAAAAGGGAGGTGATGAATATTGGGATGAGGGTCATCACCAATTGATTAGAGAGAGGGATATTATGCCATTTATAGAAGTCTGTTGTTATGGATATCTCCTAATATCTCTACAACCATGATTTTCAACAATTTAGAAACACATACATCAAGCATGTTTTTTGATGACTTCGATGTTAGATTACAGAAGACAGCAGCGACCGCTCAATAACTTCAGCTCAGCCAACCTTATAATGCATTGTAAGGTAATATTGCCTACGAGACGAGACGATAAATAACGTTTTTTCATCTCGTCTAGCCACGTAAATTTTACAGAAGTCTCATCTCGTTTCGTCTCGATTCTTGTAGGAATACAAATCTTTTCTAATCTCGTCCTGATCTTCGAAAGCTTGTTGCGTCTATATATATATATATATATATATATATATATATATATATATATATATATATATATATATATATATATATATATATATATATATATATATATATATACTGGCGGATTAAACCAAACGTCTTCGGGGAGGCTCTTTGTTGTGGAGTGGAATATGTTCCCATAAATTACCCCCTCCAAAAAAAAAGAAAGGTAAAACGGATTCAGGAAAAGAGGGTAAAAGATATAATTGCTATGGAATTTTCACCACAATGCCCCCTCCCCCAAAACGATATTCTGTCTATAGGCCTAGTCGTGGCTATGCTTTACTAAATATTTCGCTAGAAAAATATCAGGTTAAACATTTCTTAGAACGCTCATAACGTTTCTGTATTTTAGTAAAACAAATTAGACAAAAGAACTTACGAGAAGTTGCAACGCAAAACGCGCTTTTTGGTGAATACCACCCAAGGAGTATCTGTCGATATAATATTGTCGCGATCTACGACAATGTTCCTGTGATATTCAAAAGTGCTAGTCCTCCTACTTTCTCCATTCCACCATTTCATTCATTGCTCATCATCACCTTCTCCTTTAGCCTAGCCCGCATAATCGTTGAACGTAAAACTCAAAAATTTCATTTTCATTTTTTCCATTCAGTCGCTTTTCGCCAGAACGAGATCGCAACCACGTTTTCAGTCGGTGCAATGTGGATTAAGATCGTTCTGCACTGGCCACAATCGAATGCAGGGTTACAAGTATGCACAATAGTTTTCGAATAGTCACGCGAAGATCTTCGTCACTGGTGGCCAAGGTTTCCAACGCAGTCCGTGATAGAGTTTCACCTTCCTCTTTAATTCTCTTCCATTTAGAAGTACAGATTGCAAATTCAGAACTAGGGAGGGAAAACAGCATTTTTTCTTCAGTTCCGATAGTTTTGTAAAGTCCGATAGTTTTAGAACGCGGAGGTGTTGCTCAGAGTTTTGTCAGTTGCACGTGTTGGCAATAGAATGTTGAGTCCGTATACGTTTAAAACTTCCGGCGCAAGACGCATTTTGATGTCTTCTACGACCGACTCTATCAACGGAATGTAGACAGTTCTTCAGTAGTAAGATGTCGTGTCATCTGCCCTGAAGTGACTACGATGTGTTTGTCTTTGGGTGAGATGAGGAGTTCGAATCTGCACGTCGACACTGGCGCCCATTCTGGATATTGCTTCGAAAATTGCCTTGGAATATTCTTTGCTGTTTGAGCGCTTCTTGTTTAATGCTGCGATAGTGTCCTGAATGACATCTGACGCTGCGTTCATGTCTCAATCTGTCTTCTGCAAAAGTCGATGAAGGAGAGTGTTATCGTGAGAACATCCTGAAGACAAGTAATAGTTACGATAAACTCGCTGTCGTGCATGGCAGAAAAAAGTGCCCGTGCTTTGGCTGTATCTAACCTGGATGACTTGGAACACACTGTAGAGCCTATTTTTCTTTTTTCTTTTTTTCTTTTTTCTTTTTTCTTTCTTTTCTTTTTTCTTTTTCTTTCTTTCTTTCTTTTTTTTTTTTTTTTGAAATTTCAAGTGAAATTGTAACACCATGTCGTTCCGTTCAACCCATCTCGTTTCACAAAATGTCTCCAATTGGCCACCAAGCGTAAGGTTAATAACAGTATTACGTTTTGACGATGAGGTGGAAAACACAATGATCTCTTTCATTGTTCTCAGACATTTCCTCACGCACTATACTGACGATGACCTGAAGATGGACAAGTTGAGGCTGTGATTACAATATGAACAGTACAGCGTGCTTGAAGTCTTCTTCTGGACTGCCCCGCGACTTTGAGAGGTCATGACGGCGCAACCATCTGTACCAATGCCAATGCAGTTTTTCGGGTCGAGTGAGAAGTCTCGTAGCAAAGATAGAGCAATTTTTTCAATTTTCCCTCCAGTCAGTGAGAGTTCGGGCGGTTCTGCGTCTTCGGATTCCGAGCTCGAACCAATGTCCTCACGTTTCAGCTCTGGTGATCGAGGATCAATGAAACTGAAGCAGTCTTCTCTTATTTCACCCATGTGTTCGTACCTTAGAATCAAAGACAGCTGAGATGTGTGCGAAACGTCCGTAGTCTCATCAAACATAATAGAATAAAACTGACCCTCCCGCACTCGATTGACAATATTTTAGACGTGATTTTTCATCCACAACCCTGAATGAGGGCATTTTGTGTGGTTTTATTGGCAAAAATTGTCCTTTTCGATGCTTTCTTCCAGTGATTCTTTAAGACATCGTTACCATAAGTCATTCTAAATTTGCCCAATTCTCGAAAATTGCCCTCGTTGAACTTAGTTTCTACACCGTCACCATCTGAGGTCCAATTATCCGCACAAGCATCTTCCCTGCGGCCTTGAAAAGCAATGCCTTGCCTTCCAATAAATATCACATTCTACATCATTAATTTCAGTTTGTCGCGATTTAGGATTACTTGTCTTCTTGACGAGTTGATTTGATTCTCGACTGGTTTCACTGGTTCCCAGTAGTTTTTCAGAAACGTTTTTCAGACCTCAACAGCGTTAATGTACTATTATGCCTTGTTGTGAGTTTCTAAAATACCGTAGAAAGTAACGAATTTCTTCAAAGGTTTAGTCACAAGAGTTTGGAGAGGCATGTTTATTCGATAGCCCCCAACCAAACCCGTTGCAAAAAATGACCAATATTTACTTTTAAAAAAAGACCCCTCTCATGGGAAAGAACTAGCCATGGATAGTTTTCCTGATGTTATGGCCTCAAGTAAAATCGTCCTTCTTCCTGAAATTTATCTGATATTATGACTCGAGTTATCGTTAGCGTAAACGCGGCATGCTGGACAGACACAATTTTTAAACAGAATTTAAAGAATTAACCCTCTTTTGAAATAACGCAAGAACGATCCCAAACTTTCGTTTTTTTTTAATTTTTCGTAATTTTAATATTTTGGAGGGCTCTTGTGGGGGGGCGATCGCCCCCTCGCCCCCCTATATATGTTTCATTTTGTAAGTTTATGTACAAAATTTACGCTCTAATTTTCTACTTAATTTCATATAGAAGTCAGAATCCTCCAGCGTCAAGAGAAATGCACGAAGAGTGTGATACAAGAACATTTATAGCGGGCTTTATGCAGAGTCGTTTCGACGTCTGATTAACGCCATACTACGGGTTTGACTAAAGGATGGTTATCAAAATTGTATTCAGAGTCTCTGATTAGGATGTAGTACTTGACGAAGTTAATCACATGTGACTAATTAATCTAGAGCAGAGGCTAAACTTTTACCCACGATTTAGCGTGCGACACAATATTTCGTATTTCATGTATTTTCATTTTTACAGACTACGCATGCGCTCATCTACTTTTGCATAGTTACCACATTTATTTTTCTCACCCGATGCATTGGGGTTATGTAAGTTAATCTTATCCAAACCAACTTTTTAGTTGTACTCAAAGTTTGGACTCTGAATACCAAAAAGTGCACCTTCCTTAGTAAAGAGCTAGTATGCCATCAACTAGTCTATGACTAAACCTTGATTAACGAATTCTCTCTGAATACCGCCCTGCATATTTATTATTGGAGCAGTGGCGGATCTGAGCCGGGGAGGTTTGGGTCCTCCAGTTTTTTGAATGACAAAAATAACTGAAGCTATTATTTATATATTCTTGAAAGCTTATGGTAAACACATGATATAGTAACATAGTCTGGAGTCGGCTGACCCCCGTCCAGTTTTTACCTTCTAGATCCGCCACTGTATTGGAGTATACTGTGTAATGACCAGTGTATCTTTAAACCTTGATAAATGCTCCTCATTGTGTTTCAAATCACTTTATCAATTTATAGTTTTTATATTGTAAGGATTCCCACATCACGACAAAAAAGCACGTGTCAACTCAACACGTGCTATCGATTATAAACACCTTGGCATGCCAAGAAGCCGACACGAAAGACACCGAGGATCGCCGAAAGAAGACGGACGTCACGGAAGGACCTGAAGAGGTCAGATAAAAGGCGGACCACCGAGGGACCCAGCATCAGTCGACCAACTGATCGTAACCTATCATAAGCCCTGGAGGTTGCTATGAAGCTAAGGGGATCATCTTGAATACCATACCTCGTGAGGGCTGCTATGAGCGGAGGTTTCTAGAACCCAAATCCTTCAGACCCCAAGAGGCTGCACTGAAGCTAAGGAGCCGTCCGTACAGAACATCCTAACCCGTGACCTTGGTCACTGAAAAGAAATTTCATTGTCAGAACTTTGTAGACACAAAGACTTAGTTTTATAATAAAATTGGTGAAGGGATAAAATCTCGATCCGTTATTAACTCTACCAAAATCATTACAATATTATGTATCATGGGTGAACTAGAGTCAAGAAACTCCTGAAATTTCTCGTCTCGTCCAGAAAATGAGATAAAAGAAATGTCATTTATCATCTCCTCTCGAATTTGAAAATGTATTACCGTCGATTTCACTTTCGAGAAAAGACTAAAAATTTCTGGTCCTCTCGGCAACATTGCTGAAAATTATTGACAAAAAATCACAAGATGGAAATATTGTGTGTACTCGTATTATTGTAGAAAAACGATGTAGGTATTTTAGGGAAATTTGTCCATTTTATTTTCATAGGATTCTCTGTGGGGCATAGTAAGGAGAGAAAAAGGGAAGGGTCTACGACAATTCGTCAACCTGTCACTTCGTCAAAAGTTTAAATCTGTCACATCGTCAAAAGAAACGGTCAACTCAAAGCTGTCACATCGTTAAAAGAATCGGCCACTCGTCAAATTAAGCAGACATATTGTCAAACATAGAGATAAGACATTTCATCATCCTGTCACTTCGTCAAAAATATAACATAGTACATCATCAAAAGAGTATGCAGGCAGGTATATACTTGTTGTTTTATACTTTATTTGCTTCGCTGCCACTTTTGATTGGTATTTTTTATTTAGAATATGTTAGGGGTAGCTTATTGATAAGTTCGTCAAATGACCACATCTTCAAACGGTCACATCGTCGAAAGAAACGGCCACTCCCTCAAACGGACACTTCATCGGAAGAAACAAACACATAGTCAAAACACAAAACGGTCACTTCCTCAAAAATACAAAACGTGCAAATGTTCTGAACAAAAGTCCACTTCCTCAAACGGTCACATCATCAAAGAAACAACCACTTTCTCAAACGGATACTTTGTCAAAAATATACAAGACTATTAGTCTTTCTAGAAGAATAGTTCAAAAGAGGACAACTGATAACACTAAGCCATTCCTAATTGAACGCTGAGTTTCCGTCATATTTAGGCCAGAACTGCCATCCACAGTTTCTGGAATTCGAAATACGGCCTATTGAAATTTTGCTTTTAGCTTTCTTGGACAGCCCTAACTCTGAAATTATGCACTTTTCGCCATAGGTCCATGTGAACTTTTTCTCTTATTTTGAAGTGAGGAATCACCTCGTACAGTTTGTCGGTTTAGTTTATTAACACGCTGAATATATATATATATATATATATATATATATATATATATATATATATATATATATATATATATATATATATATATATATAACCAGAACGCGGTATATATGTTGTTAAAAAATTAGAATAGCACCACTGGCAGTGGTGCTATTCAGCCGGTTCGCATCGTTCGCCAGAACCGGTTGTTAAAATATTTCGAGTTCGCAGAACCGTTTGTTATACCCAGGCATAAACGCAAACACGCATGGCCTAAAAAAGAGTGAAAGAAAGAAGCCAAGCCAATTAGTGAAAACACCTGTATCTTTCCGCTCGCTTGTATTGTTGTGAAGACAAACAACTTTCAATTGTTTCAATTCAATGGGCAGACAGAAATTTGAATGGGCAGATAGAAATTTGAATATGAATTTCGGGATTTTGTCCGGGATACTGGGATCTATGAATGTAATGAAGGGGTCGTCCACATATTAAGTAACGCGGCAAAGGGGGAGAGGGGGTTCGACCTTGCGTTACGAAGTATGGCACAAGGGAGGAGGGGGTTAACGTCTTCGTTACGTAACGTGTATTTTCTGTTTCCTTTAGTGTTATTCTCAGGTTTATATACAATCTTTTAAACAAATAATTTACTCATTTCTTTTCATTTTTATATATAAATATTTATATTGTTTTGGAAAATTTAGAACATACAGCCTGTATAAATTGAATCATGCAGAAGAGATTTGAAGACGCTACTAGACACCAGCATGGCTGGTGACGAACTCTCCGTGTATTACAATACAATAAAACTCTGTTTTGTGGCTATCGCCGCAACGCATTTACGGTACACACTTTTCTGGAGTTAGTTGTTAGCGATCATAACTACCACTTGAAAATGCCCTCGCGTTCCCACTCGCAACGCTATTTCTGAGAATAGATTTAAAATTTTTGATTCGAATCATTACCACCTTATTCTTCCAAGGGGTTTCGTATGTGAAACAGAAGAAACTCTTTTTTTATGAAATAATATTTTCCACGACAGAAAGATCCAAGCAAAATAATATATTAAAAACCGAGTCGGATATTCATCTCATACTGAATTTTTTATCTTTAGATTTAAATTCTCCAAGAGAAATCGAGTTCATTCGCATTCTGGCACTGATTTAACGGACAAGAAGAATTTGAAAAGGAGTAAACTGAAGTCCAAAGAAGATGACTGAAAGCTTGTTCACAAACGAGATGTCCTTGCTCTTTCACGTGTCCAACCACCCCGAATCTGTGATCTACGGAGAAGAGAACCTCTTTTTATCGTCGACAGCGGGAAATTTCAAATACCAGATTCCAGAAAAAAGAGGTCAATCCCAGTGCTGCAGATCCTGTTTCCCCTGCACCTTCCTGCAGCCTTCATCCATGCCAATCATCGGTGACCTAAGAGGTTGGATTCAATCTTTTTGGGAAAACGACAGTATGAAATTTCGGTCGATCACTCGGCCCCCGAAATTTCCCTGGATTTTCACATTTTATTGGAAAAATTCCCTTTTTCCGTTTTTGCTAAATGTACCCATGTATTTTCCCTAGATTAGGGAAATTCCCCTCAAACTACGAGCACTATTCCCCCCTTGCAGCGTTGCCAGAGGTACAATCTTGACCATGGCCGGAATCCGTTGTAGTAGAGCTATGGGTTCTGATTTTACCTTTTATCGTTCAGTAAAATAAACAATAAAAGTGAAAATCGAAACAGTAAATACCTGTGTTTTAGTCAGTCAGTATACAATACAATGGAATAGGCCCACATCTCACAAGTTTCATACCATCCCAAAATAAGTAAAACTGCACGACAACTCGTCTCCTGGGGTGCACGATAGCTCAGTGGTAAAGCTTTTACCTCTGGTGCGTGGGGTCCCTGCTTCGATCCCCGGCCATTTAATTTTGTGGTGGACAATATCGTGTTCGTAGGTTTTTTCAGGGTACTCCTGTTTCCTCACACTTTCTTATTCCACGAATTCTTCCATCATCATTCATTTGCTTTAATCATCGTCTCCCTTAGCCTAATAGACATAAACGTGGGGCGTTACACTCAAAGATTTCATTTTTATTCCAACTTGTCTTCTGATAATTCAACACCAAGTCTCAAATACGAACATTTTAAGATAATTGTTATATGTTCTATTATCTTTAATTTCTCGTGTATAATTTCAAAGCAACAGAATAAACACTTCTGGTTACAGAAAAAAGGCACCAGAAAAAAATAAAAAAGTAAAACATAAAAGTAGGAAATTTTATTGTACGGTTCTTCGAAGGATAAAAGAGAATTTGTTAAATTTCGATACTAAATTTAGTAATGGGTGCAGTCTTACTATACGGATCCACAGATTGTAAAATGTACGAAAAAATTTGGGGAGGTCTTTAATTTGCCCATTTTATATCGAGAACAGAACCCAACGAACCCCTGCGGGGCTTCTAACCCTACCTACTCCCACTGCTATCTCTACCCTTCCTCCTACTCCTATTACTACTTATACTATGGATCCGTATCAGTGGCTTAACTACGTTTTATGGCCGCCCCCGCAATAGAACACCCAGGGCCCCCGCCATAAGAAATTTTTTTGTGGAATGATAGATAACATAATAAATAACTATACTTTCCTGTATCTGTGAATAATGAGTTAAATGCATGCAACTACTAGACCTAAATATTCAAAATGAGCTCATCCGTGGCTAAGCGGTTAGCGTACGCGCCTTTGGCGTGGGAGACCCGGGTTCGATTCCCGGCGGGAGCTCATGTGGTTGCGATTTCAAGTTAATCAGTAGATCCACGTCAGTAGTTATGGGGCATCTTTTCGCCCATATTAATGAGGCAGTTTGGCGATATTTCTGACATGGTATCAGTTCCTAATGCACGTTTGAAAAATGGATACACCTTTTTCCCGCATACTAATGACACATAATGTATGCAAGTGCAGCCGGAGGTTGTATAAAGAACATGACATATAATAAATTGGTTTCCGGTGAAAAGAAATGTTAATTGGACAAGCAGAATACAGAAAAAAAACCTTTCGGAAATAAAATATGCAGATCACACACGTAGAACAAGGTAATAGATTGTTGGATTCATTAATATGCAGCACATGTAACGCGACAGCTGCTGTTGGAGAATATTCTGGAAATTTGGATCGTCGGAATGAGTGAAAGAAAGTACTAGAAACTTCGAGATCTTTTTAAATTTATTGTTGATGGAATAGGGGAAAGAACACACTCGAAACTTCTGGAAAGATTGAAGGGCATATAAATACCGATTTATTTGCATGATTCGTACAACGTATAAGAGATAAGAAACGCAAATATACTGTTGGAAGAAGAAAAATTGATACATAGAAGGCACCGGAAGAAAAAAAATCATTAGTAGGCACTAACTTTGTAGTTTTCTTGTATTATACTTGTTCATTTTTATATGGGAAAGGGACATATTGTAATTGTCTGGAGTATAAGGGGGACGGAACTGTTTGGTTTTAATCGGGAATTGATTGCGGATTTTTCGGCAATGAAAATGATATGATTCGGTGTACTTTTATGGAATTATAACTTGACTAAGATATAGTATAATGTAATATGTAGGCTAGAGGGAATCAACATTAATGATTGCACCGGGACTCGAATGAATATTCTCCCAGGTGGAGAACCGTACGCTAAATTTTATGCTTGAAGTGCGAACTTGTTACTTATATGTAGCTATGAATTGTGTAAGACATAACAGGTATATATAAATTATATTGTACAGAAAGTTAGCAGAATGCGCCCCCGGGAATCGAACCAGAGCTCTTCCACGTGAAAAGCCGTACGACAAACATTTTGCTTAGCAGATGTTGTTACTTATATGTAGCTATGAATTGTGTAAGGCATAACAGGTATATATAAATTATATTGTACAGAAAGTTAGCAGAATGCGCCCCCGGGAATCGAACCAGAGCTCTTCCACGTGGAAAGCCGTACGACAAACATTTTGCTTAGCAGATGTTGTTACTTATATGTAGCTATGAATTGTGTAAGACATAACAGGTATATATAAATTATATTGTACAGAAAGTTAGCAGAATGCGCCCCCGGGAATTGAACCAGTGCTCTTCCATGTGAAAAGCCGTACGACAAACATTTTGCTTAGCAGATGTTGTTACTTATATGTAGCTATGAATTGTGTAAGACGTATAACTGGTATTTAGAAAGTATATGGTAAGAATTATTATTATTATTATTGTTGTAAACTGTTGTGTTTTGTTTTATAAACGCTAGTGTAACAATGAGGTTATATGGCGACAGAACGTTTAACGTTACCGCAGATTGAACTTAAGGGTTTTTCATGTTGAAAGCTAAGGCAATAAAAAGAGACCCGAGATTGTTTGAACATATTACCCAGGATGAAATGTAGTAGTGAAGTTAAAAGGGAAACTTTATACTTAAATTTTGTAATTGGACATCGTAATACAGCAAATAATTATTTTTAATTCTTTTATTGTTTTAGGTGGTGAAGGAAATAAAAATCTTAATAGAAACACGGGAGAACAAACCTTATTTTCCTGAATTGTTTGTTGTTGAAATATAGCGGAGGTTTTTTAGTGAAAAGGAGTTATAGATTGGTCTTAAAATATGGATTTACTGACACCGTTGGATCTTAGTGGTATGAAATATTGAAAATATTGGATAATGTGTGATATGGATATTGAATACTGAAATATTGACATAAATGTTATTATAAGTGTTACATCCAACGAATATACTGGCTATACTAAAGGAGACGGTGATGAGAAATTAATGAATATGGTGGAATGAAGAAAGTGGGAAGAAGCATGAGAACCACGACAAAAACCCACGCACATAGTGTTTGTGCACCAAAAAAGCTAACTTGAAACAAGCTGGGATTGAACCAAGGACTCCATGCACCAGAGGTGAACGCTATATTGCGTACCCACCATAGCTTTTTCTATGTATTATATTTGGATGAATAAAGGTACGCATGTATAAGTTGGTGGAACGAGAATGTAGGCGGAAACGGGAGAACTTCACACACAATGTTTAAACTAGAAATACACTTTGATTGAGGGAAAGCATTTTGTTTTAGAAGTGACTTATTTTTATGATCAGCGCTATTTAATGTTTATAAACGAGGAAAGAAACTGTAGCAGTTATTGGAGAATTATACTTTTGAAACTTTTTATACAAAATTAGGTGTTTATATAACTTCATACATACTAGTAAAGAAGATATATTTAATAACACGTAATGTACGTTAGGGACAATTTTGACATTTAAACAGTGTAGGTAACGACTCTTAAGGCAATACAAGAGACGGACAATTATTTGACAGCGCAGATTAGTTTTATATGCAGATGGAAACAATTGCTTTAAATAAGAGATAGCACTTTGAACGTATAGTTTGGTTAAAAGTGCTTTACTTTAGAACTCATAACATTAAGTACAAGGTAACCAACACCATTGGCGATAACTATTAGCAGGACTGTGAGCGATGGGAATTAGCGTGTTGGAGAGACAGATACATTTTGCATACATAATAAATGCATAAGAAAATAGTATTTTAATGTTTTAGTTGTCTGCATATACAGTGCAGATATATTTGTGAGTGAATACATGACATATAGTTATAACATATCAGAAGTGATGTACTCCCGAAATTAGATCTTCCTAAACCTTAAAGAGATTATATTGTGCAGTTTTCACTTATTGAGTTAAATTTGGTAATTTAAGACGAACTGTGGTTTTGCTTTTTACCCACTGCAGTTGTATTGGATTGAAATACTGAACTTACTATATCTGGATTTTTAGTTACTGTTTTACTGGTTTTATGAATGATTTGGGAGGGCTGTTGTTTAAAGTGGAATTTGAACCATTACTAATGCTTGTAACGAGAAACTATATATATATCTATTGGGAAGTGTGGACTTTCTTTTACGCAGATGAGAAGTAGCCTGTGTGTAAGACAGCAATACGAAAACGAATATTTGTACAACGAATTGAATTACTATTGCTTACAACAGGATTTATTTTAACTGTACCTGGGACTTTTGATTGATAAGTAAATGAGTAAATTATATTTTAAAGCGGTGTTGAGATTTATTTTGTATTAGGTTATCGACTACTGTTTGGATTATTTTTAATTTATGTTTTATATAACAACAAGGTTATAAAGAACAATATAACAGTAATATGGGTTTTGAACCACAATAGGGACAACGTTAATGCAGTTGCTGTGTATATGAACTGTTATGGAACATTAATCACTTAGTATATAGCATTTTTATATCATTGTAATTGCAAGAGAACTGTATTATAAGACTACTTAAATTGTAAATAATAGTTAGAGCTAAGATACTGAATTACTGGCAACTGAATTGTCAGTGAGAGTAATGTATTGTTTTAAAGAAATAAATAAATAGATATTAGAAAAAATAATTTTAGATGTTTTCTATGCTATATGAAGAAACTAGTCTTTAAGAAGCAGTGCATTAAAAGAAAAAAATAATTGGTTTCGAAGAATATGGTAGGAAACTGAAAGTATTTAATACTTAATTTCCGATTATTTTTTACAGACATTACCAACGTAACTGAATGATGAACTGTTGTCCATTGAACAAGAGTCACTGAGCTTGATACCTTGTGTTTACTTTATGATATGAAGACTTTAAAACTTTTCTTTTCAAAACTTTTTAAGAAAATTATGGTTGCAGTAGGAGAGAAATGCGTGATATACTGTAGAAAACTCGATGTTACAATACCCTTGTACTCTTGATGTCTTATAAAAAGAAGTTAGTGTACTCTTTTGCTGAGAATATAGATGACAATATTGTAAAATTACGTGTCGTTTTATTGCAACTAGAATAATGTTACTTTAATAATGCTTAAACGCAGTGACTGTTAGTGCAGAATCCACCCTCCAACAAATTTTAGGATGTGCAGACCCTTACTTGGTATATGCTTTTTAAAAGAATAAGGCTTAGAGAGCTCAATACTTTGAGGTAAAGGATAAAATGTCTATGAAATGCATAGAAATATACAGGAAAATACTTCTTCTTATTAAGATGATAACGTGAAATACTTATTCCATTTTATATAGTAAAAGGACAAGATTGTACTTTTGTGAATAATTACCTTGGACTTGAAAATCAAACACAACCCTTTTGTTAGACAACCACTAGAAATCCTACGTATAATGAATTGACACACACTGCAGACGCTTTACTTTTATTGATCCTGATAAACATTGTATGGTAACCTCTTGAAACTTGTAGACCCACAGTGAGGTATACTCGGATATGGGGAGAGCACTATGACTTAGTGGTAGAACGACATTTTGATAGTCGTGATTTAAAACTGACCAAGTGAACTTTGTGGTGGACAACACCTTTTTTTCTCCTGGTACTTCCATTTCCTACAGCATTCATTTATTGGCTTAATTGGCTTATCCCTTAACCTAAAGAACGTTCTTCAGAGTAAGGAAGCTATCATGTTTCATAATATATAGTATAACAGGTACGATTGTCGATGTATATTAAAACCTCAACTTCCTCGATAGAATTTTACAACGACAAAAGATTTTGAATTGAATAATAATACGATTTCTATGCCTTGGCAGGCTAAGATCGAACCATGGATCCATCACGCGCCAGAGGTGAAGGATTTTGAAGGCGATGAAGAATATTTTACAATCCCACAGTAGTATCAATAATTGTTTGAGATTCTTAATATACTATGTGATACAAAGGTTCCATGAATTTTATTTTGTTCTTCTGGACTAATGTTTAAGAGGACCAGAATGATAGATTTCAAGGACTACATATGGTGCACGGATTACAGTTTAATTTTACAGCTTTATACACTTGCATTCAAAATTATAGGGCCATTAGGTGCTTGTATAAGACTCCTGTTGGAATAAATGTTTTGCTGGAACCTTTTTAAAATTTAATGTAAAACTTTAAACATAATGAAGAAAATAAGAACATGCTGAGGTGATTTAAACTTGAAAACTCCTACCGTGCAAAAGAATTAAGGTAAACAGCCTCTGTTTTCAAGCTGAGACTGTCCATGGTTGAGACTGAACATCAAATATAACGATTATTTTTCTCAGATGATGAGTTCGTATGCTTATGCCAGTAGCTAAAACTGGAAAAGTGAACCAGGTAGTGTTTGTAAAATGGTATTACATGGATCAATCTCAGAACATGGATCAATCTCAGATCAATGGCCGCAAAAAGTCCTGTATCAGTTTGAAGTTGGTACCTGAGCCCCCTTCACGGAGTTTCCTGAGGGTCACCACAACAACACCACTTGATATGCTTTATCATCGTTTCTATCTCAGTTTTTGTTTCATCTCTCTATTCTCAGCCGTTTCTGATTTAGGCCTATAAGCACTGGACTTTTTATCTGATACAGGACCCACTTTTTGCGGCCATTTTGAAAACGGTGGCCCAAATCGAAAATTATTTCCTACAAAAGTTGTTTCGTTTTTCAAGTACTATTGAATGCGGTACGATTCAATACGTGTTCCCATTTGAAAATTTGAAGTTGGCCTCTAGACCCCCTTGAAGGAGGGCCCTGCGGGTCTTCAGAACAACACCATGTAATGTGCCCTATGACATTTTCCTATCTCAGTTTTTGTTTCATCTTTTTATTCTTAGCCATTTCGGATTTATAAGCACTGGACGTTTTATCTGATACAGGACCCACTTTTGGGGCCATTTTGAAAACGGTGGCCCAAATCGAAAATTATTTCCTACAAAAGTTGTTTCGTTTTTCAAGTACTATTGAATGAGGTATGATTCAATACGTGTTCCTATTTGAAAATTTGAAATTGGCCCCTGGGCCCCCTTGAAGGAGGGCCCTGGGGGTCACCACAACAACACCACGTGATGCGTCCTATGACATTTTTCTATCTCAGTTTTTGTTTCGTCTTTTTATTCTCAGCCATTTCGGATTTATAAGCACTGGACGTTTTATCTGAAACACCCTGTATATTCTGTTAGTATACTTTATACCGGAGTCACCTATTGAAAAATATGAGGAACAGTACGTCTTAATTGATTCAAAATGTCCATCAGTTTGTATCCTTCTCATACTTGGTGACTTCAATTTATCGGACGGAAATTTCAATGACTACAATAGTTATCTCAAAATTCCAGCCAAACTGCAATGCATTAAAAATTTCATGTCATTTAACAATTTACAGTCATTTAATAATGTACATAATAAATTCGGAAAACTATGGAGAACCTTATCCCTTTGTAAAAAAAAGATGAACATCACTCAACTTTGAACGTTGAAATATAATTGGGTCGTCTAAAACAAGCAAAATCTAAGCGTAATGTAACGGGATATAATTTTAGAAAGGCAGACTTCAAAAAACTTTACATTGAACTTGGGCGGGTAAACTGGGACTACCTTACAGGATACAGTGATGTAGACGGAGCTGTTAAATGCTTTTACGACACTATATATAGCACATGTGACCTCTGCGTTCCAAAGAAAACAAAACCTCCGTAAAACTATCCAACGTGGTTTACTTTGGACATAATTAAGAAAATTACATCAAAAACATATCATTATACGAAAATAAAAAAGAGAGAGAGAGAGGAATAAAAGTTTCCATCAACAAAAGTTCAACAGATTACGGAGAGAAATTGAAAATGAAGTACGGAATGCATATAAGAATTTTGTGTTAATGTCCGAGGCATCCTTAGAACAAAATCTATCCGAATTATGGAACTTTGTAAAAAGTAAGAAACGGCATTAAATGCTGAATTCTTATCTAATAATAGTAAAGAAATAAACAACGATGACGAAATCGCTAAGGAGTTTGCGGATTACTTTCAATCTGTATATTGTAAAAGTAAAGACAATACAACAGAACAGTCAGTGTGGGTAGATAACGGTCTTAATATACTGTGTATAACATCTATAGAAATGCAGGAAATTGCTAATAAAAAAGATGAAATCCAAAAGAGCGGTAGGTCCCGATGGAATCCCAAGCTATATTGTAAAAGGTTGTATAGATCACTTCCTAACACCGTTGAAAATCATATTTAACCTGTCAATTAAATCCGGCAAATTCCCTAATGAGTGGAAAACAACGAGAGTTTCACCTATCCCGAAATCGAATAATAATAAGAGAGAAATTGAAAACTATAGACCCATCTCAATCTTAAGCACCTTTACTAAGATTTATGAAACAGTCTTATACCAGCGGATAATAGCACATGTGCGGCCATCTATATCAGAATCACAACATGACTTTCTTACAGGCAGGCCAACAGCCACAAATCTTAGTTTAATATCTACCTTTATAAGTAAAACACTAGACTTGGGGGACAAGTAGATGTAATATACATAGATTTCGCGAAAGCGTTCGACAGCGTAAATCATAATAGATTGCTCAGCAAGTTTAAACAATTTAGCTTCAGCAGCGAACTTATTGATCTATTTAAATCTTACTTGGAAAATAGAAAACAATTCGTCGTGTACAAATGCTGTAAGTCTCAGGAGTATTTACAACTATCAGGGGTGCAACAGGAGTCAAATTTAGGGCCATTGTTGTTTCTACTGTTTATCAATGATCTACCGCGAAGTATACAAAACTCTCATACGCTGATATTTGCAGATGATGTTAAAATATACATGGCAATAGAAACATTAAATGACTGTAAAATGCTTTAAAATGACTTGAATAAACTGATGGAATGGTCCAAAGAGAACATAATAAACGTAAACACTAACAAATGCAAAGTAATGTCCTTTATAAATCATAAAACCCCTCTGAAATTTTCGCATAACATGGATGACATCACTTTAACAACCTCGGATACTGTCAGGGACTTAGGGGTGGTGTACGACAAAAACTTAACATTTAACAATCACATTAATCACATGATTGACCAGGCGTACAGAAACCTTGGATTTATAATCAAGATCAGTAAAGAGTTCAGTAGTATTACCGCTATCCAAAAGCTATATGAGCACTACGTTCCATAAAAACTCGAATACGCAGCCACTATATGAAACCCTCACACAAAAACAAACATATATAATATAGAAAAAGTTCAAAATAAATATCTAAGGTACTTGACATATAGTGAGACACAGGTATATCCGAAGACATATAATAGTCAATCTTTAAATTTAAACTGTAATACATTAAGTCTAGAACAGCGACGAATAATGCATGATATGTTGTTTCTATATAAGTTCTAAGAATAAAATCGACTGCCACTTTACTGCAACAATTTAAAATACGCACACCTACAAATGTAACTCGTCTTGAAAATTTCAATTTCTTTCACTGTGACAGATTACACACAAATGCAAACAAGAGGTCACCAGTATGGAGATTGAGTAAAAGCTACAATAGGTTCAAAATACACAGTAGATTTGGATATTAATAGTAACAGCGTAAGTCAATTCAACGAAGTTCTTTGTAATGTAATAAGAAATAATTGTAGATGAAAGAACATCAATGATATTGCAACCACATTATAACTATAAGTGTACTATAATATGAATGTATCACTGGTGTCTCTGGCACGGATTTTTTTTTTTGGGGGGGGGGCATCAAAGAAAGTGATTTAAATGGTACTACCTACCGCAACCTGTTTATTATCTTCGATTCCATTTCTTGCCTTTCTGCTTACTTTCACGGACCTCCTAAGTTATAGCAGGAACTCGATTATAATAGTTTCACAGCCTCAATATTATATTCCAAATAATAATATTACTACTACTACTACTACTACTACTACTACTACTACTACTACTACTACTACTAATAATAATAATAATAATAATAATAATAATAATAATAATTATTATTATTATTATTATTAATTGATTGATTGATTGTTGAGTTTTACGTCCCGTTCAGCAGCGAGGCTATATGAGACGTGGACCTACTGATTAACGTGGAATCCGAACCACATGAGCTCCCGCCGGGAATTGAACCCGGGTCTCCCGCGTCAAAGGCGCGCATGCTAACCGCTTAGCTACGAAGGAGCTCTATATTATTATTATTATTATTATTATTATTATTATTATTATTATTATTATTATTATTATTATTATTATTATTATTATTATTATTATTATTATTATTATTTATATGTCATTCTGTCCTTAGTACACTGAGAAAAAATGTATGTGGTGTACGTAAAATCGTATGTTACATTTGTAATTCCTGTAGTTTTCGGACTTAACGTACAGCAAACGTATAACTGAAAACGCATGTTTTGTAATACTTTCTGTATAAGTGTTCCATCTGTACGTACTTTCTGTATGAAACAATATAGACGGCCAGGATCTCACATACAAATGGACGTATATAACATATAGCTGACGAAGGTAACATACATATAGTATATGTATGTAATATAAGGTAAACTGTTAGATATCAGATATCCTAGAACAACATGATGTAACATCTAAGGACAGTGCCTATATAGCATACGGATAACGTATGCTCCGTACTGATTTCTGTAGCAAGCAAGAGGATTCCATATATTTGTACAATATACCGCTGTCCGGAGAACGGATTTTTCTCAGTTTAAATAAATTAAATTAGAATAAAATATGAAATATTTTGTACTTCAAAACATTTGGGGGGACGCGTCAACCTTGTCCCCCCTGCAAGAGATGCCTGTGGAATGTATGAATGTGTTATAGTTGCTTAATACATGTAACGGACACTATAATTGGGTTATGTAGCATGTGGCTAGAAATAAATAAATAAATATACCTATAACTGCATGGTATATCATCAAATTTAAAAGTGTTGTCAGATTACCGACTCAAAATTTTCAGTCCGAGGACCCGAAATTTTCCGATCTGATTTAATATTTCCCGCCTATAAAAGCCGACCGGACCGACTTCCCTTATTTCTTGTTCGCGGTGTGCTTGATCTACAAGTCGAGTCTTTCCAAAGATAGCCGAAAAAGGGGAGGATGGAAGAACATTGCAAACTAATACAAAACTGAAAATCATATTGATACGATCTATTAGGCTAGTTTTAGACGGAAGCATTTATCGTAGCAAAAATCGTATCATCGATATCCTACCGTGTAAAGTAGCAAATGCTATAGCATTTCCTATGCAATGGCGTATCCTATGGCATTTCTTGTCGATAGAACCTGCTCTATTTCGTAGCATTTTCCCCAGCATTTCTGGTCCCATTGCAGCGCCGTGGTGTGTTAAAAAGAAGCGAAAGATTTTGTGCCAAATATCCATGCTCTTTGTTTTGTGTGGGAAATTAAATTGTAGTAAAGAAAAATGAGTTGGAATAGGGATGTTATTTGCCCACATACTTCTTTGTGATTTTCGTTTTTTTATATGACCGACGAGAACTGTTGTTACAATTACTATAGCTTTAGCTACCTCACGCTTAATTTCGGAGCCATAATTGCGCTCTTCTCTAGTCAGTGTTGCCATGTTGAGGGATAAATCCCACGGCGTAGGGATTTTTTACTTGGTGAGGGATTGTGGGATGATTCTGGTAAAGCGTTTGAAATCTTTTGCTTGATGCATGTATTTTACTTCAATTAATTTTCAAATCGAGTTTCTTTATTTTTGCTTTCGGTTTCTAAGCAGATATCCGTTTTTATTATTTCCCCTCTCTGGTCGTTTGTGAGGCCTGTACACCGCCCTTGAGAGTCACTTACCTTCCTCCTTGCTATGAAAGAAGGAGAGGCAGATGGTATGCGTAATAAACCAGCATCCCCAAAGACCATTGTCCTTGCCTTAGACCGATTCTTTCCACCCTTCACTGAGAAAAATAAAATAATCTATCTTCCCTTCCACTACTTCCGTTAAATCAGAAATATAAATGAAGAAATGTATATGAGACCAAGGCAAACGAAAAAAGAAATAATGTACGTATTCTGCTGTTTTGGCGGGACAAGTAGGTCTGTCAATTCCTCTCAGAACGATTTTCTTGTTACTCTTAAAAATATTTTCATTTGCTTGCATGTTTTATTATCCACGAGTAGTTTTGCGTAAGTGGTGTAAACAACTCCTCAGTACTTATCATTATCCTTAAATATCATATAATGATTCATATTGATTTCTGAGGGAGAGGAAAAGGTGGCTCTGTGGTATAGCGCTCACCTCTCGTGCGAAAAGACATTGGTTCGATTCCAGGTCATATGAATTTGTGGCGGAGAACACCGTGTTCATGGGTTTACTGGGGGTGCTTCCACCCTCTCATCCCAGCAACTCTTCATAATCATTCACTTTCTTAATTCATCTGATCCCTTTAGTCTAAAAGGTATAATCATGGGATGAAAAGCTAGAAAATTTTTATTTTCTACCTTAAGAACTTTGAGTTCATGGCTTCGTCAGACAATACGAAATGTTGATAGTAACAATACTTTACATATGTCAATATTCTTGATATATTCCACTATGCTACAGAACAGATGCTTATGTATCAATAATTTTGTCAGTATTTTTAAATTGGGAATTTGTCATTTATTTAACAGAAATTGGAAGTTTATTATACAATTTTATTCCTATGTGGGGTGTATCGAGTTTTGATTTTTTTAACCTAATATTTTATACATGAATATGACATTGATTTACACCGTTTTTGGGGAGGAGGAACAAAAATATTCATTTCGTAATGGATTTATTGGATTTTGAAAATGATTCGGAAATCTAATCAATCTAAAACTAGCACTGTAGGGGGATATTTTAGATAATTTTCGTAAGCGTATAGTTTAGTAATTAACTTTGAACGTCCACAAAATGAGATCTAGTTTTGAACCCTGAATCATTTAGGTTCTTATGATATTCTTTAGTAATCGACTATTGAAATGCCCTTGGAGAAAATGCTGCATATCCATCAGGATCTTCATTTAGAATAGTTTATAGAATATAAAGAAACGATGAACGGCCTTCCTGTGTTTCAGGTGTCAATTAAATGAACGTGAATCATGAGGCAACGCTGATTCAATTCGCAATTGAACTCAGACTTTGAAGTAAGCATTTAAGAATCTTGCCATTTATATACATGTAATATCCTAGAAATAAGTTGTATGTACCTCGTAGAACCTTGTAGGTGTAACAGCATTTATCTGTTAAAGTATCTGCATAAAATGTACTGTGTATATGCAAGCAGAAATATTCGTTGGATGTAGCCTTTTACTTAAGGAAATCGTCCCAACCACTTTGTCCGAATTGGACGAAATTTTGTGTAGATACTAATTTGAGTTCGGTGAATAACATGGGAGTAGTCATTCGATTCGTTTTTGCGTACTTTACGAGCTATACAGGGTGATGCAAAACAGAATGCAACTATGTATCTAATCCAGTCCAAATTGGACGAAATTTCGTATAGATACTAATTTGAGGTCGGTGAATAATGTGGAAATAGTCATTCGATTCGCTTTTGTGCATTTTACGAGATATACAGGGTGATGAAAAACTGAATGCAATATAAGACAACTATGTAATCCGAGTCCAGCAAGAAATTGTAACCAGGGATGTTGATCCTCCGTATATAATCCTTTATAACTTATGACTGTCAGCGGATATTAAGGTTTCATTTGTGCATCACGTGATCGGTGTGCGCATCTCCAACGGTGATTTTGAATGTTCTTGGATTAGTCTGTCGTATGAATTTGCTGTTCGTGGGTACGAGAGAGAGACTTGCTATATTAGAATCGTATATGCTGAATGACAATCTGACATGCACAGCAAGTGACATTGAGAAGCAAGGCGCGGCGTGCTGCAAGCGAATATGTGAGTTGGGCTGTTTCTTTTGCCAAACTTTGTCTATTACTGTTTACAGTCGCTGGAACCAAGTTTCCGTTCTAGTGTTGACCTTCCAAGGTGCTACTGCAATTGGTAAACGATAGGATTTCAGGGACATTTGTCCTCAAAGACTCGTACTTCTTTCCAGTATCTCAACATCGAACACTGTTTCTCCTTTCATTTTCATGTGGAACCCTCTTTACTCAACGGGAGATTTTCCTGCGACGCAAATGCGTTCCTCATTATCGCCATGAGATTCCGCATATTCATTTTGGTATCGACGTGTGAGCTTTCATCGTTCTATACCTGAATGCTTGAATCGTTTGAATTTTTCTGTTATTTTACTTTTGCATCACTCTGTATATCTACCAAAGTATTCAAAAGCGAATCGAATGACTATTCCCATGTTATTCATCGACCTCAAATTAGTATCTATACGAAATTTCGTGCAAATCGGACGTGTGAGATTGGAAGCATTTCCTTGTTAGTATTGCATGTATCTTTATTACGCACATATGCAACAGTATCACAGGACTAATTTTTTGCTTACTACTGAAAAACATATGATATGCATATGTTCGAATAGTTAGCGGAAGCAGCATATTATTACTATTATTTATATACGTGATACTAGTTTATATTCTTAAACCTCCTCTGAACCTAGTTGATGCTGTCATTGTGAGAATACCTAAACAATGTGTACCCATCAGGTTAATATTTTCTCAATGTTCTGTAGCAAGGTGCAATTTGCTCACTGATACACTGAAGGCAATAAATACAATCTCATACAATGGAATATAAAAATATGCCATTTTCTTTCAATAGAACACTTTTATCACCATACCCTTCACCAATTTTAAACCCAACCATCAGGAGGGATAGTTTACGCAGTGAACACACGCCCTGATTGAATATGGTAAAAAAAAAAAAAAAGAACGAGACCGTAAAGCACTATCTTAAAACCGGGGGGGGGGGGATCTCAACCAATAATAATACACATCATTAGGAGATCTGAAAGAAAGTACACAATGTTTCATGAAAATTGGCTATTTAAAAAAAAAACTAAAATTATATATAATATGCTTTCGCAAGATTAGAGAATTTCTTTTGCTTAATTTCAAATCCAAAACAAATGAAATGAAATTTATAGTTTAAAGTTCCACGATTACACACCGAGGCTAAGGGAGACGGTGATGATGAGAAATGAGAAATGGATGCTCTACCACTGAGTCATCGCGGCCCCAATCCAAAACAAGTGTATCAGAAAACGATAGGAGTAAATTTCATGTTTCATAGCAATCGCAGAATTTAAAAAAAAAAAAATTAGCGGATTTTAATTCGATGGAAGATAAATTCATTTCTTCATTATTTATCATCTGAAAAAACAGTGAAGATGATTGAAAAATCACAGGAAAAATATACACCATATTGAAAGTCAGAGCACATAATACATATAAGTTGGATGCCTCAAAGAAATTAACGACACATTGCATCAAAATGGAATAATTTTGATGAGAATTATGGGGACAATTGTTCTATCATGTAATTTAAAACTGTGAAAACTTCGATTTCAATGTATCCCTGGTGCAGACAAAACACAATTTTTTGTATATTAATCAAAAAGAGTTACGCACTCTTGGTGTGGAGGATCCGGATTCAGTGTCCCCGCCCCTCGGACATAGCTTCAATGTGATATCTTTTCATACTAAATGTAGGGATATTTTTCCAAAATGAGGTATATTTGACATTAGAGGGTTTTTTACCAGTAAGAACCTGGTAACACTGTCTCCAGTGATTTGTTTGCTACCTCACGACAGATGTTTATCAAAATGTTCCCGTTTAAATCACCATATACTTTTGATGCCATAGAATATTATATGAAATTTTTGGAAGCACATCTGCTACGAGAAATGCTACGATAAATGCTTCCGTCTAAAACTAGCCTTACCGCCCTTTCACATTATCCGGCGATTTGCCGGATCCGTTTCCGGCGAATTGCCGGACAAGATAGAAAGACGTTGCAAGCAATGAAGCTCTTCACATATGTGCGGCGGTCGTCGGACATTTATCCGGCGAGCAAAAACAGCCGGATCTCCCTGCTAGAATCCGGCGCGGCAGATCGCCGTGTATAGCCAAGCGGGACATTACAAGCAATGAAGCTCTTCACATATACGCGGCAAACTGCTGGATGGGTATGGGGGAGGAATAAAGTGTTGCCAGGAAAAAGTAGAGAGTGGCTGCCATAATATGGATGCGTGTGTTTTACGTATATACAGTATATATGTGTGTGTGGAGTGTGTTTGTGTATGTAGTTATGTCCTAGCCCAGTACACCTGGAGTAATTTTAACCAAACTTGTTACATACAATATATGGGAAAAGATGACATGTGAAAATAATGGAAAACGACCGATACTACCGTAGTGTCGAATCCATAGGTCGTTGATTAAAGAGTTCAAATCAATATACATTATTTATTATTATTTTTTTCTATGTAATAGAAGATTGGGAGAAATAAATGTCCGGCTAGCACTGGACAAATGAGCTTGTAATTGTATAAATTTGCGGTGCCCCAAAATTGAAATAAACACTATCAAATATTTCAGCAATATTATATATTTAGTAATAATACCTTTATGTACTTTCGAAAAGCAAGAGAGAATTCATGATGTGATATAGATAAATATACCGTACCTTATATATTTTATAATTATCTTTAACACTTCTATGGTTGTGATTTCTTAAATAGTCCTTTGAATACAGGGACTAAAGCAGTGCTTTAAAGAGACTTGAGTCAATAGTCGGAACGCTTAAAATAAAAGAATAAACCCAAAATACTATATTAATAATAATAATAATAATAATAATAATAATAATAATAATAATAATAATAATAATAATAATAATAATAATAATAATAATAATTCCTACAGATTAGCCTTAAGCTCAGTGGTTATGTTGACTTGGGAGTCTAGTAGTGGCGGATCTAGCACGGGGCCGGCGGCCCTAGGCCCCACCAGTTTTCAGGGTGACAAAATAATTTAAACTATTATTTATATATTTTTAAACTTTATATTACCTGACCAGCGAACGAGTGCGGGCGGCCGGTTTTGGAACTAAAATGCAAGCAGCAGTGTTTCTAACCGGATTACTTGTAATCAATCTATCACAGTTCTTTTTGCCCTCTTCATAATAAACCACTTCACGCATATGCTCAAGTCAGGGACAGATCCAGGGGCGGGGCGATTGCGCCCCCAGAATAGGATATTTTTTAATTTTAAAAATAAAACCTAAGAATTTTCACCTTTGTATTATAAGTGTAAAATAAAACTTAAAATAGATAGGCCTACTTTTTTGTTTTACGTTGCAGAAGTCAAATAAAGCAATAAATTGCAAGAAATTACTTACATTGGCGTTCTTGCTAAAAAAAAAAAAAAAATGTCCACCTTCGAAATCGCAGGTGTCCAATTCTGTTCTAGAAATTGCAGACAATAGCTGCTTCTCCTTTTCTAAGCTGTTTTACTTTTTTTTTTTTTTTTTTTGCGATACACTGTTACCTTGATTTGACTTCGAACGACCGCCAACCAAACATTCAGCCTGGATCCGCCCCTGGCTGAAGTTAAGACAAACAGTTTCAAAAGTTGTTGAAGTTCTTTGCAGAACATCTTAAGTAACAAGCAAAAACACAACTACAACAAAATTACCCCCTCGATATCAACTTGCGAACAAACTAGCGAGCAACGTTTTACGGGCTGCTCCTGTTTTATAATGACATCGAATAAAACGTAATCAATTTTTATACAATCTGCTTAATAGACGGTAGAAGCTCACTAAAGTGTTAATGGTGCTATGTTGTTCTTAAATTGGTAATTTCCATTCATATATCACTATTCACAATACATCTTCATTACTGCAGGAATGGTTCACTTCAACCACATAACTTACGGCGTTCTTTATTAAGCGGAAAGAGATTAGGCTATGCATAACAGCCAAACTGCAACTTTTAAAAACCGTTGGATACACTACAGAGTGAAACTCTCCACTCCTCTGTCCCGCCGCGCTTGCCAAGAAACTGATGTAAACACAACAGCAGCGCCATCCTCCCAAAACTGCACTGCTATCCTGGTGAGGTAATAGTAAACTCATACTTCTCATAATCTGGGGTCTGGAAGCCTCCCAGTTTTTACCTTCTACACAGAGAAAAATCCGTTCTCCGGACAGCGGTATATTGTACAAATATACGGTATCCTCTTGCTTACTATAGAAATCAGTACGGAGCATACGTTATCCGTATGCTACATAGGCACTGCCCTTAGATATTACATCATGCCGTTGAAGGATGTCTGACATCTAACAGTTTTCCGTATATCACATGCATATACTTATGTTACCTTCGTCAGCTATGTGTTATATACGTCCATTTGTATGTGAGATCCTGACCGCCTACATTGTTTCATACGGAAAGTACGTATAGATGGAACAAGAAAGTATTATAAAACATGCGTTTTCAGTTATACGTCTGCTGTACGTTAAGTGCAAAAAATTACAGGAATTACGCATGTAACCTATCTTTTTAAGTACGCCACCTACAATTTTTTTCTCAGTGTAGATCCGCCACTGAATTCTCGGATAGATCTCGACCACCGACTATCCTGAAAGGACTTTATCCTGGTTTTCCCAGTCACAACAGGTGAATAACGGGATCGTATTTTAAATATCCAGAACCTGGCTGCTATTTTGCTCAAGTCTATCGATTGTGGAAACAGTATAGAAAAATCTCCTTCAAGTTACCACTTCTCCAAAAAAAGGGTGAACCCATATGTGTCTCTGACTTTTTTTCTGTCTGTCTTAAGGCAAGTAGAAGACACTTTTTGCATCTGTCAATTGCAACCACCACAATACGACAAGAGTCACAGGGTTTTGTTTCTTCAGTTGCACAGCAGCTCTGCTCGGATATTTTTCATCCACGGCAAAACGCCGGATAATATGAAAGGGTACACTTCTCATCCGCGCCGGAAACGGATAAAACAAATCGCCGGATAATGTGAAAGAATCCTTAGGGAGCTAGGTAAAGGGCCCCCCGCATTGCGGTGTTTCGCGCCGTAGTAGTTACGCCCCTGATCCGTATAGTAAAACTGCACGTAGTAATGTTTAAGGAAAAAAATATATATGCAAATAGTCCACTCTTATTTTATGTACAGTTTTCGCATTTTGTGAGCCTGGCAACGCTGCATCGCTAGTCTAGTGGTTTAGCACGCGTGACATTTTCATGCGTGGGGTCACGGATTCGGTTACCGGTGGGAGAAATTGAACACATTATGGTGGTTCGGATTCCACGATGCGAGGACAAACAAAATCTTTCGTTTGCTTCTACAATGAACTTCATCGCTAGTCTGCGAAGGAAGAAGCATAAAAAATCAGAAAAAAAACATGTACGGTTTTCCATAAGTAGTGTGAGTTATTAACTATTGTACCACAGAGAAAACAACAAGTAGCACTTTGTTTTCTCTGTGGTAGTACTAATTAAAGAAAATACTACATAGAATTGGTAGATCAAAGTAGATTCTCCTCAGCTTCTCTGACGTCAGCTTATCAGTTTATTCCCTCCCGTTACACATTAGTGGTGCTTATCATGTGTTCACCAACCAAATCCGAAGTCGCAATCATATGTGTACATGAGATAAGACTGTTTCCTGTGATATGCAAGTGAGCATTCATTAAATTATTTAATGTATCATTCTTATCGGAGACTCAAAAGTGCACGTGTGAAGACAGGAAGATTTGAAGATCGTTTTAAAGAAACATTTACTAGAATTTATAATGTGAAAATCATTGAAAACTGTCCTGTCATTTCGTGGAATCCTTAGCACTGTATTATCAGCTAAGGAAAAAGTGCCGCGTCATTGCGACTAAATAATTGGCATATTATGTGAGAATCCAGTGTAAGAAATCTTTTACTTGCACAAGTCATGAATGGCTAAGTTTGAGAAGAATGGAAGGCTATTCATCAGACAGCAGTGATAGCGATAATCCGCTCTCCAGTAAAGTATTGGATTTTTCTTACTTGATGTTAGATTCCAGATCTTTAGAGCACAATTTGGAATCATTTGCTGATGCCGACAAAAAGACAACTGATAACATCGAAACTCTTTTGTTATATCATAACCAGTTAAGTTGTGTTCCTTTAAGTGTCAGGAGATTTGACAACTTAAGATCGGTGGATTTAAGCTCGAATAGACTGAGACGCATACCTGATATATTATTGGATTGTAATTTGACAACTTTAATAATCAAAAACAATATTTTAGATGAAGATAGTTTTCCAAAGAGCTTTCGAGGACTTAGTACTCTAAAGGAGCTAAATCTCAGTGGCAATAATTTGACAAGGTTTCCTGAACAGATACTGGATCTTTCGAATTTGAAGTATCTATATTTAGGTGGAAACAGGATCACGGATATACCAAAAGGTGTATGGAAATTGGAAGGGTAAGAGTTAGTGATTTTACAATTTGTTAAGATCAGAGTACAAGGTTTCTTTTTTCCCACTTGTACATTAAAAATAAGGATAAATGTTTAGCAGAAGGGGTAAGTACGTAAAAGAAACAAAATTTACGGGAGAAATGGAAGATGCAAATACTTAGACCTAATATAACGTAACTAAATCTAACCTAAACTAAACTAGCTTAACAGAAATAAGCGAAATTTTGTCATTAATTCGAAAGTTATGCTTGATCCCTACACTAACATAAACTAAACTAACCTAATGTGAACAGGGTAAGAGTGCGCTTTGTGCAGAACATTCATAGAAACCGATACAATAAATAGCAATACGAGCAATTACACTCAGTTTTAACAAAATTATTCCTAACTTCCCTAAGCTAACCAAACCCTACCGTACTTATTCCTAGCTTGCGTCATGTAACAACATTACAAGATCACTTGTTCTGGGTTAAGTTTAGAGTTACCCCTCCGCTTTTTATAAAAATCAGGAAAATTTACAGGAGAAATGAGGTAAGAAATGATAATTTAAAGTTTTTATTTGATGTTTAGGAATGTAAGTTCGGCAGGAGAGTTATGTTTAATGCGAGAAAAGATATGTGGAAGTTAGTACTCTTTGCCGGATGCGGAAGGTTTCAGCAGCATGGTAGTTGTAAAATATGGCGAACAGGTGTAACGGATGCGCAAAAATAATGAAGAAAACCTTTTAAATTTTTGTGAAGCCCACGGAGTACTGAAGTTACGTGAAATGTAACAATTTCTAATACTTTAATCATTGTTTTTTGTATGTTGCAAAGTACAAGGGGCACCTTAGACTGGAGGGGCAACTCTAAACTTAAGCCCTTGTTCTGCATGAAGTACACTCTTGCCGTAAACAGAGACTACTGATTTTTTTTTTTTTTTTTGGTTGGAAAAACTAGTTGGTCCCCTTCTGCTAAACATTGTCCAAAAAATAAAATCTTAAAGTGTTTTGACGAGTGAAAGAAACTACTTCATTAACCCTTTTAGGATTATTGGTAACTTACCATAGCGTAGTGTCGCCTTTGACCGCTTATTTGGGTTCTATAACAGGTATTTAAGCCAGGACTTTTTATTAGTCAAGTCAAGGATGAACCAAAGAACACCCCAGATGCGTTTTAGAATCGGATGGTCAACTCGGCAGTGCCAAGTGGGGGCGGAGGGACGTGATTTTTTTTTTTTTTTGTCTTAAGGCAAATTTGAATTTTTTTTCACGATATCAGATTGAAACTTGGCAAACGGATTGTATGTACCTTTGGGTATTTCTCAAATTTTTCTGAGATCCCTATGTGAAATCGGGTCTAGGTCCGAGGGGCGCTAGTGTTCTGAGGAGGTGATTTTTTTCTGAAAAGTTTCCGGTTTTTCTGCATTTTTCCAGTTCTGGTGTATGATACGAAGATGTGAGTGATACCGTTGGGAAGAGCTTGTTATAGCAGAAAATAACGATTAAACTATGACTCTAGGCCAAATAGTAATGACGCAGTAAATATATATAAAATATGGCATAAATTCAGACTTTCAACATTTTTTTTCGTCCTTTGTTTTCAAGGTAGAAGATTGAATTTTTTTACACTTATTATGTACATAACAACGTATTTTTAGAAAA
Source organism: Thermobia domestica (assembly GCF_964235325.1). Lineage (NCBI taxonomy): Eukaryota > Metazoa > Arthropoda > Insecta > Zygentoma > Lepismatidae > Thermobia > Thermobia domestica. Next base: position 120,867,307 of record NC_137462.1, on the reverse strand, counting down.
AAAATTCAGATCCCTACGTCAACCCAGGCCCGGGCCAGAGGGGCACGGTGTTTTGGTGAGATTTAAAAAAAAAAAATAAAATCCAGTTTTTTTTTTCTTCCTAATTTCCCAGTTGAGGTGCATGATACGGATATGTGAGTGGTACCATTGGAAAGGGCTCGTTATACTAAAGAAAATGGTTTGAACCATTACTCAAGGTCAAATAGAAATGACGAGGGTAATAGTTAAGAACAGCTACTTCTCATCTCCCGTGCACGAGGATACATCTTACTGTTGCAATACCTAAACACCCTAAGTACAAGGGCAAGAACTCAGTCTATTACCTACTTTTTAACATCCTAGATAGTCAATGAATAATGTCTGAAAGTATGGCGTTTCTCGTCCTTCCCTAAATGGGAAGTACGGCTCCTTAACTATAACCATGACGAGTATAGTTTTGAAGTATTTTTTATATATATTTATATGTATATACATATATGAAAAAATGGGTCAGCTTTAGACTTTCAAAACTTTCTCCCCACCTCAGTTATCAAAGTACAAGAATGAAATTTTGTACACGTATTATGTACAGAACAATGTGTTTTTTTCTTTCTTAAAAAAATTCAGATCCCTACGTGAACACAAACCCGGACCAGAGGGGCACAAAAATTTCGATTTTTAAAAAAAAAAAAAATTTATGAAATTATGTTCCCGTTTCTTGTGTATAATTCGAACAGGTGAGTGGTACCGTTGGAAAGTATGATGTATCCTCAAAAAAACGAGTTATGAACTATGATACTAGAATAAATAGTAAGGAATTAGTGTGGAAATGTAGGTAGTACTACAACATTGAAAAGAGGCTCATGTGGGCCTTATCCGGGGCAACCATTTGTGGCAGTTTAGCCTTGCAAAGTTCTATGTATATGTACTAAAATTGAGTCAAGTTCCAAAGTTGGTCATCCGTTTCAAACAATCTAACTTAAACTTACGCTTTTTGTCGAAGACCAGGAGGATGCCGAACTTAAGAATAAATTCTTTAAAATTATTAACGAATCTGTACTAAGTAGATATTACAAACAAGCTTTGCATTTATTCTGCTTCAAGGCAGGGGAAAGCTAAGTGGTGGTCCGTATAGAGCAGGTGCGTTAGCGATACGCGTAAATGAAGGTCTCTTTGTACATTAGTAGCTGCGTAAGAATAGAAACTGGGGATGCTAATGTACACTTCAGGAATATATGTACTGAAAAAACGAATTTTTTCAGCGTCCACGTTTTTCTTTAACTTGGTGTCAGTACATTTTCGTTTTTCACAAGCACAGATCATGAAGCACATTATGTTCATGCTGCATCTATGTTTGCACATGATTTACATATTGCTCCACCTACAAATATAGCCATTACGCTCACGATAGATACTACAACTTAACTTGCATTTATTTCTTGGTTCTTCTTGAAGTATAGTAGCTGGTAACAGAGCAAACTTTTAAATGTTTTATGTTTGTTAATAGAAGTAGATGTTTGCCGCTATATAAATTAAGTTCCTTATATATTGGATACTAAACTGTGCTCTTCGGTACACAATGTAAGACTCAAAATCCTATCTTGTACCCTAACTTCCAATTATGTTTGTCATTATCTTCACAGTATTTCTATCCTCTCTGGAATCATCATCAAGCGCAGACGTGATGCTAGCCGGAATTTATTTTTTTAATACATTATTATATCATTTCAAACTCTGTAAATAGACAAATCGGTACCAGGTGTTCCATGGTACACTTCTGTAAATTCTATTCACCACTCTTAATTTTTTGTGCAAACAAACTTGCGTTAACACCTGTAGCTTCTTAGTGTTCTCCGCTGTTCATGCTTAAACCTGTTTACGGGCGTGCAAAATAATGGAATAAATGTCAGATACGAGTAGCTCCTGCCTCTACGTCTTCAGCAACCTAATCCTCAATGCTATTCGCGTGTCCTGAGTCACGAAATATATATACAGTGAAACCTCTACTAACGGACACCTCCCGTAACGGACATATTTTGTAATCCCCAAACACTGTAATAGGATAAAACATATTGGCAAACCTTTCTAAAGCGGACACTCTCTAGTACGGACACGGACAGGCTTTTCTGTCCTTTATAGATATTATTTACCTCCGTATTACGGACACTTTCTATAAATAAGTTGAAAAGTATTGTAAAAATACATTTTTAGTAATTCATACATGTGTCACCAAGAAAGCATTGTGACATTTTGTCACCTCAACTGTCTACTCAGCAATCCAGACGAAGAGTCTCTGTTTAAGAACACTCATGTCCTTTGCTTGCATTCCACTCCCACCCAAGCTGTTTTAGACACAAAAGTGATTGACAGTTCCCCGTTGTTTGGAATAACACGTTATTCTACTGTCCTGTTGAAATCTCTAACCAAGCAGAAGACAAGTTCGATAGTTTTTGCCCACGGGTACGCATATTCTCCCAAAAAAGACATTACTGGAGTGCAGTAAACCCACAAATTAAAGCGACATTCCGGAAATGTAAGTGTAAAGTGCAGAGAACTATACTTATTTCCATCAGTGCCTCGAACATAGAGTATTGGACAGCAAAGGACAACACAAGTACAGTAACATTTTGGTAATATTCGTGAATACATGATTCATCCAAAAATATTGTTACTAATTGCATATTACCTTCTTTACTAATTTACGCAAGAAAATATCAAGACCTCTCTAAGGCGGACACCTCTCTATAGCGGACAATTATTGATTCCCCACGGCTGTCCGCTTTAGAGAGGTTTCACTGTATCATGATGCAAGTATGCATAGTAAAAGAGAACAGTAGATACTGGAATAATCGTTTTTGTTACATATAAGTTTACAAGTATGTAATAAATTTGTGTGCAATTGGTGGGCATGAGCCAAGAAAAAAGTATATTAAACTGGGTTGTCACTTTACAAGAATCTTGTAGCTGTCATAAAAAATCTTGCAACCCCACAATATATCTCCATGTAAACATAGTCTTGAAAGGACATACAACATTTTTTTCATCTTTCAAGGAGTCAAACCATGTGCAACTTTCTGGGTCGTCTTGCTTGCTGCCTGCTATCGCCCTCCCGCTGACATAAAGAAAAGACCAGTTTCGCTGCTTCCGAAACAACGTTTTTTTTTTTTTTTTTTTTTGGACGGGGAGGGGAAGCGCGCCAATATACACGTTTTTAATGAGGAGATTCACTATTTGTGCACCAGAGTGCAGTGCTGCATGGGTGGGGATATGTTTCTTGCATTCAGAAAGTTGTAATGTGTAAACAGTAAATAGAAAGATCTGGTTACAAGATTTTTTAATGACAGTTACAAGATTCTTGTAAAATGACAACCCAGCTTAAGGCATTAGAATTCTGTATTTCTACTACGAATTGTATTTGTGTGTTACCACATTATTGATCTGCTCGGACGTTAAAAATCAAAAACACGGCCAATGTTCTCTGTTTATTATTATTATTATTATTATTATTATTATTATTATTATTATTATTATTATTAATAATAATAATAATAATATTATTACTACTTATGTAGTGTGAGGCCCGAAGTTGATCGTCGAATAAATTATGTGACCATAATCCAACATAAAAGGACATGCAGTGAATCTTGGCCATCCTAAGCTTTCGACCGCGAGTGTATAGGCACCCCACAAGCGTGTAGTTCAACAGTGTTGAATCCACTACATAATACAATGAAACCTCTAGATAACGGACACGGTGGAACATAATTATTTGTCCGGAAATGAGAGGTTTCCATTACAGAGAAGTTACGCAAATTTAAATTACTCACACCTTATGTGGTGATTATGTGCAGTACACAATAAGTGAAGAAGTTTGAGGAATGCCTTCAGATTTCATCCTGACTGAAGGGAAAATCCCATCATACACCTCCTCGTGGGAGAAAGAGGTTGTACACATGTGTAACGTGGTAAAGTGGGGAGGGGGTTTACGTCCTCGTTATGTAACGCATGCTTTATACTGTAATTTTTATTTTTATTCTCAGGTTTATATGCAATCTTTAAACAAATTATTTTATTCAGTTCCTTTTTTTTATATAAATAAGTAAATACTTCTATTCTTTTCAAAAATTGTGAACATATAACTTATATGAATTGAATTATACAGAAGGGATTCGAAAACTCTACTAGATACCAGCATGACTGGTGACGAACACTTCGTGTATTACAATACAATAAAATCCTGTTTTATGGCTATTGCAGCATTGTATTTACGGCACACGCTTTTCTGGAGTTAGTTGTTTCGAAAAACTGGGAGATTATTCCTTATATGAAATTAAATAAAAAAGTTCTAATAAACATGGGTCGAAAAACGTCTCTTGTCAGAGTTATGAAGCGCCGAAAATTCGAAAAGTCACGTTTCAAAACGCCCTGGCTTAGAAACTATAGGACCTATCCCAAGCGGTTTAAGGAATTACACAGGAACTAGTGTGCGCTCTATCATGTTTCACCATCCTCCGTTATCGGCGAAACGTGACGTACTATAAAAAGGAAATTGAGGTATAGGGATTGGGATACTCCTTTAACTACTAAGGGTGCGTTCGTTTAGCTGGTACCGATGAATTCTGAAACATGGATATTTAGACAGAGCGCACACTAGTTCCTATAATTCCTTAAACCGCTTGGGATAGGTCATATATTTTCCAAGCTAAGGCGTTTTAAATCGTGATTTTTCGAATATTCGGGAGTTTATAACTCTGAAAGGAGGCTTTTTCGATCCATGTTTATTGGAACTTTTTTTTGCTTCATTTCATATAAGGAATCACCTCCCAAAGTTTTTCGGGATTGTTACCTTCCACCACATATATTCAGAATAGAAGTATTTTGTAATAAAAAGTTTTACGATTAAAAACAGTTTTTTCTTTGTTGTGATCAAAAGTGTTGCGTAGTAAAGAGGATAGGGGTTCCGCCTTGCGTTACGAAGTGTGACAAGGGGGAGGGTGGAGGTAAAAATTTGTCAAAAATAGCGTTACGTAATATGTGGACGGCTCCAAAGTAGGCAACGTCTTAGGCGGCTAAGATAGGTGGGGACATACTGACTCCCGGGATAAAGAATTAACCTCTACCAGTTGCCAATGGCATCGTGGGAGGGCGATGAGCGTGTGGAGGTCAGGGCACTTTATCCTCAGGAGGGGGACATTGTCCTAAAATACGGATGAATCACAAAGTAGTCAGCAGCATGGAGATGTGAAAAGGAAATGGGAATACTACCGTATGTATTATATTTATCCCAGGAGAGACGGAGGAGGAGGAGAAGTAAATTGATGGTTCTAACTGAGGTAAAACATTCCGGAGGTAAAATAGTTCTGCGTTCGGATCTCCGAGTGGGGACTACTCCGCGAAGAAGTCAACCAGTTGTTCTTCGCATACACCACTACATCACTCCACACCATTTACTCCCAAAAGGTATATATTTTTAACCCTTGTAGCTTTTGTGAAGTATTAAAAATCGAGGTAATGGGAAGACAATATTGATTATGGCAAAAATGTATTGTTGAAATGTCTGCAATTGGTGCTTAGATGAGTGGTAAACATATTTTTCGATAGCCTCTTCTGCTTACTTGTTCAGTCTGCAATTAAAGAAGAAGGTAAACTTTCAATAATTCATATTCTTCTTCTCCTTCTTAGTATTATTTTTTATACTGCACTGTAACACGAGTTATTGTATTAAAAGCAGGCTGGCCAATTAAAGTGTTCTTACTACTCACTCACATGTAGAGATTGTTACACAAACTATAAGCGATCCCACTAGCAAATTGCTCCTGTGTAGTCAAATGTCTTTGAGAATAAATGGGAAAATAGAAATGTAAGATTGGATACACGTCACAGTTAATTTTTGAATAAAAGTATTGTTGACACACAATCGAGGTTGTCATCATCCAAAGATAACGTAGGATATTTGTTTCTGATAAAATAAGATTTAGATACGTTCCTTTCGATTGGTGATGTGGTTTTGCAGATGGTTTTGACTTCCTTAATACTGTGTTTGGATTAGCCTTGTATTACTACTTGTACTGCATCTATGTGTAAAAAGCGTAATACATTCTCTTTACGTAGCAAAACCCAGCTTTTACTTTGATTGGTACTATGTACGAAAGCCTGGTCCTTGAAGCTTCCAAACCTGATACTTAACGTTCTTGACCGGGTCTATAGGAGAATAAAGCTATAAGATTGTACTGTTCCAATTCCAACTCTTTTATTACCGGTATCTGGAAAAAAGGAAGCATCAACGGATTTTTCTTCACACCATATCTTCTTTGAAGTTTGATGATTTGGTTAGATTGGAGTTTTTAAGCCCCTTTTAACAGCGAGGCTATTTGGGACGTGGACCTATGTGTTAACGAGATTGCCTTTTTGAGTGAAAATGTTCATAACTAAATTTCAGTTTTTGTCGGGATTGCCTTCGTCCAAATTTAACGTTGGGTGTTTTCTAATGTGGTCAAGTCATATTACACAATAAATATGAGAATTTGAAGTAATAATAAGATAATGTTCTTATGTTCTTGGTAATATTTTGAAATAATTACAGTATTGAGAATGGGGTTCAGTATGTACAATATAAATATCCATAAGGGTAAAAATATATATTTTTTTAACTGTGCAAATGTAAGTATAGATTGGAAAATGTTGTTCTATAAAACGTCAAAATTCACAATCAAAAATGTCTATGGCCGGCTTTAGACGCTACCAAATCGCAAACAAAGTACGTTTCTATAGCATGGATGAAAATTCGGCCTAATTCGCACCCAAATTTGCTCTTGAAAATTTTAGGAAGTCTTATGATTTGATAAAGAAAAGGTCACGAAAAAGTCACGAAATTTCATTTTGGAATTTTAATAGACACGCTGTCCACTCATTTTACAAAAGCTCAACTAAGGCAGGGACTTGTTCTTCATCTTTAGAAATATGGGTCTTGTGAAGATCCAGATGCTGGTATTTCTTGTCTGGAATGATTCACACAAATTTTCGCATCTTTCCAAGTGCTGAAGCTCGATATTCTGCGGTTAAATAGTATTTACTGACTGCTCCAAGTTTTTAACTAAATCCTTTTGTCCACTTACTGCCTGTATATCTTTATTTACTGTCTCCTCTAAAGACTGATCAACTGGAATTCGTGCAAATGGATTCTTTGATTTAAGCTGGACAGAAAATTCTACAGACATGTAAAACTCAAAAATGGAAAGATTTGTATTTTCCAATTGGATTAGTTCAGCAAATTGAATTGATAAGTACCTGGCGTAGTTCATTTTATCTAAAGAAAACACCATGGGATCATTTCTTGTAAACACGAAAGGTAGAGTAACCAATTACCTTCCCTATGAGCTCGAATCAAGCCCAACAGTAACTCCTTTAAATCTATGTAAAAGATCCAGAAAGACGAAAGTACTCCATTCTCATGTCTCAAATGATTCATATAGCCTTCGAAAAGAATAAAAATTTCTTTGATTTTGTCGTCTCCGTACAACACTTCAAATCTGTTTTGAGGTATGTTTTTAGCAAATGAACAAAATAACTAATTTAATTCTGTAATTGTAAAAGGAAGCTGAATATTTTCGACTTCGACATGATCCAAGAACTCATTCCAAATTATACTCATTAAGGCTTCGTAGACGCATTCGTGCAGTCTTACAGGATGGTTGTATTGCTTTCCGTCTAAAACTAGACATATGAAGTCAGTTGCAATTCTTTCTGATTCTACTGCTAAGTCTAAGACGAGCATTACAGATAACTTCCCAATATTAGAAAGTAGGTTACAAACTATGTGAAAAGGTCCCATCATTATGACAATACTGCTAAATTTATTGAGATGTATCCATTTAATTTTGTTGCTTTTGAAAAAAAAAAAAAAAAAAAAAATGGCCTGATCTAGAACAACAACATTTTCCAAATTTAGTCTTGACTTTATTTGATTGCACTCAGTCAATATTTCATAAACTGTTGACTTATCAGTTGCTGGGTGATTTATGAAAGGCAAATAAGCTATTGTATTTGGTTTAACTTAACACTGTTCCTGACTAGTATATTAAATCCTGTCCAAGAGCTAACTGTCTAATTTCCAGAGTTGCAATGCCGACTTAGAACCCGAAGTAAATTTTTCCGTTTAGATTCCGAAAACAAGCTAAGGCAATCAGGAATTTTCTGTGCTGTAATATTAGCAGGCTCAATCTTCTTACCTGCAATATATTCTGGTAGAGGTGAATGGTGAACTACCATGCGTCTTTTCTTCTTATCATCATTAAATACAGGTCTCAGAGGTAAATACGACTTTGATACTTTCTGAATTATAATGCCATTAACTCGGTCAGTTTATGGAAACATTCCGCCTCACTATTCATTGTTTACATTGAATTGCAGTGCTGACACGCACCTTTGAACATTCAAATCTTGATATTTTCGGCTGTATTATTGATAGAATGTTCACAAATACATCAAACGAAAGCTAATTAATGTCTCTTTTCTTTTGTCCAAAGTATTTTTTCATAAAATCTTTTGTTGCCACGATTAATATGAATTAAATAAAACTTAAAGCGCTTTGAAATTCATTTTTTGTTATTTTCCTGAATATTGTTCAATACATTGTTCAAGATACGGCAAAATGATGACAACAATACTTGTTGCAAATATAATGAGCTATCATTTAAAAAAAGAGCGTTAAAATTCGATAATTAGGAGCCGAGATATTGCCAGTTTTATAAATCGACTCGGGCGCTATCTTTGATTCGACGCCATCTTGAAAAGTTACCGTTCCGAGACGGCCATCATAGTTTTTCGTGGTCCTTAGGTACTAATACAATTGTGGTTTGAAGGAAATCTGGTACCCCCAAATTATACTCACCTTACCTATACTGGCCCATAGACTACTTAGCAATTTCCCAAAGATCTAACTCAGAATGTAAAATGTAATGTTGGTTGCAGGAGCCCTTATTCAAATCAACTCCTCAGTTCGCAATGGAAAATTTCCAGGTTCAAACTTGTGATCTACTAACCTGATATTTTCTGTCAGTTCCACTAGGCGGATTCCGGAACGGTAGCTTGGTCCCGGTCGGGTTCGTTCAGTTTCATTTTTGATTGTTTTGAACGTAGATGTTAATAATTTTACTGTACATTGGCCTCATAGGCTGTATCTGAAGTGATAACGAAATTGTACCCATGTAACTGATTGATTGATCTTACTTTACACTATTGCGTAACATCGAGGTTATGAAAATAGACCTACTATTTAAACGGGGTTCGGACCACGCTGGGACTTGAATGAAGTTAAGTTTGCGGGTAGAAAGACCGTAAATAATTTTGCACAAAACTAGGCCTTTTCTCAACACTTTACTTCGCCTTCAAGAGAGATAGGTTGGATACATCCGGATTATGTATAAATATAAACCCTAGTATTAACAAACACTGAAGTAAATGACTAGCAAAAGCAGACAACTTGTGGTGTTGCATAACTGACATGTACATTCAAAAAACTTCCTGATTGGGAATATTTGTGCAACTCTCAATGCTTGGAATCCTTGGAACCAATGCAAGAACAGATTTTCCTTGTACTCTTTAGGATGAAAACTATTATCTTCCTTTACAGTTTCTTTTAAAAACTTCGTAGCTTGACTAAGCCAGTACATTTTAAACCAAGGGGAATTTACTTAAACTGTTTCATCAACTTTGAAATTACTAAAACAAGACAAAAGTGTTGACATTTGCTAGTGACTACATATTTAGTATGGTCTATATACTTGTGTTCAAGACCTTGATCATTATTGAGCCAAACCAATTGAAATAGAAATCAAGTCAGGTGAGGTTTGGATTTTAAGCAAGCAAGCAACCACAGCTTTGATTCTTAAGAGAATGTTCAGGGTGAAAGTGAAACAGGCCAATTGATGATGCGATTTTTTATTTATTTATTTATTTATTTTTAATATTTGTAGCTGAAATTGCTTTATAATATGCCTAAACAGGTAAGTTTATTCTGTAAATTTAAAATTTTGACTTACGTGTTACTTTTTTTTTGCAGATTACATGTCTTTTATATGGGAGGAAACAGACTGGTGGAAGTTCCTGCTTCCCTTGGGCAGCTTAAGTTCTTGCAGGTTTTAGTACTCTGTGATAATATGCTAGAAAGTCTGCCTTCGACCATTGCTAATTTGAAGAATCTAAAGTCATTGCTTCTTCATAAAAACAGATTGAGAACACTTCCTCCGGAAATAGTCGCTTTAAAATATCTTACAGAGGTAAGCACTTGATATGTAAATTGCGTAAGGTAATTATATATAATACGTAGAAGGAAATTATTTTATGTACAAAATCTTAAAATGTATTGCTGGTGTGTTGCAATATCGAAAACAGCCACGTATAAACTGCGTTGAGTTAATTATGCAGTTGAACTTCTTTTGTCGTCATATTTTACATTTACGGTAATCTAAAATATGCCATTTTTTTCAGAGAGTTATGTATATCGCGAAAATTTGAATCAGTATTGCTTATATTTTGATCAGTTTTGTGTAGTCTTCACAGTGGTTTCAAAATCAGAAAAAATTATGATTTTTTTTAGATACTCCAGAGAATGTATTTTATTTTGTACTATTAATTGTTGATTTCTAACACCATACTATGTATCAGATGCATATGAAGGTGTTTTTCTAAGTATGGAACAAACTACAAACTGCTTCTAGTAACATAAATATTGCATGCATTTTCGACATACGTGCGATAACGTGTTTGATTTCTAGCCAGAGCACAAAGCTTCGAATGTAAAAGCGCGAAAAGTTCGATTTTACTTTAAAACTGGCGTCATGCAAGCGAGAAGATACAAATGAATGGGAAAAAATCATGAGAAGTACACTGCATTTTATAATAAAAATATATTATTATAATGAAGGAACCCTAGATTTTCACTCCTTTCGAATGTTTCCTAATGATTTAAGTCATTAAGCTTGCTCCACTTTTTTTCTTTCTTGTTTTTGCAAATAACTCCGTAACAAAAACAAAAACAAATGTGATCATTTTGTAAAATGAGCTTAATATTTACAAAATACTATTCCATCAGTTGTGAAGAGTTCCTGATAATTATGCCACCATAAGCTGCTCACCCAGATTTCTGGCCTATACGAAAGATCTATAAGAAGCTGTTAGTTGACTTAATAGTTTTTTTTTTTTTTTAATAATCAATATTTGGCTGAATTTCTACATTTTCGATATACTTTACTGCAGTGGTTCTCAAACTTGTTATCGTGACCCACATTAAATAATAAAAAGAATTTTGTGGTCCACTTACTTTTATTCAAATGCACATTGACATTTTACGTAATGGTGATGTGTTTCAAAGCAATTAAATTTTGTAAATGCTATCTCTAATTCCAGTTCGTTCAATAACAGTTCGTACGAGTGATTAACATGGAATTTATTGGAGATGATGTGAACGTCCTGAACGACGAACGTTACAAAGTAGAGCTCGATGCTTAAATTTTAATAAATCAAAATTTAGTTCGTTTCTTTTGATTCTATCGTTAATACCTCACTTTCAAACTAAATTGTAATATAAATTAATGAATATAGTGGCCCTGTCGGTACGAGAATATCAGTCGGTGACGATCGAGTAAGTGTAATGTAAATTTCTCAGTATCATATGAAATTGTACACATGCACAAAAAGAATTAAAGTGTTCCCATATAAAGATAACACAGAGCTAACACTACTCTCGACCGATGCCCTACCCCGTGAAAGATTTTGATTCACCCACTCTCTTTCCACCCCAACCCAGTATCTCTACTGACTGTAGGGCAGGGCTCTGAGTAAGCATTTAGTTTTCACCTCATTGTTTTCTGAATAGTACTTCAGAATATATAATTCTGTATCAAAATAAAATTTTCACAGTTAAAAGGGAAAAAAAAAAAAACTTCTCGCGACCCACTAAAAAACGGTCCGCGACGCACACTGAGAAACACTGCTTTACTGTATTATTATTATTATTATTATTATTATTATTATTATTATTATTATTATTATTATTATTATTATTATTATTATTATTATTATTTAAGGGCAACTTAGATAGTCTGAAATGTAGATAAACTGGCAAGTAAACCTTACGTTTGGGTGAATCGAGTTGCTGACTGAGACACATATGAAAAAGTAGTACTAAATGTGGTCAGTATTTCAGTGAAGTTATAGGTGCGAAGCTCCAGGGGCTTAGAAGATACAGCTACCAGAACATCACATGGAAGTACAGAATAGTTGTGATACAGTTGGAGGTAAAAGCTCTGTAAGACCTCTTGTAACGACAAAAGGTGAATAACAAATATATGGGTACATATTAGGACTAGGGGGAAGTCATATAGTGAGGATATACCTGACGGCGGCCATCTTGAAATCCGCCATTTTGAATTAAGGTTAAGTTTTTAAAATAGGAATAGGGTCATGTGATACATGATTTAAGGCGCAAATTTAATCAGAAGAACAATGGTGACGTTAATTTTGATTTACGCGCAATTGGTAAAAAGTTACAGGGAAATTAAATATTGTTGCAGCATATATATTATTCCTTTACCCCACCTTGTAAATTTTGTGTTAATGATAATAATTAAATAAAAAGCAGGTGGATAAATATTAGGTCTATGGTAAGAGTTGCCTTGATGGTGGCCATGTTCAAATCCGCCATTTTGAATCAGACAAAGGTTTTAAACAAAACGCAGAACAGTGACACCTTATTAATAGCAAATTTTACGTAAATCTAACGGTATAACCATTTTTGCTTTATCATTAACCAGCATTTGTTATCGCTTAAACAAGTTGCTAATTGAAGGAAAAATGACCAAAGTGGAATTGAGTCATAATTGAACTTGGGTCTTTCTTCCAGAAAAGTCCTCAATTAGTACAATCAATATGTAGTTCAGAAAAGAGTGCATGACTTGCACAAATGCTATGCTCACAGTGAGCACACCTGACAAAGGCAATCGAGTTACATTCGAGGAGTGACACATTTGTCGTTAACAATTCCGTCAAAGCAGTAGTCGTAAGGAGCGATCCATTTAATTTTGTGCTGGTTAATGATAAAGCAAAAATGGTTATACCGTTGGAGTTAAGGTAAAATTTGCTATTAATAAGGTGTCACTGTTCTGCGTTTTGTTTAAAACCTTTGTCTGATTCAAAATGGCGGATTTGAACATGACCACCATCAAGGCAACTCTTACCATAGACCTAATATTTATCCACCTGCTTTTTATTTAATTATTATCATTAACACAAAATTTACAAGGTGGGGTAAAGGAATAATATATATGCTGCAACAATATTTAATTTCCCTGTAACTTTTTACCAATTGCGCGTAAATCAAAATTAACGTCACCATTGTTCTTCTGATTAAATTTGCGCCTTAAATCATGTATCACATGACCCTATTCCTATTTTAAAAACTTAACCTTAATTCAAAATGGCGGATTTTAAGATGGCCGCCGTCAGGTATATCCTCACTATATGACTTCCCCCTAGTCCTAATATGTACCCATATATTTGTTATTCACCTTTTGTCGTTACAAGAGGTCTTACAGAGCTTTTACCTCCAACTGTATCACAACTATTCTGTACTTCCATGTGATGTTCTGGTAGCTGTATCTTCTAAGCCCCTGGAGCTTCGCACCTATAACTTCACTGAAATACTGACCACATTTAGTACTACTTTTTCATATGTGTCTCAGTCAGCAACTCGATTCACCCAAACGTAAGGTTTACTTGTGAGTTATAAGCGATAAACAAAATGCAAAATGTTCGTATAAAACAACGAAAAAAAAACTTTAAGAATACTCATTGCATGTTGACTTCTGTTGGTTCCCTTTTTAATAATAATGGTAATAATAGTAACTTTTTCTCTGAAAACTTTGCAGAACACCTACAAATTTAGTATAATCATTTCTACGTCTGTGTCTTCATCATTGACAGCCTGGTCTCATTCTCAACGAATTTGACTAGCCAGTTAAGTAGGCACTGTCAGTTTTGGTGCAAATAAGTAATAAGTTCCTGGGAAATAAAAGGTTTATGTTTGCTGACCCTCCTTCGTCTCTGAGCCTTATACTAGTTTCTATTTTCTGGTGATTTTTTTAGAGATTTGTTGATTTCAGCCTTAGTAGAATCTTCCTCTATCCTTGATCGATCAATTTGAAGGATCACGTAAGTCACGCTATTAACACTTAAACGCCAAGCTCCAAAAACATGTGTTTTATTCTGAGACCAGCAGCATTCAATGGCCTCCTGAAAAATGCCAACATATGCACAACATATGTGCGCATGGCGCTTAAAGTGTTGATTAACTTCATGGAAATTGTTGTCCAAATCGGTAGAGCAATTCCTGATAAACATAAATAATTATCGATGTGATCCACATTAAATTTAGTTTGTTGATCAATTCTCGTCTTCGTACTTATAGATCTTCTAGTCAGAATCTACAGAACCTTTATTTTTTCTATTTGAGGACATTTTCCAGACATTTGTCAGTTTTGGGTTTAGCCGACCTCACCCAGATATAGTCCAAATCTGAGAAATACAAGTTCAATCTGGTTTCGGCCTTTATCTTGGCTCAAAATTGATTTTTGTTATCGCCCTCGTTCCCGAATCATACAGATCCTCTTAAGACTTTTTAGCATTATCATTTGTTTTCAGGTCGTTTCTTGACACATTTCTCGGTTTTGGCCTTGTGCGATCTGAATCGAACTAGAATGTTATTTAAAAAAAAACCGTCGTGTTAATTTTGTCGAAATCTGTGTAACTTTCTTGAGAAAACTTCCAATTGGTTTCACGTGTAGTTTTAATTGATCTGTACCATATTTCACAAGCTATCAATTCCCTTAACACCACGTTCATTATGGCATTCATTAAATAAACGTTAACGCTAAGTTCTCCCTTTGGCTTTTGTTGATCGATTTTCGTTTTCAAGCCTTACTGGACCAAATATCTTAAGACATTTTGATTATTCATTTTCAGTTTCTTATCGCCAGTTAACCCAATCAATCAAATTCTGTAATGCTGCTGTTTTTAAGTGATTTATTTCAGTGCATAGTTCCGGATCTCGCGCTCGTTAACTATGAGGCTGTATAGAAGGAGGTGAAATATGAAAATGACAGACGACTACAGCATTTTCAAGAAGAATAAGGTAGAATTGGACTTCATTCAGTTATAGAAAAATATATAATTGTTTCCACAAAAGCCAATTTAATTATTAAAATCAGTTAATACCTGAATTCACGTTATATATATATATATATAAAAAACGCTTTTACGTGGGTTAGGTTTTCAGAGATTTTCGAACCGATATTTTGGTCAAAGGTACGAGGGATGATCGAAAAAAAAAAAAAAATTCCAAAGCCCATTATAACTTATGTGTGAGACATAGTTGGAAGATCAATACACGTGATGATAGAGGATGATAAAAGGGCACTCAGCACTAATCCCGATGTAATCACTTTTTTTTTTCACTTATTTTCAAACACTTTTTACAACGGTAGGTGAGGTTTTCCATACAAGTTGCATAGAAATCCTCGTCAGGTACTCGCGTCGACCATGAGGCAGCTGTTTCGACATCATCACATGTCAGATAATGATGGCCAGCCATGTTCCGCTTTAGAGTAGGGAAAAGGTGAAAATCACTGAGGAGGTCATGGCTAGAGGCAAAAGTTTTTCGCAATGCACGATAAAACGAAATGCGTCACAATTAAGTAATTTTCAGTTTCTTGACGTTTTATGATATTCTATATGTATTTTAATTGGTTTCCGTAGCGCGATAAAACGCGAAATTGGCAGTTTTGCGCGAAATTTTAAAAATACGATTTTATTAATATAAAAACGCCAGTTGTCTGCTGACGGAACGTTAGAACGGTAGAACCCAAGTTGTTTCCCGAGCTTGTTCTGACTAGGTGGAATAGTTGGTTCCATGCTGTGCAGTATTTAGACAAATACTTAGAACCACTAGATCAGTTCCTTTCAAAATGCGAAGATCTAAATTTTCAAGCTAAAACGTTCAAAAGTTATTTGAAAGACAAGAAGCTAATTTTGAAGGCTCAGTTAAGTTTTGTTACTGATAATTGTGGTGACTGTCGTTTTATAACTTTCACTCAATCTTGAGACGAACAAATCTCGACAGCACATCTGTTGAGTAATCATCTTGACAGACTTAGTACTCAGTTAAACGTTTTGCGGCAGTACCTCTTTGATGAAAAACTAAAGCACACTTAACGTTTGTTACCAAGTGAAAATAGGACTAGTGTTGAATGTGACTTTAAAAAAAAATGTGCAGAAAGATCATTCTTGAAGCTTTCTTCCCAAAGAAAAGACTCCCAAACTACAGAAATATGATGCTTTGGGGAAACTATTTGATCCTTCTGTAATTGCATGTAGTAGTGAACCATTGTTGCGTTAAGGAAGTGTTCTAAATATCATTTAAAAAATGCAAGCATCTAATTATGAAGTTTCGTATTTGGAGTTACACAAAGTGGCCTATGAACTCTTGACAAGTGATTCGTGTGGAAAGTGCAGTGTAGTGAATGTTTTGAATGAAGTTCCAAAGTGATGATTGGTTGCAGTTTGTTGTAAATGCACTTATATATGTGTGGCTTCCAACAAGCAATGCCAATTGTGAGCTTTTTTATGAAATCTTTGTTTTATGTCCCATGGTTATGCCGGCTAGACTAAAGGAGACGATGATGATGAAAAATGAAGGAAATGGTGGAATGAAGAAAGTGGGAGAAAACGGGAGAACACGAGAAAACCCACGCACACGGTATTTGTCCACAACAAGGTTTACTTGGGGCGAGCTGGGATCGAACCAAGGACCCCATGCGCCAGAGGTGAACGCTCTACCACTGAGCCACCGCGGCCCCTGTTTTTTCAGGTATGGACTGGTGATAAGTGACAAACGTACAACAGTGAAGGAGGAAAATGTGGATACATGTAACATGCTTATGTTTAATGCTTAAATGTAACTTGTACCAATGGTTTTCATAAGACAGCAAAACTTTCCTAGTCATAGTAAGTTTAGTTACTGATTTTCCTTCAGTTTGATAAAAAAAAAAAAAAAACTCCTCTTCTTTTTCACCTCAACCATAGGTTGGTGGGCAACATGGAAATTTTAAAACTTTTCTCTCTCTTGGGAGAGATGTTTTATACTTTGATAACGTTTCTTCTTCGTATCTGCCTTTCCCCTTATCAACACGGTGATCCAATCAGAGTGCCGAATAAGATGGCCAAACATGCTGTGTCTTCTTTTTCCTATTATCTTCATGATTTGAAATGTGTCTTTCATGAGCTTCTTGTAGTACATCTTCGTTCCTTTTCCTTTCGGTCCATGGTATGTGCAGCATTCTGCACCAACATCACATTTCCAGCTTGGATATTTCAACTTTTCTCAGTGTCTACGTCTCAGATCCGTAAAGCGCCACGCTCCATATCAGACTCTTAATAAATCGTTTTCGAACGTCCAAGGATACATTTCTTGATGTCAGCAGTCCTTTTTTCCGTATTGAATGCTTGTTTAGCCTATTCTGTTCTGGGACTTATGTCTTTTTCACTTCTTCCGTCCGAGAATATTAAGACTTCCTAAGTAGGGGAACATCTTAATGTCTCCGATTTTCTCTCCCTCTAGCCATACGTTTGCTCTTTCCTGTCCTGCTCTTATGCAGATTTATCACTTTGTCTTCTTATTTCTCTTCATTTTGCATGTAGAAAAGTATGAAATATTCAGTGTATTTTGTTTTTAGGTAATTAATGGTTTATTTCTATAGTGATCCATGAATAAAAGGAACAATTGTAAAAATGCCAGGGAATATCTTTTGCACAAGAGCTACAAAAATGCGAAACTTTATTTGGGAAATGCGACGAAACGCGAAATTTTCAAATTCTTAGAGCGAAAAACTCGTGCCTCTAGTCATGGCTGCTCTAGTCGTTCCCAGCGTAAACACTGATTACACTTATCAGTTTTTTGTGCTGAATGAGGTCTCGCATTATCATTCAGAAGAATAACACCACAGTGGTGGAGACCAGGACGTTTTCGTCTGATGGCATTTCGCAACTTCAAAAGTGACCTGCGATACCTTTCAGCATTCACGGTTTCTCCCTGTTCTTAAAATCAATCAGTAGCACAACTTATACATCCCAGTATACAGTACACAAAACTTTCCTGGACGAATCAATTTCTTCTTCTGTAGAGAGGACGCATGCATCTATTCCATGAATGCCTCCTTCTTTGAACAGTCGCAATATTGTTTTATAACCAGTCACTACTCGGTGAAGAAAAATGTCCCTTCTGCTACATCATGATGCAGAATATTCAGCGACGTCGCCATTCCTGTTTGTCTTATGGTTATTGGATAGTGCCCTTAGCATCCATTTCGCGCACACTTTTCTATATTTAAGGAAATCAACCACAATGGTCTGCAGAACACCATATCTCAGTCCCATCTCTGCTATATTGAGCGTAATGTCCTTCTTATGCCCAGACGAAACACTCAGCCACACCAGCAAAGGTCACGTAAGTGGTTGAGGTATTGGGTCTATCTCTGCTGTGTTCAGGGCTGTCATGAATAACACTTGTCCATCCTTCTTTGAAGGCACGACACCACTTTGCTACATGTTGCCTTGAACTTAAGCTCTCCTCAATCTGCTTATGAATGTCAGTACCGTCAAATGGGGTGAATAGAAACACATTTTTGGCTATATGAGTATATAAGTATGGTGATGTTAAAGATTTCGCGTATCAGATTATTCAAAAAAAAAAAAAAAAAAAAAAAAAAAAAAAAAAAAGGTCTTAATATGCTAATGAAGTTCAGTAAACGTCATATTAATTTATCAACTCCACTTTTCTTCACCTTGATTTTTCTTAATGTTTCTATTCACCCCTACCCATGGGGTGAATAGAAACAATGACTTTATTTTCATTGTTGTTTCTTTTATACTATAGGAAAGGTAAAAAGAAACAGCGTATTTGTTGAAACGAACTATTTATTTGATACCTGGAAGATATAAGTTCAATAAGACCAGTATTACATAAGTTACAAACTTATAAAACAATACAATGCACAATATAGGTACAAACGACCATACAGTTTTGATGATATTTGAATAAGATTTAAACCACTGAAATCATCAGGGAAACTTATCATGAGTTGAGTTGATTTTGAGGTTAACGTTCCGTTCAGCAGCGAGGCTATATGAGACGTGGACCTACTGATTAACGTGGAATCAGAACCACATGAGCTCCCGCCGGGAATCGAACCCGGGTCTCCCACGCCAAAGGCGCGTACGCTAACCGCTTAGCCACGAAGGGGCTCGAAACTTATCATATACTTAAAGCGTGCTGACGAACTCCTAATAAAACCCAACAGTTTCGTAACAATATCCTCATGTAGTAAGAACGATTCTTCAGAAGTTTCTGAAAATTTCATTGTTTATGTGGTCTCTTATAAAACACTCCCACATATCCATCATGTTCACATTTTCGCACTTGGGTAGTGAATAGTCTCATCGAGTTTTAGCTTCTCATAAACCTTTACCACAGCAAAATCACCAGCTTTAGAAAACCATCATCTAGTTCGTAATCGTCTGGAATGTTGTCTTTCTCCTCTTCCTACAATACAAGGGTAGGTTGAGTTTCGTTGTGATTTGATGAAAATGTATCATTTTCAGAAAACAAACCAAAACTCTTACCAGAAACATCTATTCGTACTCTCTTCTTCCCTTATTTAATTTTTTCATCTTCTCTCATGCTCTTGAGAAAATCCATAAGGGAACCGTTTACAGTCTGAGATGACTTTTGCTGTTCTGTTTCTTCTTGTTCATTGTCTCTTTTTGGCAGCATCCTCAGTATTTGGTCTCGACAAAGGGGAAAAATTCCACACTTTTCAAATCCAGCCCTGATATTTTCCTCCTTCAGTTTCACATTTTTTTATTATTATTATTATTAGAAGACTTGGAAATTTGTTCTTAGAGATGGTTGATACATTCCTATCAGGTCCTTTTTTCCGCTTCTCAAGAATTTTCCACTCCTCAAGAAGTGTTTCTATTCACCCCACTAATTAAAAATCATAACAATAACCCAGTAAAGTTAAATTTTGATTAAAAATAATTTACAAAAGGAAAACTTTTACTATGAACGTCAGTAAATGAAACAACAAACTACAAAATAGGCATATGTTCAAATGCAACAAATATGAACATGTCATACTTACAAAGAAAGTTTGAGGAGCGCTAAAATACCGTGTAAGATTTCAGTAACACATTAATGCTACTGCCGTCTACCTCAGTGTTCCCAACTCAGTAAAACATTTTGTCTCTGCCCTGAACACCTTAGCCATATAAGACTATGTTAAGAAATTTCAGTTTTCTTGATTAATTTATCATCCAGATAGATTCAAAACTAATCTGGGAGTTTTGTTTCTATTCACCCCATTTGACGGTAAATGTACTGTTTTTGGTTCACAGGAACTGCACCACCGACTTCACTTCTACTCTTGACCAGTTTTCCAGATGAGTCATCATTTTTAATGTCCGTTTCTTGGGTATGCATGGTCAGAATCCGAAGTCCTTAAACCTGCAACAAGACAAATATATTATTAATCTACAAATAAATTTTTGTTAAGCTACAGTGAATAACACAAAAGTTACATGCTTTGTAACTTTTTTTTTCGATTAACTTAAGTAAAATTAACAAAGCAGTTTCTCATTTCCAAAGATTAGGATAAACAAATTTTCAGTTTGTGAAGATTAAAAATTAAATTGTGATGTGTAGATAGGTGATTTAAGCAAAGGAAAGTAGATTATAGTCACTAAGTAGAAAAACAAATAAAATAAAATAAAGTTATTTCACGGAATTCATAGTACAGTATTTATATATTGAGCAGTAACAAAATTTGGTACATTGATACAGATATTTAAGATTGTCAAATTGAACAAAACAGAAAAGGTAAGAGAGTACACGTCTGTTTATTTATAATAAAATTTTTATGTAGCAATTAATTTAAGTTAATTAATTCTTTTTGATAATATTTTAAGGATTTAAGAAAATATTTTCTATTTCCAGTTGAGCTTGCGTGATAACCCCCTGGTTGTGAGATTTGTAAGGGACATGACGCACAATCCACCTACTTTACTAGAGCTTTCAGCACGAGTAATCAAGATTAACGAAGTAAATTATGAATCAGAAGAGTTACCACAAAATCTTGTAAATTATCTTCAAAGTGCACACCATTGCGTTAACCCAAAATGCAAAGGTAAGGTTTCATATGTACATTTAATATATAGCGTATGTAAAAATACTAATACACCAATACGCTTCATAGTTTGAATTTTATCTCAGTTATGCAGATGAATAGGGGAAAAAGTAAAGAATAGAAAATACATGATAGAGAAAGAGTGGACCAAATAAACTTGCTGAATAAAGTAGTTTACATTAACAACCAGTGGCAGAGCCTTGGAGAATACCAGGAAGACCAAAATTTCGCTATAAAATCTGTATTGCTTATTTTACAATATTTTAAGCACTGTTTCTCACAAAGTATTTCCCTTTACTGGCATTACTGTTCCGTATGTTTCTTCCTTTTTTGGGAAGGTTCCTGGAAAGCACTTTCTGGGGTAGCGTGGCAGGTCTCTTTGTCGCATTGTCCTGAATCTCTTCTATGGTTCGGAAACGATATCCTTTCAAAGTAGTTTTAAGTTTGGGAAACAAAGTGTTAAGGAAGTTTCCATTGCCATTTGTAGTGGTAAGCAGTTCCTGACGGATTTCAACACTGTTCTGTTTCTGGTCGTCATTTAACAAACGCGGCACGAATTTCGCACTGACACGACGCATCTTAAGATTTTCAGTAAAAATTTGATGACACGATCCTATGCTGATGCCCACTTCATTAGTTACTTCTTGAAGAGTTAACGTAGCCCTGTGTAGCTTAATCGCTAACACTCTCGTCTTTGGTGCGAGTGATTCCGGGTTCAATTCCCGGTGAGGATATGGTCGAAAAAGTGTAAAACTTTTTACAGGCAAGTCATCCTGAGTGAGGTTTTCGTGAGATTTTCTCATTTGCATCACGAAAATGCAGGATGGTACCTTACATGTCGCAGGCCACTTCCTTCCTTCACCAACCCTTTCTTTCTTCCCTTTCCTAGGATATTATGATCACCAAGGAACGTCAATGTGACGGGATAACATAGCCATAGATGCCGAAAACCTGAAATCTAATTCCTAATGTAATACTATTCGAACATTTAAACGACGGTTTCTACTACTAATCACATTATGAACTCTCTCGATATGGTCGTCATCTATTGATGTGGAAGGTCGACCAGGCCTAGGATCCTCATCGATCGACATTCTCCTTTTTGAAAGCACTTAAACCATTCAAAGCATTGTGTTCGGCGCATACAATTCTTCCCGTATCCCTGATTAAACGTTTTGCCAAGTTTATAGCAAAATTTGATATCTACATTATTTGGGTCCTGCTCCTCGGGACTTCCTCAGGATTTTCTGTGGGATCATCTGAAATCTCGTTTATACTTACTTAGGACTTCATTAGGATTTACTCAAGGATTCATGATATTAATTTAGAATTTTCATTTTTGTTGAATAAAAAAAGCTGCTGTTGTTATGTTTTCCTTATATTATCTATCCCTTATATGTATGTGTTAAACTATATTGGATTGGTTTGAGATTAACGTTCCTTTTGAGCACCGAGGCCATAAGAGACAGAACCTGCTCTTTAAAGAGCGATCCGCGTCACTGCTCAGATTTGTATGCAAGGCACATACCCTCACGGAAGTAAATAAGTAAATAATAAAAGTATTGTGTTGAAATAAAAAAAGAAAACCAAACATATTCAAGGACATCCTGCTTTCTTGTAGTGTTCAAAAGTTCTGAAAGCAAGTCTAAACGTTTATGAGTTGTTTGCATTTTCATTGTTCTTGTTATGAGCTTGTAGTCAGATAGTTGTTACATCTCTACTAAACTTTCAGTTGCATTCTATGAACACTTCGTTGGTTTTCCCTCTCAATCCATTCGAGACTGGTCCTGAACAATATAGACTGGTTGTTTGGATTTGAGTTTAGCATTGCTCTCAGCAGCTTAACCTGAGTTCCGAACCATATGAGCTCCCTTCGGGAAACAAATCCAGCTCTTCCACGACAAAGGCGTATGCTTTAACTACATATCCACGAGGAAATTCCCAAACTACATATTTGAAAGTCTTTTCACAAATTGAAACTAGTGAAAAAGGAAAATTATTATGTGAAATTTTGTAACTTTTTCTAGTAGTAAATTTCTAGTGAACTCTAGAATATATCAATACCGACACTTAATACGACTTTTAATATTTGGTCGAGGAATTAATTCGTGCGGGTGGACAAGAGATGGCGCAACGAACGGAGCGTCCCACAGTTCCGTGTATCCACACATGTGTTGCAAACCCCTGTCATCGCGTATCGTTCGTAGTATAGGGCAGTGGATTAAAGCGTCAACAACACCAGTTTGTAGTTAAGTGAACATGGCGCAATTTGTGCCTGATAAAGTGTTTTTGCGGGGTGTCCTGCTGCATTACTTTAACATGCAGAAAAGTGCGACTGAAAGTCATCGTATTTTGGTGGAAGTGTATGGTGACCATGCTCTAGCTGAGCGAACGTGTCAGAAGTGGTTTGCACGGTTTAGAAGTGGTGATTTCGGCTTGGCAGACCAAGAGCGAGCTGGACAGCCAAAAAAATTTCAAGACGAAGAATTGACAGCATTGCTCGAGCAGGATTCGTGTCAAACGCAGGAACAACTTGCAGCAGCATTAGGCGTTAATCAAACAACAGTCTCCAAACGCTTGAAAGCCATGGGAATGATTCAAAAGATGTCACATTGTGTTCCACATGAATTGAAAGACAGAGACGTTGAAAGACGAAAAACCATTTGCGAATTGCTGCTTCAACGACAGAGCAGAAAGGGGTTTCTGCATCGAATTATTACGGGTGATGAGAAGTGGATCCATTACGAGAACCCTAAACGAAAAAAGGCCTGGGTGAAACCAGGTGAACCAGGTCTATCACAACCAAAACGAGATATTCACTGTGCAAAGGTTATGCTGTGCATATGGTGGGATATGAAAGGTGTGTCAACCGGGTGAAACTATGAATGAAGAACGTTATCGACGACAATTAATGCGTTTGAAGCAAGCTCTGGCCAGAACACGACCAGAATGGGAGAACAGACATGATAAACTTATTGTTCAACATGATAACGCTCGCCCACATGTCGCAAAACCGGTCAAAACCTATTTAGAAAATGTCGGATGGGAAGTTTTACCCCACCCGCCGTATTCACCAGACGTTGCTCCTTTGGACTACTACTTGTTCGATTGCATGAACAACGATTTGATTGGACAGCGGTTTACTTCTTCAGAAGATATCGAAACATGGGTCTGTGACTGGATCGCTTCCAAGGATGAGGACTTCTTTCGCCACGGAATCCGTACATTGCCTGACAGATGGGCGAAAGTGGTGGCTAGCGATGGACAATATTTTTCTTAAGGTATTTATGTATTTTGTGTTTGTACTACAGCTTCAATGTGTGCGTACCAACCGCACGAATTAATTCCTAGACCAAATAGATTAATTAAAATCATCTATAATCAAATAGAAATGTCTCTACTGTACTTACCAGATACTATTTCACAGATTAATTTAAAATTTATTCTAGTTTCCAAGATTTATTTCTAAGTGGGGTTTTATCACATATTTTTATATCCTATATATAAACAGAGTTTAATTTTGAAACGTTCATAACTAGTTGATTATAAGATATATAGCTAATTGTAGAACACTGAGTTAGTAATTGACCTCTCGTAAGTTAAGTTTACGAGTTTGTGTATTTATTTCCAACAGCTATCATACCAGTGAGGAAAATGCATATTGCTAAGTAAACCTTTATAATAATAATACTTTGTTCTTAGTCAGTGTAAAATTGTATGTAAAGGTGAATCCATTAAATGTAGATGTGATCTTCCTTGGTAAATTCTCGAGAAATCTGAAGAGACTCAAAGAATTCATCTATGTACTGTTAACAGACAAACGTAAGAAGTTGATGTCGAATTGACGGGAAAAAAAGTACAAAATACTTAAGTGCAGGGAAGAGTGTGAGCTCTGATGTTTTCTGGGTCCGTCACTGTTACTGTATTACTGTTACGTTAAGACGCATACTTAGTAGTAGTTAACCTATAGCCCAAGAATTTTAGGCCAAAAAAGTCGAATCGACCTAACAAATTAGAAGGAAGTTGAGACTTGGCACAATTGTTTATTAGCTCATACTAACGAAAATACTCATAATCCCCTAGAAGCCAATTTGTGCTTCGACCGCCATCTTGGAAAATGACGGCCAAATTTATGTTTTTTAGGAATTACTTGAAAATTGTTACAGATATCAAAAACTTCCAAGATTCAAAAAATATTCTTCATAAGAAAACAAACATTTTTTATATATAACATTTTTCTGTAGGGTGAAAAATAAGAAAGTTACACAAGATTGAAGATCACAAATTTTTAATGTTACTGAGGATATGCAAAATTCAAATATATTTTTCTAGTAGAATTGTTATTATTATTATGAAATGTTTTTTCTCACCAGGATAATTTAGTCCTCAGAGGTATCAAATAGTATTTCCAGTGATGAATTCTCACAATTTGTTCCCTAACACTGTCCACACATCGCTGAGCTTAACAATCCTGACAAGGGAACCTTCCGAAAATGATAGTTGCAGTGAAAGATGTGACCTACGCCAATTGAAAGAGCTGTAACAGAGATGTTCATTCCCCAAAAAATAGCTGCCCATGGCAATAGGTTCAAGAAATATAAGGGGTGGAAATTCGGGAAACAGCAAGGTTGAACAAGGGGGAAAAGTGCAAATTCCGCAAAAAAAAGGGGGGGCACGGCAAAATACAATGCTGACAAGTGATGTATAGAAAGAGACTTGCCACAATAGGGAACAAATGAAGGCTACCAGTGGGGTTAACAGTGTTGCCAACTGCAATGAAAAGTACATGTTTTGCAAAGAGCACTATATGAAGTGAGTGCAATATTCAGTGTCAACCTGTCATGTAGAACATAAGATCTGGCGTGTATAATCAGTGGTACAATCTAACAAAAGAAAATATAAAAAAACAGAAGTACGAAAAAAAAAAAACAGAAAAGACAGAGTTGGCCATAATGCGCCACATTTGATCACGAGCTGTGCATATTAGAATGAACAGAACCAGAAGCACCGACTATGCAGGAAACCGACGTACCTAGAGTCGAAAAGAAAACGAGTTCCAAAGTTGACAACACTGGCCATGAACATTCAGACAAGTCTAATATAGTTAGGCCACTCGCTTCACAAAAGGAAAATTCCGGCAACAGGCATCACTCGGAATGCATCAATGCTAGAGTGATTGAGGCAATGTCAAGTCGGGGAACATGAAATGGTTCAACAACCGATCGGGCAACAACCGATAATAGAAGTAGTGAACATTGTCATGGTTGGGTCGTATGTGGGAATATACAGGGTGTCCCACCAAACTTTGTGACCTGAAAGATTTTCGAAATGAACAAAAATGTGACGGATCCAGTTGTGCAGAAATGTACCAATGTCAGGGGGTGATAAAAGTCTGTGAGAAGCAAGTGCCCCTAGGATCCCCATCATAGGGCCCCAGGAGCCAACTTCAAACTTTCAAATGGCAACAGGGACCGAGTGTTACCTCTCTCGATAGATCATGGAATGTGTAACAACACCTATAGGAAACATTTGCTATATGAAGCATGTTTTTCAAAATGGCCGCCACAAATATATGTTGTGTCTTAACATGGCATCGAACATCGTGATCTCAAATTGCTGCAAAGCGAAAAGAGATGTTGCAAATCCAATTGCACACGAATGTACTCATGTCGAGGGCCAAGAAAACTTTGTAAGAAGCAAGTCCCCCAGGGCCCCCATCATAAGGCTCGAGGGGTCAACCGCAACATTTCAAATGGGAACAGGGGGCGGATGATATTTCTCTGGATAGATACAACACCGCCTATAAGAAACATTTGCTATATGAAGCACGGGTTTCAAAATGGCAGCCAAAAGTGCACTTGTTCTTGTCACCGTGCAGATATTTTTGGCGGCCATTTTGAAATCCCATATAGTAAATATTTCTGATATGCGTTGTTGCATATTCCAAGATTTATCGAAAGAAATATAACTCGACCGATGGTGCTATTTGAAATTTTGAAGTTGGCCCCTGGGACCCTATGATGGGGACTTGGGGGCACTTGCGTCTCACAAAAGTTTGTCGCCCGCTGACATGGGCACATTCCTGCACAACTGGATGTGTCACATTTTTTTCGCTTTGAAACTTATTTCAATCGCAGAGTTAGGTGGGACACTCTGGATATAACATATAGGCGGTGATAGTACTGCAGACAGCAACACACAGCAGATCAAGCCTTTGATTATATTTGCTTTCTACAGGTGTGGATATGTGATAGAAACACCACCAAAGGTTCCGACACTCTAGAGCACTGTTTCGAGACATTCACAGGCGATCATTGTACCATGTGTGACGGATTGGTAGTATTCCGTTGTGCTCACTGCAAATGTATCTTCTGTTTGGACGATTGTCTCTTCGAACAATGTGGACGAGCATGTACAAATGATGCGAAGGCTAATGCCTGTTGCCGGAATTTTCTTTTTGTGAAGAGAGTGGCCTAACTATATTAGAATTGTCTGGATTTTCATGGCCAGTGCTTCCAACTTTGGAACTCGTTTTTCTTTTCGACTCTAGGTACGTCGGTTTCCTGCATAGTTGGTGCTTTCTTGTTTTGTTCATTCTAATATGCACAGCTCGTGATCAAATGTGGCGCATTATGGCCAACTCCGTCTTTTCCGTATTTTTCTTACTTCTGTTTATTTCTATTCTCTTTTGTTAGATTGAACCACTGATTATACACGTCATATCTTCTGTTCTACATGACAGATTGACACTGAATATTGCACTCACTTCATATAGTGCTCTTTGCAAAACATGCACTTTTCATTGCAGTTGGCAACACTGTTAACCCCACTGGTGGCCTTCATTTGTTCCCTATTGTGGCAAGTCTCTTTCTATACATCACTTGTCAGCATTGTATTTTGCCGTGCCCTCCCTTTTTTGCGGAATTTGCACTTTCCCCCCCCTTGTCCAACCTTGCTGTTTCCCGAACTTCCACCCCTTATGTTTCTTGAACCTATTGCTATGGGCAGCTAATTTTTTGGGAATGAACATCTCTGTTACAGCTCTTTCAATTGGCATAGGTCACATCTTTCACTGCAACTATCATTTTCGGAAGGTTCCCTTGTGAGTGTACACACTTGCATCTTTTTATAACGAACAGAATATTATTTCAGGACTTCGAAAGACTCATAAGGTTACTTTTCCATAAGGCGGACTGATAGATTTTGCTCTGGAAAATCAATGATGTGCATTGAACAGATTTTAATGCGTAGCTTTAAGATCATTGATAGATTTATACATGACCGAGAAATCACAGATTCTACTCTTCAGAGATGGGTTTCATTAACTCCAACTTGTACTGAAATAGCCGAAGCGTTCACGGATTTCACTGGAATTAATGTAACAAGTATACATCATAACACAGAAGCACAGACTTCTTCAGGAGCATGAAGAATTAAGAAAAGATGAAAATATTCAACGAAGGGAATATCAAAAAAGAAGCTATCAAAGCTGCTGCAGAAAAGATTTTGTTAAAATTTTATGGATCAAAATCAAATACAGTAGACGAGTTGCGATACTTTAGGTACAATCGTACAGCGGCAAGAAAGAAACTACCTGTAGGTACATTTTTTCAACTGGCATGCTTCCTCCAACCAGCACAGCTGCAGAGCAACATTACTACAGAGTATACTTACAGGTTCAGGAATGGTTGGGGAACTGTTTGGAACTAATCGATTGGGGTTCGAAAATGATAAGAGGATCACTCAGATCTATCCCTATTATAAAGGAAGCAACTCCATTAGAACTGCTCAACCTCATTTCGTGCAACTGCAAAGTAGGATTACAAAAACATGGAAGTGTGTACACTCAGGAATGTTGTACTTAGCGATATGTGGCAGTGACATAACTAAGGGAGGAAGGGGCTTATGCCTGGGTGCCGGATTGGGGAAAGCGCAGAACTGGGCAAATATGTTATTTTCACTATAAGGCAAGAAAGGAGTTCTAGCAAACTAAAGGTCATTAAAAAAAATACCTCAGAAACTTAACAAAACAACACCGACTCACAAACCTTAGGATCATACCCATAGAGCATAAGTTAGCTTCAAAGTTGTTTTGAGGACAGACCTGCAAATTTAAATTTTAGTTCCAGGCTTTGTGTTTTCATTTAAGTTATATCGATTTAAGAGATTTGCAAAATGCCGAGTATAATACTCGAGGCAATAGCGTGACTGTTTGTCACAATTATGCTATTCTAAAGCAACAGACTGTTGATTCATTCTGCACATATGCACATCCCGATATAGTTCCAAAAACATTTTAATTTATAGTTATTATGATAAGACTATAAGAATACGTCAAGCATGCTAATCTCAGGTTATTTGGCAATCAAATACTAATTAGTTTGGTGTTTTATCTTGTACTGACAGTTATATTATGTACCACAATTTTAAAATCAAGCATTACCACTTGAATTAAATTGGAATAAGAAAATTACTGAGAGACACCAATACCAGGTGTAGCCGGGGGCGTTTTGGTTTGATTGGTCGGGGAGGGGGCAATAAAGTGAGTTTAGCCCCGGGCGACAGCTAGTCTAGTTGCGCCACTGATATATGGACAGTGTCATGGAACAGATTGTGAGAATTCATCACTGGGAATACTATTTGATACCTCTCAGGACTAAATTATTCTGGTAAGAAGAAAATATTTCATAATAATAACAATTACGAGGGTCACTACGAAAGTTTTGAGATACGCATTGTTGTGGCACAGTATTTGAATTCCAACAATTGCGATCGGTAGTGGTATCCAGAGCGAAGAAGCGAAACAAGTTTCAACTCGACTTGCTTATCGGCGTGGCTGTATCACCTTCACTTGTTTGTTGATGTGAGCAATATTCGGCTGTCTAGAATGGAGCTCGAAAGGGAGCATTTTCGGACAATGATCCTTTACGATTTCAAAAGTGGTTTGAACGAGACACAAAGCCTTGACCGTTTGTAGGGGGCATTTGGGGACCTTGATCCTTCCCATGCTACAATTTTTCGGTGGTTTGGTGAATTCAGAAGAGGCCGGACATCGCTTAAAGATGAAGAGAGTGCTGGACGTCCGGCAACAGCTGTGTCAGATGAAAACATTGCCGCTGTGGAACAAATGATTCGAGAAAATCCTCGAACAACTTTCAAGGACATTGAATCTACAGTGAACATTGGATCACCAGCAGTAACAAAAATTCTTCATGATCATCTTCGGCTCAGGAAGGTTTCATCTCGTTGGGTGCCTCACACTTTGACTGAACAACAGAAGCGCATGCGTGTGGAATGGTGTGAAGAAATGCTTACAAGAGTTGATGGAAGCAATTCTCGACGCGTCTCTGACATTGTTACTGGTAATGAGACTTGGATCTATTAATTTGACCCTGAAAATAAACGCCAGTTTACAGTTTGGACCTTTCCAGACGAAAATCCACCCACGAAAGTGAAGCGACCGCGAAGTGTGGGGAAGAAGATGGTCGCAGCTTTCTTCTCCAAATCTGGCCATGTTGCAAGTGTTCCACTTGAAGAACAAAGGACTGTTACTGTTCAGTGGTACACCACTGTTTGCCTAACAAAAGTGTTCCAGAAGCTTCGGGAACGGCGTCCAAGAATTGGATTGCGTGGGATCCTGCTTCATCATGACAACGCGTCCGCACACACGGCCAACATCACAATTCAGATTTTAGAATCTACGGAGGTCAAACTTATGACTCGTCCGCCATATAGCCCTGACCTGGCCCCGTTTGAATTTTTCTGTTCCCCAGGATCAAAGATCGCATGCGTGGGAAGAGATTTTGCAGCCCTGAAGAAGCTGTAGTCACGAGAATGAACTTTCAACACTTGAAGAAAAAGACTGGCAACACTGCTTCCAAAAGTGGTTTTCGAGGATGCAAAAGTGTGTACAGTGTAATGGTGAATACTTTGAGAGAATGTAAGTGTTAAATTGATTTTAAGTACTGGTACGTAAGTTATTTCACATCTCAAAACTTTCGTAGTGACCCTCGTATACTAGAAAAATCTACTTGAATTTTGCATATCCTTAATAACAGGGTTGGCAAAAACCATGGTTTTATTGAAAAAAAAAACTTGTTTAAACCAGTTTTTTTTTTGTTTTGTTTTGTTTTGTTTTGTTTTGTTTTGTTTAAATAATTTGCTCTATGTATTTATATTACATATGGACAGAAATAAGTTTGTTTCGCCTTGGTGTTATTATACATCAACAGGGTTATACTGGAAGGGGTTCATAAGCTTAAAGCGGAATCGAAACCGCTTCTCGGCTTACATCCGAGAGAAACTGTCCTCCATTTGGACTCGAAACCGGGACTAATTGGCCACAAATGCAATGAGTCTGCCGACTCACTCACGAAAGACTCCCGATAAAAATACGTTGTATTGATCTTTACATACTTGTTAATATAATTGTCAAGAGTCATTTCAGAAGGACAAAAAGATAGTTATACAAGTGAAAACACTATACAAAATTATATATAAATCGGGAAACTCCCTCTTTAGCCATTGAGGAAATCCTGTTGTTACTTTAAATGGAAAGCATCCCGTTATTGCTTTGCATGTAAAATTTTAAGGTCAACGTATCATAATCAGTACGCTACAAATTTAGTATGTAGATATCCAATAAAATTAAAACAAAGTCCAATCCAAGCTAATGCTGGAAGTTACGTAGGCAGCTGATAAATTTTGCCAATTTCTATCAATATATTTAAGCAACCTTGGCTGTTTTATAATCAGCCTTGGCATTCAGGCAAGCAGAAATATACAATTTGGTTTCGTTTCGTATGTTCATGCTTAACACCCTTACGTAATACCGAGGTTATCAAGAAGACTTTCGCGTAAAGTTAACATCCAAACCGCTATTGATTTACAATTGAAAGAAGGGTTGTGGTTCGACCGAGAATTGAACATGGGACACCTTAATTAAAAGCTGAAAAGGAGATAAAACTAATGCAGATGGTCTGATATGTGGAAACGTCACCATGAAGTTCACACGATTTAAAGCATTTTTAAAAAAAAATCAGTTTTTTTTTTTGAAAAAAAAAAAAAAGCTGGTTTAAACCAGCCAACCCTGTTCAATAACATTCAAAATTTGTGATCTTCAATCTTGTGTAATTTTTTTTTTGTCCTACAATAAAATGTTATATATAAAAATGTTTGTTATCGTATGAAGAATATTTTTTGTCCCTTGAAATTTTTTGGTATGTGTAACGGTTTTCAAGTAATTCCCAAAAAACATAAATTTGGCCACCATTTTCCAAGATGGTGGCCGAAGCACAAGTTGGATTTAGAGGACTTTTAGTATTTTCATTAGTATGAGCTAATGAACAATTGTGCCTAGTCTCAACTTCCTTCTAATTTGTAAGGTCGATTTTCCTAAAATTCCTCGTCTACTAGTTATAATACTATTTAAGTTAATACAGGTGTAAGAAACTCTGTGTATAACTTATTAACTAATATTGCCACACTTAAAAGTTACGCAAGAAGTACTTATACTCATTCATTTATTTTTACTGGCTTATAAGTATGTGGGTAATAAAATAGTGCCAATCTCGTCTGAATCTGTGCAGTATCAAACAGGTGTATATTAGCATTCAAAGTTTACAGATATCACTATACCGATCTACCTAAAGAATGAAAAATTATTCAAGTATTTCTTTCAGTTTTATGGTTTTAGGCTAATATAGGGTAATGTAGACTATATTGTCAGCAGGAATCACCAAACTCAGTGCGAATAAATAATAATGATAATATATGACTCTGATGCCTTCAGACATTTATGGCTCAAACAGTGTAGAAGTTAGTCGCTAAATTTTGATTTGGTAACATCTGAATAAATGTTATTGTTTCTTAATTTCTTTATGTAGATCTGTTATTCG
Organism: Thermobia domestica; assembly: GCF_964235325.1. NCBI lineage: Eukaryota > Metazoa > Arthropoda > Insecta > Zygentoma > Lepismatidae > Thermobia > Thermobia domestica. Next base: position 120,834,138 of record NC_137462.1, on the reverse strand, counting down.
ATAAAGTGAAATTTCAGGTCTGAATCCAGTAGGTAGATCAGTTTGGACACCCATTTTTCGAATATAAAATAAACACCAAATTTCTGTCGCCAGAGTAAAATACAAGGGTCGTTCTAGGTTGACCGGGACTTTTATTTCTTCAGAGGAAACAGATAGCACAAGAAGCACCAAACTATGTCAGCTTATCAAAGTATTCTCCGTGTGCGTCGAGGCACCGTTGCCATCGTTGTGGCAGCTCCGTGATTCCTTTGGTGTAGAAAGAACTTGGTTGTTGTCGTAGCCACTGGAGGACATCGTTCCGCAGTGCTTCATCTGTCGTGAAGTTCTTCCCTCCCAGATGGTCTTTAAGGGGTGCAAACAAATGATAATCACTGGGGGCTAAATGTGAACTGTAGGGTGGATGGGGCAGAACTTCCCAGTGCATTTCGGCCAGAGTTGTTGTTGTCGCATTGGCCGTGTGAGGGCGGGCATTGTCATGGAGAAGAATGACATTTCCAGACAACATCCCAGGTCTTTTCTTGCGAATGGACTTTCATACAGGAGTAACGATGTGAAGTAATATTGGGCATTAATCATTTGCTCAAGACATGCGATATACACTGGTGTGACTGCAGTCGGGCGAATGTGTCCATACGCTTCATTTGTCACCAGCTCCCGTCCTTCGCGAAACTGTTCACACCATTCTACACTCTTGTCCGTGACATCGTTTGTTCACCATCTGTGCTTGCAATCTTCTAAAAAAAATCTCAGCTGGTTTAACTGTCTCCTTCACAAGAAATTTGATTACACACCGCTGCTCCACAGCCACACACACGCTGCTTACCGCCATGTTCGCTGCAACTGCTGCGCATGCGCCAAACACATCATGCCGGGCGTTACTTACTCAAGGAGGAATACATTACGTCACCTGCAAGTTTCATCATGATCCGGCTGTTCATCAATAATTTACGTACGAAAATCCTGGTCAACCTTGAACGACCCTTGTATTTGGTCACCAGTGGCGATCGGAAATATGCACTTTGTCGTAGAATAAGCTTTCGCCAAATGGGAGACTATTGTGCTTCTGAATATTTTACCACAAAAGGATCGTAAAATAGTGTTTGCTTTATGTTTCTTACAAGATTTTTTATATGGATAAGGGTTGTTATATACGGCTAACTTCTGATCTCTAAGGAAGGAGTCGTCCTGTGTTCTTGTTCAGGACACTGATCACACCAGGAATAAATTCCAAGCTTCCACACTAATCATTATAATTTCCTCTGCTCAATTACTGGAAGAAACCAACCCTATATGTGCTAGAGACGAGTAAGTGATGAAAGACTCCAAATTCCAACCTATTACCTTCTCCTTGGATACCCTTTGTCTAGTGCTAACAAATAAGAACCAAATCAAGAAAAAATAAGGACTGAGGACTTTGGAAAATAAAAGCTTTGAGAAAAATATTTGATGCTAAAAGAAAAGAAACTGGTGAAGTTAGAAAGCTAACCTAACGCTAAACTTCACATTATATGCAAAGTTACTGAATATCATAGAAATAATAAAGTTGAGACATGTAAGACGGGCGGACCATTGTTCGCACGCACGGATAACACATGGGATGAATATAATTCTAGGAAAAAAAAAAAAAAACAGTCATTTTGGAAGATCAAAGAGAAAGTGGGAGGATAATATAAAACTGTGTCTTTGGGAGGTAACAGGGGTCTAGGATAAATTGTCTTTATACAGGCTAGAGTAAAATGGAAATGTTTTTCTCGTGGCGGCTGTATGATAAGTTGTAGAGTTAGTTTTAGTTAGAATTTTATTGCTTAAAGATTGCTTTGTATTTTCAGGTGTTTTCTTTGATACTCGAGTGGAGCACATAAAATTCGTGGATTTTTGTGGGAAATATAGGATTCCTCTTCTTCAGTACTTGTGCTCATCGAAATGCATTGAAAGCCGGTCTGAAACAGAGGACATGCCGGCGAGTGACAAAATGGTGAAGAAGGTTTTGCTTGGTTGAAAACTAATTATATTATTATTCGCATAGGATAATGCATAAAGAAATTAACATAAAAGGTACACTGTAAATTCTTTGATCAAATCGCTTTAAGAAATAGGAAGGGGAAAAAGTAGGGAGAAAGGAAAAGTTTAATTTTTGCTTTATTTTTACTTTTCTGTTCTTCACCTCTCTATATCTGATGCAGTTTAACGGAAGTCTAATAATGTACTTTCTTTTTAATGTTGCAATTATGCTTTTATTATTGTATATGCAAATAGGAAAAACAAATAGAGATTAATTTTGCGTTACTCTGTATATTGTTCAAATTGAGCTTATTAAAGAAAGTGTTAAAAAAGTGAGTTTGTAAGTTACCATTAACCATTCTGTTACTTTCATTGGAGTAACTAAATTTGAGGATGATAAAGTCTGACCAATGAGTTGTTAGCAGGACAGCTTCTTAAAATTGGAAATATATTTATTTTTTATCAGTAAGGAAATGAAAACTTAACAATGTATCTTCAGTTTTATAGTTAAACATGTATTCAAATGGTTTAAGAGGATAAAAATCTCTTATGGTGTTATTTTGTTATACAAAGTAAAGTTGAAGGTTTTATCTGAAATACATCAATATGGCTGTGAAAATTGGTACTAATTCAGTGCAGTACTGAAACTTTCTAATGTGCTTAGAAGGAACATGTAAATTAATGTCAATAAATTATTTTGGATAGAAGACTTTATACAGTTTTATTGCTTTATTTTAATTACTTAGTACGTTACCATTAAGCAGTTTCTATAATATATATGAGGACATAACGAAGAGGCATACAGAATAGAGGTTCAAAACAGTACAATACCAAGGAGAGGTAAAATATAAACAGTAAATTAAATAAGAATTACAAAAGGGAAACAGATCAATTGAAGGATTCTTTCTTTCTTTCTTTTTTTTTCAAAATAAAAAAGCCAAGAGCAGAAGTAGGTACATAGATACAGGAAATGTGTAGAAAACAAGAAAGTGTTATCGTGAGAGTGAAAAATAAGAATGGAAAGACAGCGGTTGGGACAATTTTAGGAAGATGGTAAGAATAATTGAGAATTTGTATGAAGAGGAACAGACCGCATAATATAGATGTCAGAAGAGAAAAACAAATAAATAAGTGTGTATGATACTTGGGGAAAGCAACATGTGAGGTGATGAATAGAAAGACAACTAGAATAGATAATATTCCAATTGAGTTACTTAAAAAATGGCGAAGCGGGAAGAAAGAATTGCATTAACTATAAGTACTATATAAAGCGAGAGAGTAGTTACTAGAATTCTTAGGAACACAACAAAGATAAGATCAACAAATTTAACTAAACCCAGAAAGATGCGAACACTGCACAACTCGCCCCATTTCACACCGCACTCAGCAAAAATTGTGCTTTGAATTTTGAATAGGAGGATGTATAGAGAACAAATGATTACATTACGGAAGAAAGGTTTGGATTTAGGAGGAGCTATGTTTGCTTATTACGTGTAATTGATGAAGACTTCATAATGTATTGAGCCATTCCACGTCAAATTGACACACGATTTCGGATCGAACCTTACAGATTACAGTGATATTTTATTTTCTGAGCGCTATCATCAGTGTGGAACAAGCGGAGCTTTAGTTGATTTGTGAACTGGTTTCGAAATTACAGACCCCCACCGTTTTCAAAACTTACCAAAAATTGCGTGAATGATATCTGTTCGATTGGCATTTATGGCTGACCTAAAGGACCTAAGACGTTAGTTAATATGTCATTTTAAAGCTTATGAAAAGAGCATATAATACTATAGATTTAAAAAAAAATCTTTTTTCGAAAAAACAAAATTTTCAATTTGATTTTCTCAAAAAGCCGCATTTTGAACATTTTCACAAAAATGTAAAAATTACTCTGTCATGAATGTATCCCGAAAATTTTATTTTGGGATCATCATGCGATCATTTGTTACAAGTTTCCACTTCCAAATGCAGAGATAAAAGTCACATTAATTCATGATGTTCATAAAAACATGAAAGAAATAAGGATCTATAAAATCAATTTGACATGCCAGTGTCAAAGAACACTGACCAGGTTTCTGTGTATATTTGGAAGTTCAAATCTTCTCTGGATACTGTTTACAACTTTTGATAGTTTGGAGTAAACTTTTGACTTTTTCGGTTGTGACTATACCTTTGCCAGGCAATGAACATTTAATCGGTCTGTTAAGGGCACGTGGTTTACCTTACACAGTACATGCACTGCACGAATCCAAAGAACATTTAGCTTTCCAGAATGTGTAAAACATGATAGATCAACTTCATTGTCACTTTATCTTTCCCCAAAATATACGCCAGTCACTATCTGTTATAGATTGTAGCTATGCATTCACTTATGTCTGCCACTGCCAGTTTGTCATCGAATTTGGTGAGTGTCTGTTTCAATGAACTCTGGAAATACGAAAATACCTTGACGGAAAATTGGGAGTATCTGAAGTTGTGGGAATGAACGCGTGAAATTTGTGTGTCCCAGGAATTGTCTGTGCTTTGTTAAAGCGATCTCATAGGAACGTTGCTGGCTTAGTGAACTCTTTCTGACTGACAAATGTAAAATGATTGCAGCAAAATTTGCCGCTGCCTAGTCAAAAAGCTACCGGAGTGAAGAATTGTATTATCATATGGATGCTGCAAACTTCTTCGGGCTGCCAACTCCTTGATTGTACACCCAGCCACAAAAGTATCTCCCCCCCTAAGCGCTCTAAATCCATTACTGCCCCATGCCATAAGCGTCGGTGCACCACCGATGGGCAACTAGAGATATATCGCCAAAAATTGGCGGCCCCGCAGCGACGATCCACGGTGGCCCCACTTCCGATTCGAAAATTATACCACCAGCGGCAGAGACGCGACGAAATGTCAATGAACAACAAAATTACTCCCCCAAAATATTAAATCGCTATATGCGTAATTTGTTTACATTAAGGAGAGTCTGAAAAACACTAAAAAAAAAAGTGTCCGGGCTGGGCACAAACCACCAACCTTTAGATTACTAGATGCGTGCTCTTCCGACTTGGCCACAAAGGCAATGAAGAAACAGTCACTTGTAGAGGCATAAATCCTTGAGGTATTTTTAATTTGGCTAATCAGAGTGCTCCTGTAATCATTTATATTCAACGATAACCGATCGAGATAAGATAGAATCCGTTCGCCATGTAATTTTATAACAAAATGATGCACATCTATTTACTTTATTTCATGGTTCTCCCATATTAACTTTCAAATGATCGGCTACAGTTGTCATCTAAATTCATACAATTATACGCACTCATCTCAAGATTTTCCACTTTATGAAGTAGAGCCAAGGGTTACTCTTGACCCCCGTAGCTACTTTAGGAACAATTCGTCAGGAAAAATATGTAATAATAACCGCATGCACATGACTGGCGATAGTTTGTATTGGTCCCTTCGCGATTCTCCGCGACAAATCGAAGAAGCGCGGACTAAAATTAAGTCCTCGCTGCTACGCGGTGGTAACCTCAATACCCCGACTCGAGATATCTCGATCGACTCGACGAAACCCTGCCGCCAGTGGCACACTAGCGGCAGTCCTTCGACGCGTCGCTATAGTGACGATCGACATTTACCGGCAAGTGGGCCACTAGGTGTTGGCGACGTTTACGACATGGAATGGGGTCCAGGTAATTTGCAGTTGTGATAATGCCTAGACAGATGCAACCCAACTTACACGTAAATTTTTGCGACACTGACAGCAGTTGGTAGACCTGATTCAGGTGTTTATTCAGGTAAAATTGTAAAGTAAGTGACTAACGAAACAGTTCTCCATTCTAAGATGAATCTATATGGTTCGGATCGTGTTTTCCAAAGAACACCATATATTAATCTCAATATTGCTGTGTATGTAATGTATTATTTCTTTATATACTTTATGTTTACAGAAATATAAATACTGACCATGCATTTATCAGGAAATGTTTGAAAGTAGCTGAAAATATCAAATCTAGAACAACTGCTGGAAATAAGTTTGTAAATGATTGCCTCCATTAAGAGAACTTCTCCAATTCTCCTCATTCCAACAGCATTTTCTTTCTGAAGAAGAGATCTTTCTTGTCACACTGAGTATGTATTGAAATTGAAATATTTGAAAAATTTTCAACCTGGCCGGGATTCGAACCGGGGTCTGCCGAATAGAAGTTCAATATTCTTAACCACTCACCTACCGCGTCACTTCACCTTTCATCTAAACTTTTAGCTAGTTAAAATCGTTGCATGTAAGACTATATACATACTATAATAAGACGTTCCTTATGAGTGTCACAATGACTTACTCGAGATTTCCTTCTTATATAACTCAAAAACAAGTTATATAGATCTTCGTCAATGAGCAAAATATCACGAAACGTTATTCAAGTTGAGATTACCTTATCGTTTTTAACTGCTCCCGATTTACATTACTACTATTCTTCCTCAACGTACCTTCTAATTTCCAAAAGAGGAAAAGCCGGCAGCATTTACGCCGATCCCAAGAGTTTCAGTATTCGCGCGCTACCCTAGCCAGCTGTTTGAAGTTGGTCATGTAAAATGTACAGAAAAATTTGAGCAAGAGAACAGAACCTAACCAACCCCTGCGGGGCTTCCAACCCGTTTCTTCTACTACTACTACTTCTACTACTACTGCTGCTATTATTATTATTATTATTATGGATCCGTATAGTAAAACTGCAAGCTTATTTTAGTGAAAAAAGTGTTATGAAAATTTAAAAAAAATCCTTGGGTAGGGTTCGAACCCACGCAAAAACTATTTTCATTACTAGAGTGTTGCCCTAGTACGCTCGGCCACGAAGGCTGATAGCAGTTGGCATTAATTTCCGCTATATGTAGGTCATGACTCTTGATGTCCTATCTGTATCGGTCAATAAAGATCAGAGGATATCTGAAATTCTTGGAATCCGCAAAAATGCAAGCCGGCAGTCAGTCACGTAGCCAAGATTTCGTAATAGCGGGTATCCGTGATGAAATATTGAGGTTATCACACCAGGGGCTGGGTCATTCTAAACTATTTTACTGGTAAAATATTTTGGTTCGTGTACCTTGGATTTTGTAATGAGGGAGCGTGACATGAAATATTGTGGTTACCCACAAAAGGCTCAATGAATCTAAACTATTTTACTGACAACGTACCCATATTAGTTTGTTAGGACAATAAAATGAGGATATGTTAGTATTTTAGTAACAAACTATGAAGAAATCTCGGGTAAAAGAATATTAAAAAATTGAGAAAGATATAGTCCTCCGAGGTCTTTCGAACTCGGTTCTTCTTGCCTTTTCTTCTTTTTCTTGTCTTCGTTTAATGCCATTAAGGATAGCAACGAGATCTCTTTCGGCAATGAAAACATCTTGTCGCGAAATGGATTAGTGTTGCCGCGAAATTGAAAATTTCTTTAATAAGTGTCACTGGAACCTATGTTGTCAGGCTCATATTATTGGGGATTATTAGTATTTCTTAAGTTCTACCTGAGACTCTATCAGATCGTCATTTGTAGTCCATAGGATTAGCATAGAGCTAGATGCAATTCAGAATGCTCCGTTACAATAATATCCATTTTTAACTTTACTCCCCCCCTATTTCCCCCATACAAAGCTCCTCATAAGAAAGAGTAACCAAACGCTTGCTGTAGCTTTATATTTTTAAGACTGGTTCTTCTTTTCCTCGTTTCTTTTTATTTCATCTATTCTTAATTTTTTTTCATTTCTGGTCTCGAAGGGAGGGATACGGACCCCGGACCCACCCCTTGGCTACGTGCCTGCGCCAGACATTATTTTCGCATTCTTTGAATTGCATCAACAAGTGTAGAAAACGAAAGTTCTATTTTTATCTTCCGTAACTACTAGTTTATTGTTTTATCTTTGTATGAGAAATTTGTGGTAGATTGGCAAATTATGAATCTCGTATGGCAGAGACACGGGTTCGAATCCCGTCGTGGCAGCGCCGTAACTTAGATTTTTCTGGGGGGGGGCAAGCATTAATACACGTATTTGCGCCCCCTAGAAAAAGTCGTATTCCTAATTCTTGGGACCCATCTTTCCACCCTTCTCTTTCTCTTTATGGGTCCCCGGAGGTCTGCGGGGTCGTTAGTTATGCCCCTGGACCCGTTCCATACACGACAAATTAATTAAGGGGACAATATTGACAAATCTGACAATAATATACGAGTATATATTATTTCTAGGGTCCCTAATAGTAGACATTTTTTACTGAAATGGGCCCACGACTCGTTTTTGTTTTGGGGCCGCGGTGGCTCAGTGGTAGAGCGTTCACCTCTGGTGCTAGGGGTCCCGGGTTCGATCCCAGCCCCCGCCAAGTGAACTTTGTGGTGGACAAACAACGTGTGCGTGGGTTTTCTCGGGGTTCTCCCGTTTCCTCCCACTTTCTTCATTCCACCATTTCATTTATTACTCATCATCACCGTCTCCTTTAGCCTAACCGGCATAACCGTGGGACGTAAAACTCAAAGATTTCATTTCGTTTTTGTTTTTGTTTTATTTACCTTTTGTATGCTGTTCTGTTTATGTAATGTAGTGAACCTGTTTGATGCTTCAGTTATAATTTCATGTTCTTATCGTATATGGAGTAAGACAATTTTGTCTTAAAACGGGCCCCCCTCGAACGGCGTGGAGCTTCCCTAGGGCCAGTGGCGGTTTCAAGTTACGGCCCTGCGTCTTGGCAATCATTTTTTTCTTGATTAGAAGGTATCGTTTACGTAATTGATTTTATAATCCTGTTATTCCTTTATTATTTTACTAGCAGCGTTCACCCCGCTTCGCTGCGGTCACCCCGGAACGCAATAAACTTTGTTACTTAGATAATTTTTACTTTTTCGCTTTCAAGTGATATGATAAAAACCATAGAAGATTGCAGTAAATGTTAACATTATATCGCCTGTCATTTATGTTAACCCGCCGAGTGACACGGTCATGCGGGTTGCATATAAATACGTTTATTTTTACCTATGATGAACTAACAAAGGATTTGTACGTTATGGACACTTGAATGGTCAATTATCTCAAGACACTGGTAATTAAAAATTAAAGTGATATGATAAAAACCATCTAGGGTCCAAATCCTAATAACCCCCCAAAAATGAAAGAAATTGGTTCAGCCGTATTAGCGTGATGAGGGAACAAAGGATTTGTGCGTTCTCTTTTATATATAAGATTATTATTGCAAAGTCGAGACTTGGCTACATATTTTATGTTTTATGAAGTTTCTTATTGGATTTCAAGTCTTTTTGTTGAATAATCGACACACTCTACTTTAAGAGGTTTGGAGGAGGGAAATATCATGTTGCTTTTCATTTGTTTACTTGCACGCTACACCAAGCCTGGATACTACATTTCACCTTTCTATATCTACGGGAAGTACTCTAAAGGCTGTGATGATCATAAGAAAATAAGTGAATAAGTGATGAGATCAATGAACTTTGCATTTTAACAACATTTAAAGTATCAGGTCGTCAGAAAAGTCATAACGTATTTCGGTAAAATATGACAAATGATGGCTTGTGGATATACTAGAGTTAATCGGATCATGCAATAGTTTGTCATGAATAGCTAAGACGTTGAGTGTTTCGTGTAATAATATTGCTCTTTGTTTGGTTTGGTTTTACAGATTTGATCAGAGATGGCGTGGGTCAATGAAAACGACCCACCACCCTCAGCGACCCACTCTGACCCATGATCCACCACCCATCTTGGCCCAATCTGAACCACTACCCACCACGACCCACTTCGACCCACCACCCATCATGAACCACGGACCCACCAAAACACATCAACTGACCCACGTCTTCTTTTCTACCGATTAAAGAGTATACTTGTAATAAAACCAGGTTGTCAAATTCTAAGTAATCGGAGTTTGAATTTCTACAGTCAATCCCTCAAGCAGTGCTCTGTTACAATAATTACGATGAATTTCAATTAAATTATCATGGTCTAATTATTTCCTTGTTGAATTATCGATACTTTTCAGTGGAAAAGCGGATGAAATTTGAAAGTCCCAAATCAAGGTACGTAGACCAACACACACAAACTTACATTACAAATTTTATGTCTATTTTTCTCGCAGCTTTGTGGGTTGATTGCCCTGTGCTCTAAGCGCTCCATATAATAAACAAACTTCAGCAATTATTATAAAGCGCATGGTAAGCATATATGGATATATGATGCGAAACACTGTAATTTTTGTTGAGTTGATTTTGAGTTTAACGTCCCTTTCAGCAGCGAGGTTATATGAAACATGGACCTAGCCCATGCTGTAAAAGTCACCAACACCTAGTGGCCTACTTGCGGGTAAACGTCGATCCTCAATATAGCGACGAGTAGAAGGATTGCCGCTAGTATCCCACTGCTAGCAGGGTTTTGTCGAGTCGAAACAGATATCTCGCGTCGGGGTGTTGAAGTCACCACCGCGTAGCAGCAAGGACTTCGTTTTGGTCCGCGCTCCTTCGATTCATCGCGGAGAATCGCAAGGGGACCAACACGAACTATCGCCAGTCATGTGCATGCGGCTATTATTATATATTATTTTTTTCCTGACGAATTGTTCCTAAAGTGAGCTTCGGGGGTCAAGAATAACCTCTGCCTCAACATTATGAAGTGAAAAATTTTGAGTGCGATAGTTGTATGAATTTAGATGGCAAATGTCGTCGATCATTAGAAAGTGTGGGTGGGAGAACTATGAAATAAAGTAAATAGACACGCGTCATTTTGTTATTAAATTACATGGCTAACGCATTTTATCCCAAAACAGTTATCGTCTCATATATACAGTTAAAAGAGCACTTTGACTGTCCAAATTAAAAAGATCTAAACGATTTATCCCTTTACAAGCGACGTCTCCTTCATCGCCTCTGTGGCGAAGTCGGAAGAACACCCGCTCAGTAATTATAAGGTTGGTGGTTCGAGCCCTCTCCGGGGTACTTTTTAGTGCTTTTTAGACACCTTAATGTAAACAAATCACACACATAGGCAATTTAACATATTTTGGGGGAGTAATTTTGTGGTTCATTGCCGTTTTGTCGCAGCAGAAGATGCTCTCTACAATGCAGTGAGCAGAGAGGGTCGGTGGGTTAGAGTGCGTCATAGTGAGTAGTGAGTCACGGTGGATGATGGGTCGCAGTGGGTCACATGCTATTGAGCCACTGACCCACTCAGTAAACTCGATCAATTTGACCCACTCCAACTCTGGATTTGACACCACATAGAAAATGGAAGACCAAAAATTGCATGTTCATCATATTTTGTTTTACTTCAGGCAAGAGAAGAACATGCGAATAGTGTTTGTGATTTTTACTGTCCTCCATGTTTCTGTTTTTCTCCCTGTTCTTAAAGAGAGTGGGAAAACTGTAAAAGTGAGTAAAACGCGTCAAAATAGGAAACAAGGTACTGAGGAAGGATCTTTAAATTAATTACTTAAAAAAGTAATCCAGTGCCCTGAAACACCAGATTCCAATCAATATAAGTATCTGTCCAATGCCGTGCGGTGAAAAATCAGGGCCCGAGGCGAGAGCATACGACAGCGCCTCCGTACATATGAGTTGTCAATTTAAAGTTGACTTCTCTGGACTATTCTTTCTGCATAATACTTTACTATTTTATCATGATTGAAATCAGAATGTTTCAGCATTATTACACTGGGATCGCAAAAGTGTGTAATTACTGAATTCACCACAGCTCCATTTTTTCCTTCTCCCAGAATAGTGATGTCTTAGAGTAATGGCTTAAGCGCTAGTTTCATAATGTAGGGGACGCGAGTTCGATTGTGGCTGTGGCAAGTCAGGCAATTTTTATAATTACAAAACTGATACTTCTGATGTATACTAACATGAATAATATTCGATTTCTCTGGGTCTGAGTTGAGACAACTTCCTTTACAGGTGAAATGCCAACAAAACAAAATTACGTCATCCTTATCAACCTTCGTAACTGTCTGGCAAGTAACGTGTTTGGACAAGAATTGATGAACACATAAGGGCTAAACACGTCCTTACTACCTTATTAAAATTTTTTAACAATAGGAACAATTTTTTAAAACAAATCGCCCCAACCGGAGTATGAGCCAAAAATGAGTTCCAAGCAATTGTTCCTAGCTGTGCACAAATTGCAAATAGTGATCGAACTTACAATAGGGATCGCTAGTCACGAGAACGATCCTATTTAAGATGTTACCTCACCTTTCTACTTAGAAGAAGGGCGAAACAAAATGTATTACTGTTATCAGCTAACAAATCTTTATATTCCATTTCTTGTCATAAAATGATAATTCTATCTGTAAATACATAAATGTAATAATATTATTGCGTTCATGTGTAAACCTAAGGAACATCTGACATACTCTATATCTTTTCTGTTCCTGTAAATACCTTCGACTATGTTACTTATTCTTTCCATTGTGGTTATATTATTATTATTATTAATAATAATAATAATAATAATAATAATAATAATAATAATAATAAAGAAATAACAAAATTACAATACCAATTACATAAACATTATCTTCCCATTCAGAAAAATTACTAATTACCGCGACGGGATCTTTCACTCTTTGTTAATGTATGGCATTATCTTCTGGGGAAATGATTCAAGATGTAACTTAATCTTCCGTATTTAAAAAAAAAAAGTTGTTAGAGTATTAGCGAATGCGAGAGTATACGATCCATGTAAAAAACTTTTTATAGGACTACAAATATTACCACTGCCATGTCTTTATATATTACAGTTATTAATTTTCACGCGCCAAAATCTTAATACATTCTTTGCCAATAAAGGAAACTTTCACTGTCATAATACTAGATATAGGGAAAAGATCCACATTCAAAATCACCGTACAGCATTGTTTCAAAACGGTCCCATATACTTAGGTCCAACATTATATAATAACCTCCCCAAAGATATTCGCAACATTGAATCAATGAATGTATTTAAATCAGTTACAAAGAAGTATCTATTGGACAATTGTTCTCATTCAGTAGATGAATAACTATCTGCTAAATGCAGCTTGTAGATTGTATAGTGTAATTTTCTCATATACAATACCATAACGTTAATTGTCTTTTAGTATGTAATAGCTATTTCTTTATATCTATTTATTGACGTGCCCGATTCATACCCTCGTCTTCCTTCGAGCTTCATGTATGACTTATGGATGAAATGGAGATAAAAATTCTCATGGGTTACTTTGATTGAATGTGGAACTATTTTAGGTGACGAGACTAAAAACAATCTCGGAAGTCGAAAAACGAGGACCACCTTAATACAGCACAACATTCGTTGGTAGTACTAGCCATGAGGTTTCATTTGTAAGCGAAAATCACCCGGCTGCACTCACAAGTTGATTGGACGTGATTCTTCCCTGACCTTATCTTGCATGACTTTTTTGTAGGATTTTGTCAGAGAAAAGTCCATCAGCTACATTAAATGATCTTAGACTACGTTTTACAAAAGCCGTTGCATCCGTCGAAGTGAAATGTTACAACTGTTTTGCAGAAGTTCGATTAAAGGCTTGATGTATGTCGAGTTACAAAAGGGGTTCACATAGAGCATCTATAATCTGTAAAATAATAAATATGTAATGAAAGAGAACAGAACCTTTGGTTTTCTCTTTCTTTTGATATCACTTTCATGTATGTGCATATTATTTAATGAGTTATTACTGTTTGCAATCGTGGATATTATGAATATTTTAGACTTCACAATCAGAAGTTTCTTGTGTAACAGTATTTAAAATGGGGCCGAAGTCCTCCGTCACGGGTTTATAATACCAAAATCTTTTAAAATTGCGACACAAATCTGACCATATAACGTATATAGGAAAAGAAAAAAAAAAAACCTACATGCAGTTACTATCTGCGATTAAAACTTCAGAAATAAAATACTTGTTGGTTATACCAGGGTCAATTGTCATATCACTTTACGTTTCTTTTCTCACATTATGGAGACATTAGTTTAATAGATGGAAAAATACAAATAAATTTGACACTTTTGCAACGAGTGAATTTCGAAGATCAAGATCAGACTAATTTAATGTTTCTACTTATTTAACAGGGATACCGCAATTGTATAGGCGCAATCCCCCAAAATTTACCATTCGATGACAAATTATCTCTCCTCAAATACTCTCAAGGGCGCGACGTGCGCCCTAAAACCCACTTATAGGCATCCCTGCGTGGTAAATTTACCTGCTCGAATTCTAACGTTCCTATACGCATCCGGATCATACTGGACTACTTGAAGCACTGCTATAGTCTTTCCAGCCTTAGAACAAAGTAGACATAAACAAAGCGAAATATATTACTCCGCGGCTCACACGTGCTTTGGCAGCGAGAGACGTGAACAGCAAGATCGTCTGCTAGCTTACGATCGTCGCATAACTTCCAAAGTATAAGACTACGGTTGGTTGGTAAATAATTAACGTACTGACACTGACTACTGCTATGTTGGAAATACGCATTTTCTCAAGTTTTATATAAACGAGATTGCCTCTGTTCTTGTTGTCCTCTTGAGTTTTATAACACGAGACAAATATGGACGCCATGGAACTCTGCATTCTGCAATTTCAAATGAGCGGGGTCGGTGTGAAAACGCATACGCATGCGCAGTAAATACTATATGTTCAAGTACTGGTGAGGTTGAAATAAAGCTACATCTGTTAAATATTATATACATTGCTTCTTTATCACAAAATGCAGGATAAATTTAGATATCTTTATACGAAAATGTTATTTTAGTAGGGATTACATTGCGGTAGGATACTAGTGCAGTGAGACCAACAACCAATCACTGGTCATCGACTCACTGGTAGTCAGGCGGGTTTGTTTACATCTACTTTTTTCTAAGGCTGGAAAGAGATTATGTATTGGTGATAGGTGGTCTTTCAAATGTCATTGTAGAATCTTTTATATTCTTCTCAAGAAGAACAGTGCATTTGATAGCATCCAAGTTCCTTGGAAAAGAGAAAGGGAATGGTTTCTTCTTGAGTTCGAATGAAATCTTGTGTCGTATCCAGACTTCCTAACGTACAGAGACTTATGAGTTGTCACACTGAATTGAAGTGTACGTGTGATTTGGTACCCAAATTAGAGACTGAAGATTTTTGCATGTTTACTGTATTACCACGGTTACTTCTAACATTTATAAGTACTATTGCACACTACGAACACTAGCACAATTACTAACAAAATGTAAATCGTACTGAACTAACTAAAAATAAATTAGTGATTATAGATACCTACCCTTAGCATTCATATTTTTCAGAGCTTCTCGCCGCGTCAAGAAGAGTCCCATTTTCCAAAACACTTTTGTGAGAATCTTCACATGTCATTTTCAAATTCATTTGAACAAAAATTACGCCCATCGTTAGTTTTGTTCACATTTCATCATCTGACCACAAAACTTTTGTTTCACTAAATACTCATTCGATTTGTGCATTACTGACTAGTACAGCGACAATATATTGCATTATTGTGAACAGGTTTGGTGAATCTGGTTCCTTGGAAACATACTCCATAATTTACATTAACTGTTACTGCTCTCCCTATCAAGTGTTGATATTGATTTTCACAACAGATATCTACAGATCTTATTCATGGAAACTAAGTTTACCTTTGACAAATCATTAAATAAAAACAGTTGTTGCCCTGCGATAATACAGATGCAACAATGAAGAGAATTTAAACCTAGTCTTTTGTTACAATTGACACCTAACCCTCGTAAATAACTAATAACTACGTATAACATATGAGACGTAAATGATATACATGGTTAATTATACGTTATTTTATATAAAAGTCTGTAGATTTAATTCATTAATTGTAGAATCTATTTCGAACCTGGGTAATTCGGGCGACGGCCGGTGATCCGGTAACTGAGAGAGAGAGAGAGAGAGAGAGAGAGAGAGAGAGAGAGAGAGAGTGCGAGAGTGTTTTTTGGCTTATATTTCTTACCCATGCTCTTTACAATTCATCGTCTATTCTTTAGTTTTTAAATGGATAGGTGGGACACTTTAGAGCACTTACTCCTGCAATTAAAAACTGAATCCTAAAGAGAACACAGAATTATCACAAATATATGTTTTATTTGGTTAATATATCACATGCGACTTTGCACAAATTTTAAATTTACACCAAATATCAAACAAGTGAGTAACGTTTCGCAGTGTGGAACTACAGCAGACTTCCAAACTGGGAATTCAATACTCAAACTTGAAGTAGTATAACTACTGGCTCCAATAAATTGATACGATCGAAGATAGGATGTTCCCCGAACGCTGAATCCATAAAAAAAAAAAAAAAAAATCATTACTTGCTACCTTAGTTTTTCGTTTTACGGTGATAAAGGTTTAAACCGGAAATGGTTAATTTGAACCATTTCCGGATTCAATGAGAGTCAAAGGAAAAGATAGAACCTACCCTGGGACGCTGAATCGATTGCAAGTATCTGCATTTCGATATCTCTTAGTTTTTGCTCTACGGAAATCAGTATTGAAACCGGCAGCAGTAAATTTCAATCACTTCTAGTTTTGGCAGAGTGTTGCGGGTTGTGATGGTATGTTCTCCTGATACCCTGAATTGTTTACAGGGTGTCGCCCAGTCAACCACTTGTCACTATATATTAACATTTGTGTTCTATGGCGATAAATATTGAAACCGGGAATCGATAATTTGAACCACTTTGGATTTGAATAGAAGGTTAATGTAGAAGGTGGAGCCTATTCCTGGAAAGGTTACTCAATTGCCCAAAACCGCATCTCATATATCTCTCCGTTTTTGATTTATGGAAATCAGTATTGAAACCGGAAGTAGATTCCAAACACTTCCAGTTTTGATAGTATTATAGAATCTACTCTTGGAAAGCTGAATCGATTGTAAAAAAACACCTATCTTGGTATTTCTTATTTTTGCTCTACGAAAATCAGTATTGTAACCGATAGTACTAAATTTCAACCACTTCTGGCTTGATAAAGTGTTGCGGGTTGTGATGGCAAGTTCTCTTGAAATCTTAAATCGTTAGAAAACAAATCGTCGATATCCAATACCACTTTTGTTCTCTGGCGAAACTGCATCTAGATATCTCTTACCGTTTTTCGCTCTATAAAATTATTAAAACCGGAAGTTGTAGTAAATTTCAACCACTTCTGGTTTGAATACAGGGTTAAAGGAAGAGATAAAACCTATTCTTGGGACACTGAAACAATCGCAAAAAATTGCATCTCGATATTTCTTAATGTTTTTTCTCTATGAAAATCTGTACTGAAATGAGAAATTGTAGTAAATTTCAACCACTTCCGATTTTGGTAGTGTATTCCGACGATGTACTCTTCGAATCTGAATCGATTGCAAAAAACAGCTCGCCGATATATATTACCATTTTTGTTCTACGGCGATAAGTGTTTAAACCGTTAATTGCTAATTTGAACAACTTCCGGTTTGAATAGAAGGTGAATGAAGAAGATGGAACCAATTTTGGGGACAATGAATCGATTGCAGAAAACTATATCTCGATATGTCCTATCATTCTTGCTGTGGAAATCAGTACTGAAACCGAGAGTAATATTAAATTTGAACTACTTCCTGATTTGGCAGTGTTGGACAAAATCAATTGAAATCGATTGCAATTGATCAATCAATTGAAAGTAATTGCTCTGAAAATTAATTGCAGTTGATTCCAATTTGTAATTGACAATTGATTTCAATTGCAATTGAAACTATTAATTGTTAATTGCAATTGAAATCAGCAATTAAAAATGAAGATGTGTGTATATTGTATTGTACACTAGTTACTGTTTTACATATTTCAAATAAGGTACTTATAAGAAATGCTGGATACAGGGACGTACGCAGGGGGTGGATCCTGGGGGTCCGGACCCCCCGAAATTTCGACTTTTGTGTAAATTTAGCCTAATTTTAGGAATTTTAATATAAAATACCCTCATATCGAGTTTAGGCCCCCCCGAAATAAATTCCTGAGTACGCTACTGGCTGGATAACTATCATCCCTTCGCCCCCTGGGAAGAAAGCCGTGAAATACAGTATTTTTAAAATATGTTATGTTTATAGTTTTATCCCCCTCGAAAGAACTTTATATGCCCGTCAAGCAATTTACGGAGAAAACAACGGCTAAAACAACGGCCGAGAAAAACAGCGACTGCCGACAAAATCAGCGATTAGGAAAACATATTGCTGTCATTAGAAAAATCTCAAAATTAGGGGGTAATTGGGAATAATAGTTTCCGGGGGTGGAGTATTTCCAATCATTACAAACATGAAACATATATATCGATCAACTTGGCTTGACGAAAGAAAACAATCGGTACCGGAATTCGTCACTTGCGGTCAACCACTTCCGGTACACGGTAACTAATGCAGTTTCCAGAGGTTGGGGTGTTTCTAGCTTTCGCACACGCGCAACGTTGTTTATATCAATTAATCCATGCTGACGAAGAAAAGCTGTCGGTACCTTAGCTGCTCACTTCCGGTACACAATACCTAACACATTTTCTGGAGGTGAGGTATTTTCAACGAATGCACACTTACAACATAATTATCAATCAATTTACCTTGACGAAAGAAAGCGATCGGTATCGAAATTGGTTACGTCTAGTCAGCCACTTCCCGTACATGGCACCTAATACAGTTTCCAGGATTTTGGTATTTCTAGCTATTGCACACATTGAACGTATTTATCAATCAACTCGTATTGAACAAAAGCGGTCAGTACCTGTATTACTCATTTCCGGCCAACTACTTCCGGTACATAGTACCTAATACATTTTCCGAGGGTGAGGTATTTCAAACGATTGCACACATGCAACATATACGTGTATATCAATCACTTTGCCTTAACGAAAGAAAACAGTCAGTATTGAAATTGGTCAATTCCAGTCAGCCAGTTCCGGTACATACTACCTAATACAGGTTTCAGAAGTTCAGTGTTTTATGCGCTTGCACACATACAGTATATGTCAACTCGTCTTGACGAACGAAAGTGGTCGGTACCGGGAAGGGTCTATTCCGATCAAGTACTTATCATATAGGGATGGGCACGAGCGAGTTTTCTTTAGAACTCGACTCGAAAAATTTCCCCCAACTCGACTCGAATTTGGATTGAGTTTCGATTCGAGTCGAGCCAAATCCTTTGTGTAGTTCCAAGTACTACTCTCTTGAAGTATCCTACATAGACAATATAATTATCAATGATACTACTACTACTACTATAATTATTATTATAATACCGTGTATAAACATGAAATATAGGCGGTTTGTATATGAATACTGTGTATCTCGGTCCTCAAGAAATCTTCAGGAGGCAAGGGCATCGGTCACGAGGTTCTAGGTTTGAGTTCAGGAGGAGCAAGTATTCGGGCTCGAGCCAAAAATTGTTACAAGTTATAGGACACCGGCCAAACATATTCAAAACTGCTCGACCTGGGTTTAGGGTTGTCAACGACTCAAGCGGCTCGCTTACAGCTCATTCACTATCGAGCAGAACCGAGAAGTGAGCCGAGCCAACAGCTCATCCAACCGAGCCAGCTCGAGCCGAACCGAACCGAGCTGATTGCTCACCCCAACCGAACCGGTTCGAGACATCGGCTCAGTTGAGCTGACTCGAACCCAGCCGATGGACTCGTTTCAACGGACCTGGTTCGAGCCATTGGCTCCAATCGAGCCGAGTCGATGACTCGTCCCTACCGAGCCGACTGAAGCCATCGACTCAATTGAGCCCAGTCGATGGGTCATCCCAACCAAACCAGCTTAAGCTGTTCGCTCAGTTAAACCGAGCCGAGCCGGTTGACATCACTATCCCGGTTGGGCTTCTGCTTTGGCTAAGAAAATTGGACCGTGCAGTTCTCAGCCTTGATGCTAAGAACTACAGTATATAGTTATATTGGTGCTCACGACGTCATTGACTTGTTCCGTCACCAACGAATTTCGAGGAGCTTTGTTTTGCATCTTTTAGGCATGTTTTGTGTCGCTTTCTGTGCCTATTTCCACTTTGCGCGTCACCGGACGTTGGTCAAAATGGGCCTACAAATATGGCGGAACTAGTTATTGCTGTTTCGCCACCAATGAATTTTCTTCACATCGTTTTGTGAAGTTTTGTGCGTCTACTTCCACGTTTTGTGCGTTATGGGAAGTGGGTTAAAATGAGTCTCCAAAGTGGGACGAAAATGACCCATTGTTCCGCCACCAACGAATTTCGAGGTCGCTTCTTTCGCATCGTTTAGTGCCAGTTTCTTGCCGTTTTGAGCGCGTATTTTCATGCTTTGAGAGTCATCGGAAGTGGGTCAAAATGGGCTTACAAGATGGGACGAAAATGAAAAAGAGTTCCGCCATGATCGAATTTCGAGGTCGTTCATTTCCTATCGCGTACCCTTTTGTGCACCTATTTCGACGTTTTATGTCACTGGATGATCAAAATGGGCCTCGAAGGTGGGACGACAATGACCCACTGCTCAGCCACTACCGAATTTCGAGGTCATTCCTTTCGCATCGATTAGTGCGTTTTGTGCCCATATTTCCATGTTTTATGCGTCACCAGAAGTGTCAAAATGGGCCTCCAAAGGGTGACGAAAATGACCCACTGTTCCGCCACTATCGAATTTCTAGGTAGTTTCTCTCAAATCGTTTAGTGCCTGTTTTGTACGTTTTGTACGTCACCGGAAGTGGGTCAAAATGGACCTACGAATGTAACGAAACAAGTGAATGCTGTTCCGCCACCAACGAATATGGAGAACGTTTCCTTTACATCGTTTAGTGTGTGTTTTGTACCGTTCTGTTCGCCTACTTCCACGTTTTGAGCAACACAAGAAATGCGTTAAAATGGTCCTTCAAGGTGTAAGGAAAAAGAGCCATTGTTCTGCCACTATCGAATTTAGAGGTAGTTTCTTTCGCATCGTATAGTGCCTGTTTTGTACCGTTTTGTGCGCCTATTTCCACTTTAGCGGCACAATGAAAATCGGTCAAAAAGGCCTACAAGTTAGGGGAATAAGTTATTGCTGTTCCATCACCATCGAATGTCGAGGTCGTTTCCTTCACATTTTTTGTACGTAATTTGTGTCGCTTTGTGCGTCAGTGGAAGTGGGTCAAAATGAGCCTTGAAAGTGGGATGAATATATCTTTTTCTGCCATATTTGTAGATCATCTTTGACCCACTTTCGGAACCGCACAAATTGTGAAAATATGCGCAGAAATAGTACAAACAGGCACTAAACAATGCGAAAGAAGCGACCTCGAAATTCGATACTGGTGGGACAGTGGGTTATTTTTCTTCCCACTTTGCAGGCCCACTTTGACCCTCTTCCAGTGACTCATAAAATGTCGAAATAGGCGCACAAAATGGCACAAAACAAGCATTAAAGGATGTGAATTTAACGACCTCGAAATTCGATAGTGGCGGAACTCTTGTTTATTTTCGTTCCATCTTGGAAGTCCATTTTGACACTTCCGATGACGCACAAAACGTGGAAATAGACGCACAAAATCCCACAAAACAGGCACTAGGCGATTTGAAGGAAACAGCCTCGAAATTCGTTGGTGGCAGAACAGTATTAACTTGTTCCGAAATATTTGTAGGCCCATTTTGACTCATTTCCCGTGACACACAAAACGTGGGAATAGGCGCACAAAACGATGCGAAAGAAATTCGTTGGTGGCGGAACAGTGGGTCATTATTGTTCCACCATGGTGGCCCATTTTGATCCACTTCTGATAACACACCAAACGTGGAAGTAGACGCCAAAACCGGCATAAAACGATGTGAAGGAAACGACCTCGAAATTCGTTGGTGGCGGAACAGCATTAACTTGTTCCGCCATATTTGTAGGTTCATTTTGACCCACTTGCGGTGACACACAAAAAGTGAGGAATAGGCGTACAAAATGGCCAAAAACGATTCAAAAGAAACCATCTCGAAATTCGTTGCTGGTGGTGCTCACGGCATTTGACGCTGTCTCGTTATAAAAATCTCTCGTTTCGCTATCGAGACGAGATGCACTAAAAGTACGAGACGGAATGCAACTCTGTCGTGAGCACCACTAAAAGTACCTGTATTCCACATTACTGCTTACATTTCTCATGGCTTTCGCTTTCCAGTATAATCAGATCATGATTTCAAAACAAGCTGAACGAGGGAGCTATTTGTCAAACTCGGCTCGACATCAATTTATGAAACAAAAATAAACAGTACGTGTCCTAGCATCTTTTTAAAATCTCTTTTATGGGGGGACTTTTTACGTATGGGAAATTGGTAGTGGGTTGATTTGTAAAAAATAATCGAAAACGATCGATATTAGTTGAGGAACAAAAAATACAGTGCTTCGCATTATATATCCACTGCTTTCTATTATAATAATTGCTGAAGCTTGTGTTTAGCGTTCAGGGCACAAGGAAATCAAGTTGTAAGAAAAAGAGATATACAATTTGCACTGTGAGCATAACTACATGGAAATTTTAAGTTTGTACGGTACGCTTAATTATATACAAAATTTTAAACTTTTTTCCCTTTACGTGGGTTTACTTTACCTTGATTTGGGACTTTCAAATTTTATTATTTTTTCCACTGAAAAGTATAAATCAACAAGGAAATAATTATCAATGATAATTATAATAATTATCTATATAATTGAATTCATTTTAATTTGGTCCATGACAAACACTTTACCATTTCGTACTAGCTGTTATGCCCGTTCTTCGCACGGATCAGATAAAATATCAATGTAAATAAACTGAACAACGGAAGAACAATTAAGAAACATTTCTAAAATTGGATATATTTTGTGTGAATATATATCCAAGAACGTATATGTGTTTTCAATGGGAAGGCCGATGGGGGCTGAATTTGAACGTAAACACTATTGGGGGTGTCATTATACATCTGAGCAACCCCGATAAATATGGATTCGACACAAATATTGGTCATATTCTACTACTTATTCGACTCTCGGTAAACGCCCTTTGATCCTCTGGTTCCAATTTTGAAGAAAGAAGAAAAAAAAAAAAAACATCTGGCCCCCAGCCGAGGGGCTCTATTTGGAAGTCAACGCCTGTGGGTGTATCACCATTCATCTCAGCGACAGCGAAAACTATGGATTTGACACTAATATCGGTCATTTTCAATTATTTTTACATGCCTCGCAATTCTCCACTCCCGGCCCGCATACAATGGTGGCTGAATTTGAAAATTATCGCTAATGAAAGTATCACCATTGTTCTCAGCGACTGCGAAAACTATGGATTTTACACTAATATCAGTCATTTTGGATTATTTTCACGTGTCTCGTGATCCCCTTTATAATGCCCCCGTTCCTTAGCTGATGGGGCTAAATGTGAAAGTAAACACGGTCTTGAGTTTCACCATTGAGCTCAGTGCCCCGAACTATGGATTTGACATTAATATCGATCATTTTACCTGTCTCGGAATCTCCCCTCTGGTGACCCAAGGCCCGCCTACAATGGTGGATGAATTTGAAAGACATCGCTAATGGTAGTGCCACCATTGATCTCAGCGACCGCGAAAACTATGAAATCGACACTAATATCGGTCATTTTCTACTACTTTTACGTCCCGGAAAACGCCCTCTGAGACCCCTCTGGTTCGAATTTTGTCAAAAACGCTTCTCTTTGGTCTTGGTCCTGGACCAAGGTATCCGTGACCAAAATTTGGTAACTCTCGGTCAACTTGTCTGGTCCTCAGGCCGCACACAGACAGACACACAAACAAACTCTTTATTTTATTTATATTAGAAAGGTCAGATCCACCGTTATTGTAATAGAGCGGTGCTTGAGCGATTGATCGTAGAAATTCAAACTCCGATAATTTCATAGTCTTGTTTTATTAAAAGTTTAAAATCTTTAGGCAGTAGAGATGAGGGCATGAATCATGGGTCAGAGTTGATGACAATGGGTTTTGGTGGGTCCGTGGGTCACGATGGGTGGTGGGTCAGTTGGTCGTGGCTCAAGTTTTCATTGCCCCACGCCCTCTCTGAACTACAGTGTTGAAAATTAATCAGTGAAAATCAATTGTATTTGAATTAATTGCCAATTACTTTCAATTGTAACTGAATGACTGAATTCAAGTGCAATTACTTTCCACTGCAATTACTTTCAATCGATTAATTAATTGCAATTGATTCTCCTTTATTAATGGCCAACTGCAATTAACAATTGACCATTACTTACTTCAATTGTTAATTGCAATTAACAATTAAATTTACAATTAATTGTTAATTCAATTGAAATTTGCCCAACACTGATCACAGGTTGCATAAAAAAAAAAAAGCTATATCTTACCCTTACCGTTCTATGGCGATAAACGTTGTAGCTGGAAATGACTAATTTGAGATAATTATAGTTTGAATAGAGAAATAACAGGATATGGAACCTTTTCTTGAGACGCTGAAGCGATTGCAAACTACCGCATCTCGATCTCTCTCACAGTTTTTCTCTAATACCTGTGGACAGATGTACGGACAAAACTGTTCTATAAGACTTCCGACACTTATGCATACACAGTTTGGAAGTCTAAAAAGGACTAACAAACCGAAGATTTGAAATAGTAATAAACGGATACTTTATACGTTTTGATCTTGTACACTGCAAAATACGAGGCGTATCCAGAAAGTAAGTACAGTTTTGGAAAAAAATACAGTAAATATATATATATATATATATATATATATTTTTTTTTTTTTTGAAAATTTTTTTATTGTCACAAGAAAGAGCATATCTTACACTACCTTTCCACATAGTTTCCACCTTTGTTGAGGCATTTGTTGTAGTGGTGGATCAACTTATCTAGTCCTTCCTCATAGAACGATGCCGTCAGTGATGAGAAACAATTTCGTGCAAAACTGTTCTGGAAATTCGCGGGAATTCGCCTAAAAGCGTTGTCATAGTGAAACGTCTGTTCTCACGGATTTTTTCATCGATTTTCCTCACCACGTCATCGTTGACAACAGAAGGCCGACCACTCCGGGGCTCATCGTGGACATTAGTTCGACCCTCATTAAACATCCTTAACCACTTTCTCACCATTCCATCAGTCATTGCGTTTTCACCATTAACATCTTTAATTTGACGATGAATTTCTGCCAGTTTCACATTCTTTGCGTTTAAAAATCGAATCACTGAATTTCACATTCGGCGGGATCGTCAATTGTCTTAGATATTTTAAACTTGCAGTGTAAACAGACAATACTACGCAGAGCAACCAAAATGGCGTCAGTTGCAAGCAGACAAACAGGACGACTAGCGCGCATGCGCGGAACGCAAATCGCAGCGCAGCAGCGGCGGGAATGCGAAACGGCACTTTCTTTCCGGATACGCCTCGTATTAAAATTTAGAAAACTAGAGAGATACCGGGATAGATATGTCCCGTATCTCGACAGTTAGAGATTAGATTTCGAGAGTAAGGTTAGTAATTAATTTTGCGATAGCAGTTAATTTGATCAAAGTACGGAATTTTATAATTCGTAATTTCTTCAATGCAACTGAACACAATACATATATGAAGTTATATTTACGGGATAAGTACAAGTAAATTTTCCATCAGGGGAAAAGGAGACTAACGAATTTAGAGAAACTTATGAAATATGGCACTGTAATGATGCGTACATTCGGATATTTTAAGTCCAACAGATTAATCTCTCTCGTTCGCATGTCATTACTAAAATCACTCTCTTTGAATACCACTATTTAATTAGCATACTTCGGTTGGACATATTCGTGTAATAGTTGCTAGGGAATGAATACTTATTCCAAAGTGTTAGAAGGCAACTACTATAGACAAAGACAGTATAATCATATGTCTCTTCTCGTATTCATACAATACTACACAAAGTTACGAGATATCCCCAACATATAAAGCAATACATCAAGGATGGGACTTACTATTTACGTAGGCTCTGGAGAACGCTTGACAATATTGTGCAGGCAGCAGGGTACAGATCATCAATGCAAGACACTCGCACAGAACAAGTTATTTCGTAACATACTATCTCGCCGCTAAACGAGCAGGATTACAGACTATGCTACAGGACCCAACTGAGTCTTATTTAGAAATCTAATAACTTATTAATGGCTACTTAAAATCTGCTAATGATAAATTCTTTACACATCACCTTAGCGGTTTAAGAGCCATTTGAATCAGCGCACCTGAAAAACTGTAGAACTTTTCGTATAAATTTGTTGCGCACTTTATTACACATATCACTACTCAATTTCTATTTGCCAGAAATAATTTTTGGAGCAAAATCAAAGTTAATTTGGAAGGAATGGGAATAAAATAGGGTACTAACATGTTATGAAACACTGAAAGTAATAATGAAAACAACAATATTTAGGTATATAAATTACAACTGCCTCGTGTTTATTTAAAACAAGTGGACTATAAATTCTCTTTGTTGCAGAGTAAAGGACTTGCACAAGCTAAAAGAGGAAAAGTAACGCACATTCAGTTACTTAAAAGCACACCCAATTTTCTTTTGAGGGAGAAGGGTGTTCGTTTTATGATACATAGATTGAATATGTTACAAATTATCAATTTTCAGATATTCTTTTTCTTTCTTTCTTCATGTTAATACTGGCAACAAATTATTAAAGATAATCTTTTCACACACACTCACTCACTTTCACTCGTTCAATCTTACATTTCTTTCCCTCACATACACAGTTACTGATCCCAGAGCATGATTTTATATAAGGGTTAACAACAAAGCATATATTTAAATATTTCTCGCAATGATACTTCACTGCAGCACACAATGGAATAAACCTCACTACGTGAAGATCACGATTTAATTGAAGGGTATATACACCACACTTCTCGAATACAAGGCATGCTGGGAAAAGTAACTTTTTATTTATTAATCTTTAATCTATAGACTTCCACTCGATCAAGAGAGAAAAAGCTTCTCTTGCTTTGCATCTAATTTCGCTGGAAAAACCAGTCTGTACATTTAACCGCACGCTTGCTTTATAGCACAATCTCATGTCTACAGTTTCTATATATATATAAATATATTTATTTTTATATGTATATATATTATTTGTAGACCCTTCTCCATTTGGCTGTCACAACTTGTGACATGAAACTTTTCCTCCACACGGGAGAGTTACTTACATTACTATTCTACAACTGTACAGGGCATTGTGAGGTTCCATGACGGGTGCTAAGCAAACTAGCATTGAACAGATGAAAAGCACACACGAAGGTACGTATTTTAACTATCGTGGTACCGTTACGTTTGATTGATTGCTCACACCCTGGTGTTGGTTTTCATCTGTTCATGATACCTGACAGCTTTTGCTCCCTACTCAAAGAAAAGAAGAAAAAAATGGATAAAAGTTGAATCATTCAAGATAAACGTTTTCTCTGATTCCTACTGTATACAAAAGGCAAACAGTGAGTGAGGCCACCAGCTTTTAACAGTGACTTCCATGCATTTTTTTTTTCGTTTAAAAAAGAAAGTTTCTCTCTTATGTATATAGAACTGAACTCGCGAGTTTTTTCCATTTCTGCGAACACTCGCAATAGCTATGGAGTGATTTCCCACAGATCTATGTTTTGGTTCATGCACATGTGAGTCCAGATGCAATTAAGAATGAGCATATTTTTTTTTAATTTTATTTTTACAAAGCCATATACAGGCAGATGACAGTACTATGTTATTCCTGTTCCGTTGACGGAGACCCAGCGACTTCTTTCGAAACAGTACACACCCCTCAGTCTCTTGACGAGTTCCATGTACAGGAATGAACATGCGCTGTTCTAATTTACATATTCACTTCCTTGTGGGGGTTGAAGTTCATCTACTAACTAGTTTTTCTCATTCTTCTCAAGGAAACAGTGAGCAGATATTTACAGCTTTAAAATTACAATGAGGAATGTCCCACCTCAAAACTACAGAGACCTTTACACAATTTCGAGGTGCAACATACCTCAAATTTTACAAGTAGCCACCGGTCATCATCTGTTAACTGCCACAAAACTATTATCTAAAAAAGTCCCATTATTATTATTATTTTTTTTAAACAGAAATGCACATGTCCACATTGAATAACAGTTAAAGTGGCAATGCATGAAATTATACATGAATCTGCACAGCAACTGGCTTATAAAAAAGCATTAGTGTAAATATCTGAACAATTAGTATTGAAACTAGTTTACTTTTGATACAGTCAGGCATACTTACACATTCACCATAGACGCGATTTTGTGGGATGCATATTTGGCCTGATATGTCAAAATTCGCTAATAGCACAAACTGTTTCTTTCCTGAGTACAAAATTAATCATCTGTGATTAACTACTATGATTTCGTGTTAAAATACGAGAAAATTTCGACAAATACCAATAAAGGCTTTACACCAGAATTACTAGTTAAGAGGCACATTACATAAAAAATTGAGTGCTTTTTTTCCTTTACTGTGTAGAAAGCTAACACTTAAATGAACAAATTCTTATTTCACAATATCAATTCTACTCTAAACTTTGCATTGGTAATTAGAATTTCTACATCATTATGAAGCCAACTTTTAGTATCTGGACATGAGCATTCCTTCGTGCTAATGTTACTAGTTTGTGCACCACTGGCGAAAGGTAAAAACTAAAACACTTCACATGGAAGTGAGTAACTCGTAAAAATTTAAATCAATATACAGTCCAAATTCAGACATAGAAAAGAAAAAGAAGTGCCAAGTCGTCAGTCGCTTAGTAACAGATAGTGAACAAATCTATCACGGTTTAAATGCATTCATTACATGACCAATTATACACGAGTATCTGAATTTTTATTCAAAAGTCAGGAATATTCCCCAGTCAGTATATTCCCCATTCATATTTCAATCAAAATATCACATAATTATAGATTAAGAGCATTTAAAAAAAAGTTTCTTTCTTTTTTAAAAAAAGGAAAGCACTTCACAGAATATGTGTTCAGACTTTCTCTACTTGCTGGTTTTTATTTCTCCTTCTTTAAAAAATGCTTAAATGTGAATGCAAGATACTTATCTCTTCATGTTTTGACCTGGAAGAACATACTCCATTTCTTCTAACTTTAAAATTAGCAAGTTGAAGGACCAATTATACGTGAAAATACTGCCAACAAAGGCATGTTTTAATATACAAGTACATAAGTGATCCCATGTATGTACTAGTCATGACTGTGAATTAGGTGATGACCATTTTTCTTTTTCATGACATACATTATTATACACAAAACTTAAGAACTATACAAACATTGAGTGATCTTGAGATGTCTATCTACCTAGGCATAGCACACAGTCCTCCCTAGTGAATGTCAATATTACGGAGTCTAAGAACGGGAGGCCCACAGCATCCCTGTGTCCAGGAACAAGTTTTTCATTTATTTACTTTAAAAATTACAAACAAGTCATTTCTTTTAAACACGTGAACATGTGCTAACCAGGTTGTTCAATTTACATCAGCACCTACCACTTGAAAAATATATATGTATTATATATTGTAGTAATAAGATGGACCAAAAACAAACGTCATGCAATAAATTCCGTCCTATGGACTGGCTGACACACCCCAAGTCAACATATAACTTTCAAAGGGACTTTATAAAAAAAAAATAGCAGTAAGATGGACCAAACACAAACTTCACACAATAACTTCAGCCTCATAGACTGACTGACAACCCTGCAGTAAATTATTTGTCCTGAACACACAGTTTTTTTTCTTTCTTTCTTCCAAAGGACTTAAGAATTAGCTTAATACATACGACATTAACCATATTCCCACAAGTGGCAGAGGACTGGCTACTTTTCACAGATAATACCTTCCATTAATACCAGGGAACTGTACAAACATAACCCACTCCACTCAAAAATTGAGAGAGTGCTGCAATCCTGAATAAGGGGAGGGGAGGGTATATGCCCACTAAAAACCATGCCCTATTTTATCAGGCCATCCCAGAAGCTGCTGTGGCGCCACTAGGTGATGGTGTTTGGTCTCCAACGGCAGCTGACATTGAACTATTTTCTCCTGAACTACTGATGTTGGGGGTGCTGCTTTGTCCTTCGGAATTTCCTCCACTTGAATTGCCTTCCTGTGCATGTCTTGGTATTAAGATGGCATTCAACGATGGTTGAATGCTTAACTCTAAAACAAAAGTAGGGAAAGTAATTGTTAGTTCCTCAAAGGTGCTTTTTCAATAATATCGACTATAAACGAGCATTAAAGAAAGTTAAGTATATGGATATAACAGATTATGTAGTTTTCATCTCGTGGTCAATGATGTACTGCATTTATGTCTTAATAAGAAAAAAAAAAACAGTATACACACTTAAGTGATGTCATTTAACACTGGACAAACAAAATGAGAATACAGTAACAAACAAACAAACAAATACACACACCCACCCACCCACCCACATACACACACACACATATATATATATATACCAACA
The DNA here is from genome assembly GCF_964235325.1 of Thermobia domestica. Classification (NCBI taxonomy): domain Eukaryota; kingdom Metazoa; phylum Arthropoda; class Insecta; order Zygentoma; family Lepismatidae; genus Thermobia; species Thermobia domestica. The sequence goes on along the minus strand of NC_137462.1, from coordinate 120,803,648 downwards.
AACAAAAAGCAACATAACTATCATTCTACTTTAAAAATGTTATAGACTTCATACGACATAAATCGGTTATATAATAACGTAAAATAAAGATAATTTGAAAACTGACTACATAGTGATGACAGCCTATAAACTAGGAAGCGCTATGAGTTTGAAAGTAATAAAAATAAGTCATCACTTCTAATCAATCTCACTGCAAAATAGAGTTCATGAACATCACTAGTATTCATATCACACTATCTTGGGTACTACTTTACGAGATAGGACTACTGCCCATATCAGTAAACAATACAAGGCATAAGGATATTGGGCTGTAGGTTGAGTGGAGTTTAACGTCTCTTTTCAGCAGTGAACAGTAAATGAGACGAGATCTACTGCTTATAATGGAATTCCAATCACATATTATTAAATAATAATAATAAAATAATAAATAAATAAATAAATAACATCCTAAGTGCTGTTACATCGTTACTTTTTAACAAATCTGTAGATTAAATTATGTTTCATTTCGTTCAGTGATATGATCATCACAAGTAGGTTCGGAGTCGGTATACACACTAGGTCATCATGAGGCATTAAGGGTATTTCTTGGGATTAATTAAAAGAAGAATTTATTTGCTTGTATTGATCTTCGGCTGCCATTTTGCACGCTAAGTCAAGAACGTAAAACTATCAACCTATCCTCATCAGTTCTGATACCCTAAACTATATTTTACAGAGAAAGAAAAAAATGTCCGTAAGTTACTTCGTGAAAAAAGTTTGTGATAAGGGAGTAAACATTTTTTTTATATATAAACGGAAAGAAATAAACAATATTAGGTAAAGCTATCCAACGCGCGTACACCGAATTAAAAATTTTCAAAACGTGCCTTATTTAGCCCGCCTCCCCATTTCATTTTGTTTCCCGTGGAATAACTTTCCTTCATTCTACATCGAATAAGTTACTCGCTCAGTAATTTTCAGTTTCTTCTGGAGAAAAGACACAAAACTCACAAACCGATGGTGCTAAATCAGCACAGTACATAGTTCATAACTTGATCATATGCTTTATAACGTGGTTTCGCTTCCGAAGTAACTTTTTGTATAGAACTACTTGGAATCCGGCAAAAGGGGTCTTTTGCTGCTTTTTCGTTGATTCGATAGGCATCTCTTGTGTCAGTCTCACCAATTAAGAAAAAATGTTTCATCGAGCCTATGATCATAGGAATTTTAGAGTGTAACAACAGCTGGACATCACTCTTGTGCTTTCTATACGTCAGAAACATTCATCACATTCCAGCATATAATTTTATTGAGACTGTCATCTACATTAGATGACTTGTCAGAAATACTAGTGCATATACACAAGTAGATCCATGTTTATGGAAACGTTTTCGGAACACCCACTCTAGAACGTAAAACCGTGTTTCCAGCAGCGGTTGTGTTCTATATGACTACCCCTACTATAGGCAATAGCTCGACAGTGGAGTTCCCATTGGAAGAGGCTTCTATTGAGACACATCTAGTTTTAAGCACTCATCTTTACAAATTTTCCACAATCCTTGGATTGTGCGCGGACGAGGTCGGGAAACAGCTCACTTTAATAATCCAAAAAGCACAGAAGTCCATCGGTGAAGCATCGAGGGAGATGACAGGGATATCGGAATATGGGACAGCACAGATACCAGCGGGCCATGCACGCCACAATTGTACGAACCGTATGGCTGGACATTTTGTCTTGATGAATGAAGATCTTTGACACTTATGCACATACAAGAAATACCCCGCCGGTAATGGCTCCAGAATATGCTGTTCATAGCATGCTGCGTTAATTTTCACGTTATGTGCTACTTGATGCAGTGGGAGTTTTCCTGTGTGGCAAAAATCCGGCAATCATCATGAAATTCCGAAGGAAACTTTCGCAGCAAGTGCGAACCCAATTTGCCCGGTCCTTGGTATCCTTTTGGATGATACTACATAGCTCCGACCCGTGTCGAAGCTGGCAAATAGATCCAGACTTCATCTAAGGTTATCACATATTTCCACTTGTCACCCACTAAATACCGCCCATAAAGCTGTCTGCAATGTACTTTGAGTTCATAGATTTGTTTGGCCGTGAGTGTGTGAATACGGGGCTTATAAACTTTACTTTAAACCCTAAATCCTGGACGCTTATCGTTTGCACAGTTGTTTCCGAGTTTCCACTATCCTAGCAATGGTTCTTTGTGTCAGCCGGTTTTCCTGTATGACCGTCTGATGCACCTGTCGAATCATATCCGTTTGGGACAGGGAAATTCTTCGCCAGCCAAACACTGTTTCTCAATTTTACCGTAGCTGTATCTTATGTCGAAAAGTGCTTAGACGTATCTCTCCCAGAATGGGGTGTCTTTCGGAGGCATTTTACGCTCGGTACACTTCACCGAGCATCTGCTAGCGTCTTCTCGACATATCTGCCTTCTGAGTGCTCTATTCTGCTTTCTCACCATGCGATTACAACCCCAAGCGGACGTTCCACTTCCGTTTTCATGAACGTGGATCTACCTCTGTACTAGGACGACTGTAGTTTGATGCTCAACAATGCCACTTCCAACGTTGACCATCCTCCAATTGACTACCTGTTTATGAACTGTTTACAGGATTATACGAAAACCGTAAATCAAAACTACCTTTGCAATCATTCTAGAATTCATTTCGTTTAAGCGCAGTGTAATGAGAAGCAATTACTGTTAGTGTGACTCCCAGGACCAGAGAACAATTTTCGGCAGAAATATAAGATTCAAGTGAGTAAAATACATGCTGTGCTATATCACACGTCTCTGCTTTCTGTTGTTGCTTCGACTGTATCATGTGTCTATTCCTCATAAGAGAGAGAAATTCCTTGAGCAAGGTTCTAACACGAAGTTTGAGCCCTACTGTATTAATGATCACATTCGACACCAGCTTATGCAAAAACTGATTGTCCTTAGGAGTAGTTTTGCTTCTTTAGTTATTTAAATGAATATTTTTCATTTAACTAAATGTTACACGAAGCCTGTTCTACAAAGAACTCTTCATGTACAGGATGCGCTCAGTAGTTCAACATTCGATACTTCAACAAGCCCAGTAGTTAAACATTTTTGAGTGTTCTCCTGGCGCGCAGGGCCCGCTATACAGATCAACGTAGACCAAGGGCTAAGGGGGTGATAACACCCCCCCCTGAGGAATTTTTTCACTATATTAGTAATGTCCCTTACGGTCCTTAGAATCAAAAAATAGTTGTTGGTCAATATATAAGTGCAACACCTGGGTCTTGGGACCCTTAACCCTTTAGTACCTGTGTATATTTACAGACATCAATGAAGTATCTTTAAATGACCGTAGATCAGACCGTTAGTGCAACACTGGAACAAGTTATACCTCGATCAATTTGTATAGTTGACGTATGAACGGGATATTTCTGTGTACAAGGAAAACTAATTAAGGGATATTTAAGAAAATTTCCCTATAAACGTCCCTTCTCGCGATTCTTTTAGTTATTACGTAGCAACGTTGCAAACTAGGTGAATAATAAAATGTATTTATGTGTCCTATTTTATATTCAACTTAAACTGAAAATTTCAGCTTGATTCATCAAATAGCACCAGAGGAACTATGTTTCTTATAGTTTTCACAGAGTTCATAATAATAGATTTTCATGGAAGTACGAGTATGACTATGTCAATGTACAGTTATTACAGGGTAACGCTGCAAACTAGCTGAATAATAAAAGGCATTTATGTGTCCTATTTTATGTTCAACTTAAATTAAAAATTTCGTCTTAATCCATGAAATACTAGCAGAGGAAAAATGTGCATTTATTATATGTGCACATAGATAATCGCACTTAATATAGTACGTAATATGTAGTTGTTTTAATTCCCGCAAAACTAAACAATCTGTTATATTCTTTGTGTTCCAGTCTGTCTCGAAGTTAATAATAGTAGCACATTCGCCCTGAAATCCACATTTCTCAATTATTCTGAAAACTGGCAAACAAAAAGAAGCCAGTCAGACAGACAACAACTTCAACAAGAAAAGGGATTACCGTTGTAAAAAATCGAAAATTCTGTGTAACACACTACGCATAAAACGAAACTGACATTAGGACTACAAATTTCATCGAAAAAAGTTTCCATAAAAACTTTCAGGTCAAAGAAGTGCGGCAAGAGAATGACACTGCAAAACTTCACCGATTAACATCAATTTGCAACCAAATTCTTGACAGAATACGATACAAACGAACACAGTCTGTCGCTGGGACTACCAAAGTTTCACAAAATTACCACGATTGCTAAGTCAGTCTACTAAATCATATGTGGCGGGAAATTGTACACGCTCAGTGGATATATTTAGAGCGTACTGCTATAGGACAGTATGTAGCAGACATCCTGTTAACGAGGAGCAGTGCGTGTTTTGCCAGAAATAGAGCTAAAAAAGGGGATGACGAAAAAAGGGAAAGATGTTTCATAGGAAACTCTAGTGACATGCGTCACTAGAATTGTTCAATGTGCCATTAAAAGAACACCTATTCAATAGGAAGATGAATTACTACTGTTAAAGATTCAAGAAGTGTATCTCATAGCAACCGAAATGAGGTACTACAACTTATGCCGCAAAGACTATACAAAAAATGGCTAGAAGTGTCCAGGCTAGTGAAACTGAAACATCTAAAAAAACGCTTACATGGCACATGAGAAAGCTTTTGTGTAGTTTTGTGCATATGTCCAGCGCAAATAATTAATGAGAACAATGTAGAAATCTCAAGTTCTATCAGAGAAAAATATCTTATCTATGTTCAAGACTAAGAAAAAAACAGTATTAATCAGGAATGCAAAATGTGTGGATTCAAGAAGTTGCCGAAGCATTTCTCACGTGCACTACAGTTTATTTTACCAATTCGTCAGGGTAAAATTGTTTATGCAAGAAACATACCTAAAAACATAAATTCGTTGAAGACGGACCCTGTGCAGGTATGTCGGTAAGTGTTTTGTCTACTGAAGCTATCACCAAGCGAACTGTTATTAATCACCATCGACAAGCGTCAGATCTTTCGTGACTACCCATGGCAAAATTGCTACATATAAAGACTTACCTCATCTCCTTTTTTTGTTTTGTTTTGTTTTTGTTTGTTTATATCTATCCTTTTAGCTGCAAGTAATGCAGGCCCAAGTCTTCGGAAAACCCGTGTCGCCAAATTTTTTGCGCAAAATGTTTCTTCAGCTGTTTCAGGTGTATCATAGTTGAAGTGAAAATAGATGCTCGTACGTATAACACTCAGATATCTCACAAGCACTACAGAATTAATAACTCTGCTCAACCGTACGGGCCACTCAACTCCATATTCACAAATATTTGAATTGGGAACAGCAATGTATAATTGTGTTGTCGAAAGTGATGATGATTTTCGGCCATCAGTCTTAAAAGTTTCATCTGTATTCTCCCCCTTTTGATGGGATAATTTCGAAGAATTTATGTAGCACTTCCAGTTAAAAGGGTAAATATAAACTGCATGAGGAGATGAGGTAAATCTGAGCTCTTGAAATGTAGCATTCCCGTCATGGGCGGCCAAGGAGGAACTCACACCTGTTGATAAGGATTAAGAACAGCTCGCAGTAACAGTAAAGCTGCTTCAATAACTAAAATCTTACTTACCTACTTGCACAGAGTGCGCCTTCAACGAATTTATCTTTAAGTGTTTCTTTCATGAACAATTTTAGCTCGACGATTTTTTGGTACAAGTTGTTGTACCTCATTTCGGCTACTAAGAGATCCACTTCTTGAATCTTTAACAGTAGTAATTCACCTTCCTATCGAATAGATGTTCTTTTAATGGCACATTGAACAATTCTGGTGACACATGTCACTAGAGTTTCTTATGAAACATCTTTCCCTTTTTTCGTCATCCCCTTTTAGCTCTATTTCTGGCAAAACACACACTGCTCCTCGTTAACAGGATGTCTGCTACATACTGTCCTATAGCAGTACGCTCCAAATATATCCACTGAGCGTATACAATTTCCCGCCACATATGATTTAGTAGACTGACTTAGCAATCGTGGTAATTTTGTGAAACTTTGGTAGTTTCAGCGACAGACCGTGTTCGTTTGTATCGTATTCTGTCAGGAATTCGGTTGCAAATTGATGTTAATCGATGAAGTTTTGCAGTGTCACTCTCTTACCGCAGTTCTTTAACCTGAAAGTTTTTATGGAAGCTTTTTTCGATGAAATTCGTAGTCTTCTTGTCAGTTTTGTTTTATGCGTAGTACATTACACAGAATTTTCGATTTTTTAGAACAGCAATCCCTTTCCTTCTTGCAACTGTCGTCTGTCTGACTGGCTTCCTTGTGTTTGTCATTCTTGTTCAGAATAACTGAGAGAACTGTATTTCAGGGCGAATGTGCTACTATTATCAACTTACAGACAGACAAGAACACAAAGAAGGGGTAATCCAAATAAAATCGACCAATTTCCAGGTCAAAGGTTGCTGACAAAATTTATTTATTTTTTATTTTATTATTATTATTATTATTTTTATTTTATTTATTTTTTTTTACCTAAGATTGTACCACATTCAGGGAGTTGAAATCGGGTATTCATTTATTTTTTACCCGCGCAGGTTTGCTTGTGGCAGCCATTTTGTATAGGCGCCTAAGCGTATTTCGCACTTTTCACAGGATTCCGTTAAACAATGTAACTTTTTACGTTTTAAAGATGATGAGTTCAAACCAAACCTACATGAAAGATAATGGAATGGACAACATTCTGTGTCCTGTGCACATTGAGACGTACTTTAGAACGTCGTGAAAAGAATCTCTGACCATTGACGTTGGAAACCTAGAAATGGCCATTTTGGAATGTACATTTTGAAACGAAATAAATAATACGCACCTTCAATTCTTTGTCTACATAGAGACTAGATAGTAAACAACGTCCCAAACAAGTTTCAGATCTGAGAACCGTATACTTGATTCTTTGGAAGTTTTTAAACTTTGTGAATTTTCGAAAATCGTGTATTGTTACCATCAAATAACTCAAGGGGGACAGAAGTAAAAAAAAATCTCAAATTTGCACAAAACAAACGATAGTTGTGCAGTAACAAGTAAGTAAAATTGCATCACTGGGACTTGAGTAGTTTCTGAGTTATAAATTGTTGCAGTGATGTGAAATTCACGATTTTAAAGGCTGAACAGATGTGCAGGTTTTGTGTTGATATAGTATCTCAGGCATATAATTTATCTATGTTTCATCAAAAGAAGTGCAGTGAAACAGCAAGAAATTCGAGATTTGCTACTTGTAAAAGAATTAATACCAGATCATATCATAGATTTGTACCTCTGACGAAAACACAGATCAGATGTTATGAATACTCACAATCAGATGAATTTAGTGATAGCAATACTTCAGTACTTCCCGAACACAGCAAGTTATTTGCATCTAATGATACCGCAGCCTGTATTTATGCCAAAAATCGTGGATTGGGGAACTGAAGACATCAGTCAGAAAAATAACGATCTTTTTGATCCCTCTTTCCATCCCCATGACCCAAGAACCTCTTTTAAACTATGTACGAATGAAAAAGTGTGAGTGCCAATCACTAAGGTTCAAAGGAAACACACCCAGAGTTCACAACTCCTACCGATCGTACTTTCAATTATCAGTGCCAAAATCTGTACACAAATTAGTCAATTATTTACCTCACTGATGTCTTAACAGCAGCGCTGTAGGCAGAAAAGAAATAACAGACAACTTTAGTTTTTTGTACAGTCCGCAGCAAAAAACCTGCAACATGAGCATGTAAATTTATTGTGAAACGATGAAGTCTTTTGCTCCAAAATAAGTGTGCAGGGGAGGACGCCGAGGTTTCTCTAGTGTGATTCGTGCTACTTAGACGTTATGTTGATTCCCTGTGCTGTTAGGCGTAGTTTCACAATAAACTTACATGCTCATGTTGCAGGTTTTTTGCTGCGGACTGTACAAGATATGATTCGTAAATTATGCATACTTTACCCATTTCTGTCGTGTTATTTTGACTTTTGATACAAAGTTTATATTCACTTCAATGGCACTTCATGATATTAAGTCCCAGTGAAGAAAAGCCTTAGAAACTACTAGAGTCTCACAAGGTACATTCGCGAAGTGTCCCCTCGGGATTCGTGTAAAATTGATTGAAATGCAAAGTTCTCCGCGGTTCAATATGTATTGTACTAATTTTAGCGGCCCATATGGGTATTTTGCATTTTTATGAGCCTTTATATATCCGAAATTCAATCATAAACTTCTACACCGCTCGGACACAATTGCTTTTAGTTTCTTTAGATGTGACTGGACATGTATGTAGGTATATGTAAAACAAACTGGATCAAGTATTGCTTCTCTGACACATGTTACACACCCCGTCCGCCATCTTGGATCCGTCATATTGAATTCAACTTTGGGTTTCTCAAATGGGAATAGGTGCAAGTGATACATCAAATTCATGTAAAATTTTCTCGAGAATTCACTGATGTAGTTATTTTTACCGTATCTTGTAGCGTTTGCCAAGTAGCACATGTTAAATGTCAGGCACTCATCGTATATTGAAATAAAAAGAAAGTTATGCCGGGCCTCGTGTATATTGTGCTAATTGCTGCAGCTTATACAGGGGAATTATACATGCATATGAGACTCCATGAACCAATTCTGTGAGCATAAATATACACGTCAATAAGCACACTGGATAAGGGAGTCATTTGTGCAGTCGGGAGATGAGCAACTCTAATTTTCAATTTGCCACACAACATTGTCGGGAGCATCAAAGAAATCACAAGCAACGGGGAATGCAGCTTTTTTTTCAGGCGTGCCTAATCATATTGTTGAATATTGGAGCATTGAACTGATTATGGATAAGTGCGTGCAGATTGATAATAGTATTACGGTTCTGGAGGTCTATATCAATATGATCAAGCACAATCCGCTCACAAAATCGCTTGGCAAACCTTTTCCATTGACGGAAAAAGTATACATCTAAAGGCCGGACCAACGACGTTGCACCAGGCGGAATGGTTGCTATTTCGACATGTTTATTCGTAAGTGAAAACAAATGTTGCTGATGGAGAGAAAATGAATCAAGGACTAGGCAACATTTCGATTCAACATTGGGAGAGAGACAATTATCCCGCCATTGTTCAAGAATATTTTTGTCCCCTTTACCAGATTTGGAACACGTTACATATACGTTTTGAGTTCGAATCTGTTTTTTTTTTTTTTTCCCAATGGGACCAAAGGCACCACCTGGTTCACGTAAAACAATAAGAAGAGGGGAAAGTAATTTGCCTTCCATGGAGACATGGGTTGAATTGTATATGAATGCGATATTCAAGATACCGAGTTTACTCCAACAATGGTGTCTATTTTACCCACGTGAGATACTGTGCGATCCCTATGAATCTCGTAATTGAATCCAGATTAGTCGGTATTTAGAATTTCAGCTGAAGAATAATTTCGGACGATTTTGTCTGTAAATTCAATACTAAATGTGATCGCCGAATTCTCAATTTCTTCATCTGATTCAGCATGTTTGTACGTCACATAGCGCGTCACCTTGCGAGTAACAATTTTATGAGCTGTCTTGAAATTCCAAATCCAGGTTGGTCCACCTTTGAAATCAGTTAACCCAAGTTCTCTAGCCTTTGCACATGCCCCATGGACAGCTACTAGATTATTTCTTACTTCTTGAAAATTAGACCCCACAAATTCTGATATGAGCTTCAGTTTTCCCGTTTAGTTCCTTGTTGATCATAATATCTCTGATACCGCGATAAATAGTTCATATCCTTCACTCTCTTAAAGTGGTGCATGATTGTTTTTAGTGAGCATCCTCTGTTTCTAGCTTCAAGTACATTTTTGACGTAATCAAAAGGAACACACACGTTAGCCTCATCGTCGTTCAAAGATTCATGAACGAGCTCTGTTTCAGTTACTTCCTCGGAAGGCATTTGCACTAATTCTTCATCATCCAGGATTTCAGTGATGCTGGTGTCTTCAAGTTTCTTGATTAAACTGGAAATAGTACTTGCAATAGCTCTTTCTTCATTACGTATTTCACATAATGAAGATGGTATATCGATCTGACGTAACACCTTACTTGCATCGATATTCACCGTATGAAATGCACACATACACACACACAAACACTTGCACAAGAGCATTCACAAACGAATTACAGGTCCTTAATTTCCTATAATATAAGTACAGCAGTACTTTTGGAGTCGCACACCCTTCAACCACACTAACACATTCACAACCTACTTCCGAACGAGCATATCACTTTTGCAAACAGGTCAGGAGGAGAAGTTAGAACCTGCGCTAGCAAACTTGACGGTCTGTATACAATAGATCAGTTAAGTCTCTCCAGGCATTTCGCGAATATACATTGCAGAGTAATATCACTTATTCTTACGTTTTTGTGTTGACAAATGAAAACAATTTCTAACTGGAAAAATATTGTACTGTAGGTATAAACAAACTATTTACAACATTTAATTTGTGTTATAATTTTAATTACATTTCTGTGGTTGATTTATTACTTCCATAATGTACTACATTATGGATGTGCGGTCCCTCGTAGCGTAGTCACTAACGTCCTCTCCTTCGGTGCGAGCGATACCAGGTTCGATTCCCGGTGGGGACACTCGATCGAAAAAGTGTGAAAAGTTTTCACAGGCCAGCCATGCTGAATGAGGTTTTCCTGGGTTTTCTTCATTTACACTAAGCAAATGCCGGGGTGGTACCTAATATATAGGTCCCAGGCCGCTTCCTTTTCCCCAGATACTGTGACCGCTGCGGGACGTCATTCCTCAAACGTGACGGGTTAACATGGGCATAGGTGTCGAAAGGCCAGAAATCTAAACTATAATTTCTATAATATGGACGCATTGTATTACGGTCAAAATATCTAACGTAAATCCAGATACAATTAGATCTGGTGAAGATCTACCATTTCCGTACTGACGTGTGTGTGTCTGTATGTAAGTAAGACCAGAGAATATTTCGTCAACAATAAATCACGTAAAAAAATTACATAAATACACAGGGCCCAGTTTCTATTTTGTTCAATATTCGTAAAATTTCTGACATTTAACACACAATAACTTGCAGGCGGCACAAGATACGGTAAAAATAACTACACCAGTGAATTCCCGAGAAAATTCTACATGAATTTGATGTATCACTTGCACCTATTCTCATTTGAGAAACCCAAAGTTGAATCCAATTTGGCGGATGGGTGCGTAACATGTGTCACAGAAGCAGTACTTGATCCAGTTTGTTCTGCATATGACCACATTCATGTCCAGCTACATCTAAAGAAACCAAAAACAATTTTGTGACCGAGCATTATAGTAGTTTATGATCGAATTTCGGAAATGTAAAGGCTTATAGAAGTGCGAAATACTCTATGGGCCGCTAAAATTAGTATAAAACACATTGAGCCGTGGAGAACTTTGCATATGAATTACTTTTACACGAATCCCGAGGGGACACTTCGCGAATGTACCTTGTCAGTAATGCAATTTTACCCACTTGTTACTGCACAACTATAGTCTATTTTGTGCAAATTTGGGATGTTTTACTCCTGTCGTTCCTGAGATATTTGATGGTGAAAATGTACAATTTTCGAAAATTCGCAATGTTTAAAAATTTCCAAAAAATCAAGTATATAGTTCTCAGATCTGAAACTTGTTTAGGGCGTTGTCTATTATCTAGTCTCTATGTGGACAAAGAATTTAAGGTGTCTCACTTATTTCGTTGCAAAATCTACATTCCAAAATTGCAATTCCTAGGTTTCCAACCCCAATGTTCGTAGCTTCTTTTCTCGACGTTCTGAAGCATATCTCAATGTGCACAGAACATGGAATATTGTCCATTCCATTATCTTCATACGGTTTAGGTTTGAACTCATTATCTTTAAAACCTAAAATGTTACAGCGTTTAATGGAATGCACTAAAAAGTTCAAAATGAGCTCAGGCGCCTATACAAAATGGCCACTATGACAAAATTTGCGCAGCTAAAAATAAATGAATACCCGTTTTCAGTTCCCTAAATATGGTACAAACTTAGGTAAAAAATAATAAAAAACTAAATTTTGTCAGCAACCATCATGGGTCGATTTCATTTGGATTGACCCAGAATGTAACAGATTGTTTAATATTATGGGAAATAAAAAAAAAAAAAAAAAAAAACTACATTACATACTATATTAAGTGCGATTATATGTGTGCATATGCAATAAATATACATGCATTATGCAATAACTGAGAGTTTTTTGATAATTTGACATGCCAGCAGACATGTTTGGAAGTTGTATTCACTGTAGAACGCCATAACAAGTATTTTCAAAAGAAAATAATGTAACCGTACAACAGTAAAATTTTTGCTTTGATATACTTTCAATTATACCATGGGCCAACAAACCATAAAACCTTCCTGGGGACTTCTCGGTACTGGGAATCTGTCATAATATAACGAATGAGCAAATCAATGAGAATAATTTTTATCACTTTTTTTTTTTTTCGATAGAAAAATAAAACGGAACATTGACGCAAATTCATACTCGTACTTCCATGAAAATAAATTTTTATGAACCCTGGAAAACTGTAAAATACATATTTCCTCTTCTGCTATTTGATGGATCAAGATGAAATTTTCAGTTTAAGTTGAACATAAAATAGGACACATAAATACATTTTATTATTCACCTAGTTTGCAGTGTTGCCACGTAATAACTAGAAGAATCGCGAGAAGGGACTTCTTAGAGAAATTTTCATAAATATCCTTCAATTAATTTTCCTTTGTACATAGAAATGTCCCGTTCATTACGTCAACTGTAAGCCTATACTCTTACAAATCGATCGAGGTATTAGTTGTTCCAGTGTTGCACTAACGGTCTGATCTACGGTCATTTAGAGAGATCCCATCGATGCCTGTAAATATACACGGGTGCTAAAGGGTTAAGGCCCCCCCCCCCCACGACCGAGGTGTTGCACTTATATGTTGACCAAAAATCATTTTTTGACTCTGAGGACCGTAAGGAACATTACTAATCAGTGGCAAAAGTTCTCCAGGGGAGGGTGGGGTTAAACCTCCTTGGCCCTTGGTCTAACAGTTTTGCAGCGACCATGTTCGGTAGTTTATCATTTTGCAAAATGGCCAGCAGATTGCTCTGTCCTTCAATGGTTTTGAGGTTCGGCCACAGCCAGTACTTTGGTCACGTAAGTTCAAGGAAAATGTAATGTGGAAGATTTAAAGAAAGAAAAAAAAATAATTTTTTCATTCAAGATGATAAGGTATGCATATACGTACGCACGTACTGTAGCCTGTATACACTACAGTATTCAAGATGAAGCTACAGTAATTGTTTAAAAGTGTAGTATGTACTGTATATGCACTGTGTGTACAGTATATGATGTTCATTGAAAAACGTAATTCTAAATTTTACTTAAATTTTTACCAATAAACACGTTTTAGGTACAGTACATACACTCGATCTAATCGTCTCTACTTTTTTTTAAAAAAACAAATATATCCTGTATTTCAAAAATTCTGGTAGTTCAACACCTTGCTGGCTGAGCGCGCACTGTATCTCGATTCTGCCGTAGGGACAACGACCATGATTTTTCGTTTATCCTCTTCCTACCCCGTAGTGTGAGATGATATTTTTGAACCTGATATTGAAAGCAACATACGACACGGTCGAAGATATACAACAAGATGTTCCAGTTGAAATCATAATTTACGAATTTCGAGACCAGATAAATACTAATAGTAAATACATACAATAGCGATATAGTGAGCTTTAATTATTTAACTCCGCCTGTCTTTCTTTGTGGTACGACAACTTGCGAGAGGATAAATAATCTCGACGCTGACGCCCCCATTAACACATCAATCAAGAACGTGTGTAAAATTTATCCAATTTTAATGAAACGTGATATGTCTGTTACTCCAATTTCAGGAAACAAGCCTGTGTTTTCGTGTTGAAATTTGCATGCATGCATACATAATATGATAATATTCCTGTCTAATTTCATTACAATTAGAAATATAAGGCATGATTCAGCATAAGTGTCGTGTGGTGTAACGTCATGCCAACACAGAACAGATTGCACGAGAAGCGCCATCTATAGGTCCTTGTAAAGTATGTTTATCACAGTTTCTAGCCAGCTAGTTGTAGTGTAAGAGTGGGTGCAGAATGAAGCGTGAAGAGTCAAAATACCTGAGCAAGGCGATAGGCAAGTTTTTCCAGAGCCAAAACGGCAATCGAAAAGCAACTTTAGAGCATTTCCGGAAGCAAGGTGTGCCTGACAGGACAACCCAGAGAGCCAGAAAACGTTTCGTGAATACTGGAAGCACTGATCTAAAGCCGTCATACCGACCGAAACCAAACACCAAGCTAGATGCAAGGCTCAAGAGACTATTGGTCCAAAATCCATCATGCTCAGAACGTGAGTTGGCAAAACGCGTGGGTACGTCGCAATCTACAGTGAATCGAGCAAAAAAGAGGCTTGGGATTGTCACTAGGAAGAAGCAGCATAAACCAAAGTACGTGAAAACTCAAGTGGAGCGAGTCAAAAGGGGCACAAGCAAACCCTACAAGATGAGTGTTCCTAGTGGCGGAGAACATTTTTTTGTAATGGATGATGAAACATACGTGTTCGCGGATCCCAAAGAAACGGCTGGAACTCAGTACTATAGCTTAGTTCCAGGACATGCTATCCCATACGAAGCTCGAGTGCAACAAAAAACGAAATTTCCAGCTAAATACTTGGTTTGGCAAACGATTTCTGAAGACGGTGATGTGTCCGAACCATTCATTACAACCGGTACCATGAACCAGAATATATATAGAGAAAAGTGCATCAAGAAACGTCTGTTGCCATTTTTGGGGAAGAAGAGGACCATGGGTAATGTATTATTTTGGCCAGACCTGGCAACTTCACATTATGCGGCTACAGTGACCAAGCTTTTAGAGGACAACAACATCAACTTCGTTCCCAAGAACATTAATCTCCCAAATGTGCCCCAAAATCGACCTATCGAAAGATATTGGGCACTATGCAAGGCTGAGTATAAGAAAAGGAAGACGCCTCCAAAGAATTTGAATGGTTTCAAGCGCGTGTGGGCAACCATTTCCAAGCGAGTGGCAGAAAAGTCCGGAAAAGGCTGTTCATGAGGTTCCGCAGCAAGCTGGTGGAGACCTACAGGCATGGACCCATTTCAACCAAGTTGTAACATTTTCTTGCAGCGTTTTGTACCTTCTGTTCGTGCAAGAAAGAATAAATAGCTTATCGTGAGTATGGCGCTTTCTATCTTGATTACAACTTCGCGACACTTATGCTGAATCACACCTTATAGTGTATAGTTCGTTTAGGGCTTCTTAATCTGCTTCACAGATTGGGGTTGAAGCTTTTCAGGGATAAGAGGTAAAAGGAGCCAAATTCATGTTAACTTAGAAGTTTCCACGATATCTCTTGTTATATATATATATATATATATATATATATATATATATATATATATATATATATATATATATATATATATATATATATATATATATATATATATATATATATATATATATAATCGCGAATATCAGGTTGTCTAAAAAGTGTTGAGCCTTTCAAGGTCAAAACTGAGAAAATATTTTTATGATTTAAAAATAACATTATGACGCCATGTAAGCACCATTTTGTTCGATCACCTTCATTTTTCCAGCAACACCATAATTCTGTCGCTATAGAACTTTCGTGGCTTCTGGTCAAAAATGATACGTGGTTTTTCATACCGGGGTACGCCTCTTTTGAAACTAACTTAACACCATTCAGGAAGCTATGCATAAATGATAGTATGAAAGTCCCAGTTCCGCGCTATACGGATGTTAAATCGCGTCAAGTTTTCTTAATTTCTGACGAGTAGTTAAAGATGTATGCGATCTGGCGTTGTCAGTATGGTATACGACACCTTTTCTGTTACGACTGTTTTCTTTTTGATTTATTACTATTGCTTACCACTCATGCTATTTATAATAGTCGACAGTACAGGTTTGAGTCTATCGTTCTAACCGGCGGCAACAGTCTGATGTACGATGCCAGCAAATGCCTAGCATAACTTTCCTGGAGTCAGGTGGGCTTTGGAACAAATTGTGGAGCTTCTCTTCGCCTCTACCGTGATCTTTTTCGCACTTTGTTGTCATAGGTTATTCACTTTTCATCACTCGTGATCAACCGCTTTAGAAGTAGCTAGGGTTCACTACGTTTCAGTACGGGTTCGCAGATAAAAATTCGACCGAGTAAATATTTTTAAGTCACATTATTTACACTCAAACGTTCAGCTTCTTTTAGAAGTTAGCTTTCCCCAAACAGTTTACGAGTGTTTGGTGGTGATGGATGTTTAGGTCATTGGCGATGTTACGATTGCTTACTTGCCGGTCTTGCTCGACTTTTGACAGAATATCATCCACTTTTGCTATGATTAGTTGCTCTCTGCGAAGAACGTCTTGGACATCGAAATTTACACAACGAAAGCGACTGAATCTTCCTTTGGTTGTTGCTTTTGATAACGTATCTTGCCCATAAACAGCACAAATTTCTTCACGGTCCTGAGCAGCATTTATGTCTTTATCGAAACGAAATTGTAAAATGTAGCGCAATCTTGTGGAGAGGTCTCGTTATATTTACGGTGCAATACCTTACGTCTGATCCTAAGAATTCCAACTCTTTTCGCATGTCTACTAGGTTCAACTGTCAGCTGTCGACTAACGTTAGAACTGATCCGCTGCGACTAAATACCCTAGATTTGGGACACTAACGCTGTCTCGTGCGCACAAAAGGCTCACTACTTTTTAAGACTGACTGATATTTTGTTTAATGTTTACCAATTATCCCTATTGTTCAGAGTTGAAAACGGGTAAGAACTTATCTTCAACCTTTAAATATTTATTCCATGCTAAATTACTTAAAAATTCTTCGACATGAAACCCATAATCAGTATTTCTACAAAGACTGTTTACAGAAAATATGGTACCGTAACATAACGTAACGTAACGAACAAGATAAATTTAAAAGGCTGTTAAATCTCTAATGTAGAGAAGTTCTATAACTTAAGTCAACATTTTTATATGTAAAGAAGTTCTATAACGTATGACAACATTTTTATATTCTATATAAATTTTTAGTTATTCTGACAATTTAAATTGTGTAATTATAAAATGAGATTTTGATGAAATTTCTAAATATGAATAAAAGAACTCAACACCCTGCAGCAGCCTTATTCTTATTTGAATTGCTTGCAAGTAGATTTGTATTTTTTACGTATTGTATAAAAAAATCTGTGAGAATTTGTTCACGAAAATGTTTACAAAACTATTACATTAAGTATAACATAGGTAGGCACGCCTTTGAAAGTATATCCTTTTATATGCTCTGTAATACTGATCTTAACAACAGTATTCTTACATATAATAATGTGTTCACTTATTTCAAAATCATTAATTCAAGTTTTTGTCGGAATAAAAAAACACACACGAAACTAATAACTAAGTTGCTAAAAATATAAGGAACTGACTATCAGGAATTACATGAACTTCTAGAATTCATAAATCAGAACTCCATCGATGCAGTTTTCAACAGGGAATATACACAACGTAATTTCACTTCTAATAGAATCTAATTGTTGTCAGCAACTTTTATTTGCTTTAAATAAAATTACAAACAATTTCTTTTCTTTAGATGTCACTTAAAAAATCTGCTTCGACTCTCGAGCCTATATTCATTTATTTAAATTGCTTATTACTTTTAAAGAAATACTGTTGATTGAACTGTCACACCTATAGATTATTATGACAATAATAACATACATGGCTCATATTCATATTTAAACCAGAATGAAAATTTATCTTTAAAAATCCAAAGTTATTAGTCTATTAACACTGCTACAGTTCTTACCATGTTCGGTAAAATTAAATAATGGAGGCAGCTCTCGTCCGTTAGGAAGTCTAGTATTAGACTCACGCAATTCATCGAAAAAGGTATGTGCACAGGCCTGAAGGGGTGAAATACGTGATGAGGGTGTATATTCCAACAGTCTTGACACCAAGTCAATGGCTTCTGGGGGTGTGCGTGCTCGAAACACCTAGACGAAGAGATAAAGTAATATTTAAATTCTATTTTACTTATGGATAATCAAAAACAAAACAAAACAAAAATACTGAGATTGAAAATAAAAGCGCACTCGTATCGATTAAAAATATTAATATAGTTCATAACATGCCAGAAAAGATAAATACGAAATCTTTCACATACGTAAAAGAATCTTCGTAAGATCAAACAAATAGTTCAATGTTTCCATTGTGTACTCACGAAAAATTCATACATAAATATGTATATTTAAATCAAAGAAGAATTAAACCAACAATACTTAAAATAACTTGAGACAATGCCGACACAACACATCCAATAATTTAAACTTAGTACCTATTATTAAATAATGCAAAGAAAATATTATATACTACTGGTTTATTTACTCTTACAGATTAAAAATAACCAATTAACTGTATCCGACAGTGAATTTATTGACATTTTCTGGTATAAGCTTTTGAAAAGTTATTTCTTCTCAAAGCACACGCATTTATTCTGATCAAATAGAAAGTTGGTAAGTTTCTCTTTCCAATCTTTCTTTTTCCCATTTTTAAAATCACTCCTTTATGGGCACGTTGCAGTACAAATATTTCAAATGCTGGAACATACAGGGCTCCTACAAAAAAGTGAAGATCGATTTCCCTGACAAACTCTTGAGTATAAATGAGAAGATATGGGGTAAGTTCTATCATAAAAATTTTTTACGGCCTCTTTCATCCCCATAGCCATCCAACACACACCTTTAATTACCATTTACATATTTGTGATGTTCAATATGAATAATTGTTAACATTTAACTACATAATAAAATATACATGATACAGCAACACATACCATGACATTGCAAATTAGACTTTTTTGCTTGAAAAAAAAGTCAGGAATATATTACCAACTCTCCCTGAGCCTAATACTATCAGTCCTAATATTACCAACTCTCAAACATGTTACTCCTCACATTTATATTTTTAAACAGAATTTTGTTTTGCTTTCAGTTCTTGAATTTGTTCTACAAGAGAGTCTTGTTCCTGTTTGTAACACAATTCCATTTGTTTCTTCCTTCTTCTAATTTCTTAACTTCAGCACCTAATTTTCTTCTTTCACCTTTGATCTTACTTTCCTTTGCACTTTGGCTTCGTTTCTGTTTAAAGGTATTCATCATAGAGTCTCCGAGCTGAACGAACTGAGAGAAGCATTCTTCGATCAGCAGGAACAGATTGCACATCGGAATATTCTTGTTTTTTAAACATTACCTTTGCAAAGAAGTCGTCTAACCTGATGCTACCCATCTTCTCTTCGTATCTTCTGAAGTCAACTGCACGAGACCCCTGGATTTCAATACAGAAAATCATAAATTGGCACTTTGCTTTCTCAGATACAAAATCAGATATTCTGTTATGCTGATTCAGAGTTTGTAGGATGCGTTTCATCCTAGTCTGATCAAGTTCTGGATTGTTCTTTTGTAGCCTGAGGTACAAAGCTGACAGAGCACGTACTAGTTTGTACCTCAGAGGGCTCCTTTCCACTATCTTCTTGATTATGGCCAGCAAAAAGTTTCGACAGTGAAGCCTGAAAGCTAGTTATTCTTTATCTGATGTTTTCAGTTTATTCGGTAGTTTTTTCTGCCTTTCTTATTTCTAGTAAATTTTCATTTGCAGTCAAATCCAACGCAAGAAGCTTCATTGCACTGTCAGCAAGTTTCATAATGCTTTGTTTGACACGATTCATTAGATTCCTTAAAAGAAATAGCAGTTCTGAGTACAGGAAACAAACAAATGGCTCACACTCTGGAATTTTCTTTAAAATGGTTCACACTCTGCTGTGATAGTTTTGAAGAAACATAATTTACACTTTATGAATTGTCTTGCACATTTACGTTCCCTGACTTTCCATGACATTTTACGCAAAATGCATGAATTCCCTGACTTTCCTTATTTTCCAGAATGTGTGAACCCTGAACATACTGAAAGATGTGACTTTAGGTGTGATTCTAGCGATTCCTGGCGGACGTTCCACTTCGTTTCCATAAATGTGAATCGACCTGTAAAATATGTACTGTCGACAATCAGCGTGAGCGAAGCTAGCTATTCAAAAGAAACGGCTGGAACTGGTCAACAGAAAAGATGATGTACACCACGCCGACAAAAGAAAACCACACCAATCAGAAATTGAGGTATCTTTGCTGGGAGGTTTAAATGCGTTCACCTTATAACTTACACCGTCAATAATCATTGTTTTAGTCTCACTAAATTGTGTTAAGTTAGTTTCAAAAGAGGCCTGTGAATAATACAATATATCAATTTTTTGACCAGAAACCACAGAAGTTATACAGTGATGGGATTAGGTGTTTCCGGTAAAATGGCAGAAGATCAAAGAACAAAATGGTACTATGTTGTTTCATAATGTTATTTTCAAAGCACAATAAACGTATTCTCAATCGAGACTTCCAAAGGCTCAATACGTTTTAGAAAACCTGATGTAAACTACAAATTGTGAAGATCATTCAAACACGTATTATCCTCATTAGAATACGTTTCTTCGCTCAAAAACTGGCAGCTTCAAGCACGTACAACCAAAGGAATAATTAATTTGCTCATACCTAACGACATTCGTCGGTTCATATACAAAAATAGCCCGTTTTGGTTTTATCTGTACGAATTTTAATATAAAATACTGCTTTATTATGGCTGCATAATGCACATGAGCAGCTACAATCCAACTTCTACTCATAAATGTTGTATTTGAGTGAAAATGGTTTTAACAGAAGCAAAATGATATATCTTATTAAGATTATTCTAAAGCCATGAAATAATGTCATCAGAAGGAAGTATAAATTTTTACTCGCAGGGGCATAGTTTTCAGCTTTTACAAAACTTACAAAATTATACGGCAGTGTTGTCGTACCCAAGATGGAAGATAGGATAAGATTTTTGAGTTAGAAGTTTATCTTTTCTCTCTCTCACAAAGGATGAAACGGTGTGGGATGTCTGCATTATCTGCGACCTTCGTAAGAATTTTCCTTCTTAATACTTCCATCCCTCTAAATAACTCGACCACGCTGACCACTGCCCAATATTTGCGGCTTGTGGGCTTGAGGAGTTTGAAGCTAATCATACCATTTCTTGCACAGAAGAACACTGAATTACAAAAAATTACTGAGAGCAATTTTTTTCTGTATTTGTAGTATATTGCTTGTTCACGTGATACTGGAATTGCAATTAAATACACACTTGCACAGTATAGATCTAATTAAAGATGTCATAAACGGCAACTCAAATTGAACATAAGAACTTGCAGTGGCGTATACACAATGTTATAAAGAAGAGTGCAACCATCCAACATCATACCGTATGACATTGATCTGTACAATATAGTAAAGGGTAAAGTACACTTTTTTTTTTTTTTTTTTTTTTTGTCCAGTACAGGTGTTTTGATACATGTTGCTCCTTTAAGACTTCATACAATGTCAGTGCGGAGTTAAAACGATGTTTAGCAATGATGATTATATGTGAAAGAAAAGAAAATAGTTTCAACGACAGGATTAACGAAAGAGACAAGTGTATTTATGAAGGTACTATAGTTATTATCAAATACTTGGAATTAATAAAAGAAGTGGCTAAATTGTTAATCTATTGTTGAGTGGCATCTTATTTGCAAAACAGCAAAATATCAATGTATAAATTATAGCAAATCTCTTCGTAAATAAATATTAAATTTCCCACAGTATTACATATATTATTTCTTATCGAAAGGAGTAGTATATACTTTGGGGTGAGTTTTCTTCAGACGTAGTTTTTCGAAAACGTCTATTATGATTTTGTTCGTATTTCGTGCTGTATTAACTGGAGCATGACCTGATTTAATTTTAAAAATGGGTTTAGGTTTGTAGTTTTGTGTTTTCGTTCTTATGCAACAATGCAATTTGGAAGTTATTAAAGGACTGAATTACTAACGTGAGCTCCAAATCACGACAGAGGCTTGAGTGCTGGCAAGTGCACAGACCATCATGCAAGATCAATCCTCACGGTATACTCGTTCCCCACTACAATCTCACGTGCAGCAAATGTAAGAAAGGGGAACGAGACCCATACTTTTTATTATTATTATTTTCGGATGAAGAAAACTAGTGAGATTTCTTGCTAAGTTCATTGTTATATATCAAATCTATACTCTTAGAGAAAATATATTTTTGTGTATGAACTCGTTTTCTATACACTATGAGATGCAAAAAAAGAATAAAGGTTTGGTTATAATTATACATCGTTAAACAAAAGGTTAATCAGTCACGGGAGCGAAAGAAGTGTTAAGAAGATTTTGCCATGTTAATTCGATTTTTTGTTAAGAAAGCATGTAACGTACTTCCTACACCTTCAAGTAAATTAATGCATGCAATGAAGCTATCAACATATAAATGACGGGGGGTGTCAGTGTTGTATTTATGTGGAAAAGAGCTGTTACAGTGTATCTAATTTTTCTTTTTAAATTTTATTTAGATATTGTAAGCCTACAGCATGTAGACACAAAATAGTGTATGAGTTCTCTCATTCATGTCTTTATGCTTAGTGTAAGCGTTTTCGGCACGGGAGACCCGGATTTGATTCCCAGTGGGAGCTCATATTGTTTGGATTCCACGTTAAGCGGTAAATCCACGTCCCCTGCTAAACTCCAAAGAAACAACCAACAAACAAAAAACGCTTCTATAGAAGCATACCAATTGAAAGTGAAGCATTGGTATACATCATATGATTCACCTAGTTGCGTAAAAGGGAGCGCTTTTTAATTTTACTCGTAGTTTTGACTTCCAGGGAGAACATATGTATGCACAGAACGATAAAATAAAGCTGTTGCACGTCTGTATAAAAATAAATGCATCAAGAATACATCAGTACTTTGATACGGGATATCTGATCTTGGCTGATTGGCGAAGTTCTTGCAATTCGAGTGAAATTTCTTCAATCATCTACAAGCTGTATTGTGATTAGCTACTCCATCACCTTTCACACTACAGTGATACGACCCCCCACTCTGTATAATTTTGTTATATTTGGTGATATAGAATGTGAGAAGGTGACCTTCATGGCGATGGTATCGAATTCTAATGTGATAACGTCAAAGTGATGTGATCTGATATAGAACAACAAATTACAGAAAGAGGTGTTATTCCGTTTCAGAAAATGCGGCCTCACGGTATCCACCGATGAAAGTATGCAATTAAGTAACAGTATCGAATTCTTGGGGTTTTTGATACATAATGGAGAAATTGTGATGCTGCCAGAGACTGCAAACTATAACGTGACTTACCAGTTCCGAAAAATCGACATAATTTATGTAAACTTTTAGAGTTTTTGAACTTTTATTCCTGACTGTGATAATTATGCTGGGATAATGGAGCTTTTGAATCAGATGCAATCACTCAAAAATAAGTTCGAATGGAGGCCGGCCAGGAAGAGAGGCTTAAAAATGTCAAGATTGCCATTGAGGATAAAATTATTTTGGAGAATGACTGAGAGACTGAAAGGTTTTATTTTGTATGTTGATTCTGCTCTTCAATGTCAAGCTGCCATACTATCACAGAAGTATAGTCAAAGTCTTTCAAACGTAGTTCTAGGTGTAGTTTTATAGTATGAGATTAAAACCTACTGATTTCAACAGGACGATTCTTCAATTCGAACTGCTTACGATATATAACGCCGATATGCGCTTTACGCATTCCTTACGTTCGGAATTTACAATCTTTACAGATAATAATGCCTTAGTCAGTGCGAAATTTATCTGAGTTTAATTTTAATATAATTCATATTATTACTTCCAAAACTTCCAAACATGTTTTCTCATCCAAGCTGATGAGTTGAATACGTGGAATGTTGAGGTGAATCCTGCGCCGGTGAATGCCTCGGACAGTTATATGTGACGTTTATGGAAATTTCTTCTAGCACATGAAAATATCAAACAGTATAAACATGTGACTATCTTTCAAGAATCCGATAAGCCGATTAAGTTAGCGATATTCTTGTAGAGAATGACTCTCTTCTCTCAAAATAACCACTTGAATATGACTCGTAGTTAATAGTTTCTCTTTCGCAATTTGTGGTATTTGCATTTTCTTTACACTATTCAACTGGTTCACGCGAATGAAAACTGTAAAATTGTATGTCACAGATTTGCATCCAATTTTGCCCATATTACAACTGTTCGTTGAAGTAAACAAAGAATTACTGACAAGGGTTCATACACACAACACTAGGTGTCGTTCAAAAGATGCATCATCAAACAAAGCATAACGTTAGTTGTCTGTTTATTGCCAAGCAGCTTTCCTTAATATAACTTTTTTCGATATCAATAAGGCCATGAATTTTCGTGAAATGAAATCAAATGAAATCTTTAAGTTTAACGTCCCACGGTTATGTCGGTTAAGCTAAAGGAGGCAGTGATAATGGGAAATGAGTGAAATGGTGGAATGAAGAAAGTGAGAGGAAATGCGAGAACCCCAAGAAAACCCACGAGCACGGTGTTTGTCCACCACAAAGTCCACACATGAATTTTCATATCTTTATAGGAACAATGTTGTTTATTTTCAAAAACGAATCCAACAAACATGACTTTGTATGGACACAGCCTCTTTTATTTGGAAAATTCTGAAAAATGAATACTGTACTCAGACTTATGACAGTGACTACGTCACATGACAAAATTCTGAGGTTTGATTAGCCGGTAATCCCAAGGCCTTAGCTCGGCACTTGGAACGAAGTGAAATGTAGAAAACATATATTTCTCTTTGTCAAGATTCAAATACGGCATTGGTGATTTCTACGAATTTGTTTCGACTTTGAAGTCAGAAATTCGTAAGGCATGGGCCGTCATTAAACTTGAGAGACTTAACCTCGTGATAATTTCACTTGTGTATTATTAGTAAAGCTAAATGTTAATTTATTTTTTTAGTAATTATTTGTTTTTGTTATTTGCACTATTGACTCTTTTGCTTTTATATTTTTAATAATAAAAAAAGCGAAACAGATATTTTGAATGCTAAGGTTAACCCATATAACTGATCTAATTTATATTCCTATTGATTAACAGTTCTTTTTGAGTCTTTCAGTGCGCTCAGTAACTGTTTAACATCAGCTATACGTTGCTTCGCTTGTTCTTTGTTTTGAAGAGATTTTTCATGTAATAACTTATGTTAAATCATCCCTCTTCCGAATAATAAAACAAGTCGAAAACTGGCGATCGTTACAAAACAACAAATGTATTTGTTCATTTTCGCGGCGTTATAAGCCAGTTAGACCTCGAAAAACAAAAGTTTCCGAATTAGACTTCGCTACACTTAATTCAATCTCTGCTGCTGTCAAATCAGAGAACACAACATTACACAGCTTTCAGAGCACACACTACCACTAAGTATACCAGTGCTAGTGAGTACATACAACAGGTTAAATGTTTCAGTAACGTGATATACACACCGCTGCTGCTGTACGTGTGCTAATACTGCAAATTTCATGACAACAAATCTGGTTGTATGTAGACACTCTTAAGAGCCTAGTTTTCTCATTTGATATATATATGCCAATCAGAATGTATGATTCTTAAAACTCTATTGACTATAAGTTTGTGTGTGCATTGCTACATTAAAAAACAAGAACACGTACACACTATTGTTAATAACGAAAAAAATTCGCCTATGCCAAGTTTCGTACATAAGTTCCTCAACTATATTCATACTATACAAGACAATATCTTAAAGACTAGCCTCTGTATTTCGCTTTTACATACACATATATCAAAGTTCTTTGCAGAATACATTTCACCTCTAATGAATGAATTCTGTTTACATCACGTTCTTGAAAAAGGAAGGGAAAGTGTAATTGTAGCCGCGTATATTGATAGGAGTGACTAAATTACCCTCTTTATTGTTGAAGATCCTTCACATGTGTGCAAAATTGAGTTAATGCTCTCTTTCAGAGAAACAAAACTTGCGCTCACAAGAATATAATTGATTCACTTCATGTTTCTTTCAATCTGCAATCTAAAAATCGAAGTATTTATTGTGAACCAAATAGCCTACTACTATTACTACTACTGCTACTACTCTACTTAAGCCTGTCTTAACGTATTTGCAGTATCTTAACTCGAGAGTTGTCTGGAGCAAACTTACTCCCCACTAGCCTAGTTTATACTTGATTCCTCGTATTTACGTTTATTTTGTTCCCTAAGGGAGGATATGATGTCTAATGCAAAATATTCCTAATATCCTCTACTAATATAGACGTATATGATGTATGTTAATCTTCAAGCATTTTCGTCACATAATTCAAAACACTGAGGAAGGCTGTGAGATGATATGTAAAAGAACCAATCAAGTAACAGTTTCAACACAATAAGTGTGTCTTCATCACACTTCCACTCCTCCTGGCTCCTTGGGAGTTGGTCATCTTTTCTATACCCTCTGGATATCAACTTTTAATTAGGCTCTGCCCTTTCATTAAAAAGTAACACTTGTGTTTTTCCTTTTACCTGTTAACTGCACACGTGTCCAATTAAAAGTATTTTTATTTTATTTATTTTATTCTTATTATTCTTATTTGCTGCATACATTCTGTTCTCAAATTATCTTTGTTATGTTCCCTTATTAATTTGTTCTCTTTCTTTCTTCTTCCTTTTCATTTCTTCTTCTTTAAGTAGAATCTTCTACTCTTTATTTATCGCGAATCCTGCATTCCAATTCATCACTTTGTCTCCTGCCTTCATACCAATGTTCTGTTCACTGCTTCTATGATCTCTGTTCCTTCCCACCCTATCCTGTGGTTTCTCTCTTTCTGATGCTTATATATTACGTTGTTGTCCTTTACAATCTTACGTCATCCTTGTGCTGTTTTATCCTTTCTTCCATCATCTTTTTTTGTTTTACCTATGTAAATTTTGTTACAATACGCGCATCCTAATCTATATATTACTCCCCTTTGATCTTGTCCACAATTGCTTTTCTCTTGGTTTTTCAGACTACTTCAATTACTCTCCTTCCTCCTTTCCTGTACGTCCTAATTCCTGCTTTCCGAAATATTACCTTCTCTGTTTCTTTGCATAGACTTTCTATACAAAACCATTTTTTGTTATTTTCTCCTTCCTCTTTGTTCCTCTCTCTTGCTATTTCTTTTGACCCTATCCTCTTCATTGTATCCATTTCTCCTTAGTTGTGTACAGAACTTCTTTAAGTTTCTTTTACTCTGTTCTTCATCTGTGTTTAGGTCTCCTATTTCTTTCCGCCATGCTTTTTTTTTTATAAAATTCTTCTTTGTACCCCCATCCATATCACTTTTTTTTTTTGTGACAATACACTCCCGTTGCACACACTTTTTGGTACCAGGATAATAGACTTTCCTTCTATAGGCTTCTTTAT
Organism: Thermobia domestica; assembly: GCF_964235325.1. Lineage (NCBI taxonomy): Eukaryota > Metazoa > Arthropoda > Insecta > Zygentoma > Lepismatidae > Thermobia > Thermobia domestica. The sequence continues at coordinate 120,776,089 of NC_137462.1, read as the reverse complement.
TTTTATATGTAAATAGTTTATCTCCTTGTCTGCTTCTATTTCATTCTCTAGTCTAATCCCTTTCTTGGAGATATTACACACTTTTTTTTCCTCCACGAACAAATAGAATGAATGGATGTGGTGGTTCGAAAGTATATTGAAGTTGGGAGTAATACTGATTTCATTACAGGTATCGCTTGCTATTTGTATTCGGGGACTAATGAACGTCTTCGGATGTCCATTTCTTCTGAAAACAGCGTGCACAAAATAACTGACCATATCCTCATAAGAGGCAGTAAACTTCGTTCACTGTGTAGCATATCCGCTACGAAAATTTATCTACCAAATGTGAACATTCACTTCTTCGTTATATGTTAAACCTTTTGAAACTTTCCCCTCCCCGGTAACTGAAAGCCGACACAAGATCTTTAAACTTTTCCGCTTACAACAATCAGGCACTCAAATCAGATAAAATTAAAATAAAAATTCCTAAGATGTGTAACGTGTATCAAGTAAGGTGAACTCGTGAGTCAATAATATTTTTGTCAATGGGTGCACATTGAGCTTAACAAGCAGTTACATAATTATAAATCACTGTTAAAGGAATACTAACATAAGGAATAAGATTTCCAGTAGAAGTTTAGTAGCAATGGCAACGACTATACACTCAAAAGCTGCGTTAGTGAAAACACTAGTAACATTGTGTTAATGCAAAAGCAACTGATCTATTGTTATTACTAAAACAAGTGATCCTACTTACTCTAATTTTCTGATGCTTTGTGGTTGATTTGGGAAGTGACATACGCTGCAGCATTAACTGCAAGGAAAAGCCCAAGTCCAAAGCTTAACATGTTCTTTCCATATTCTTCGGACGCCCACAGTATACTATCACTAATTTTAACTTATACATTTGTTAGAATAAAGGCCAAGTCCATGTCCTTCGTAACTGAGAACAGTGTCAGAAAGATACATGGAGTTGGTAAATAATTTAGAAATTTCATTAATTTCGTAATTTTTAAGTTATACGGACGAGGACTTGGGCCTTATCCTGCGTTCATATTGAAAATTGTACATTTCTTTCTTATATGCATAGCAAATATGAAAAAGCTATCATTTTGTAAAAGATATAATCATGTTTAAGAACTTAGAAGCTTTTTGCTACATTCTTTAAAAAAATATTTTTTGGTCAACAACTTATGATTAAACCTTAATGGAGAGTTTTTCATTTATAAGTTTCGAAATGTTCAATCAACATTTTTCATATTTCTTCTAACGTTTTCCTTTGTTACGTTTATCCTGCTACCAGTATCCAGGTCATACTGAAATATCTTATATTCATTAAGATTCAACTACTTTCCACTCATATTGTATTAAGGAATAAGTTTAATCTACGCTTATGTAAGGATTTGCTCGTTCAATAAACCCATATCTTGGCACTTCCACACATAGATAAGTATTCTTCCGAATGTTATAATCTTAACCTTCAAGATGTAGTAAACAAGCAGGTTGCTGATTTAACATAAAGACAAATAAACATTTCCTTTATACAATAAATGATGTGTAATTGAAAACAGCAGTATTTCAATAAGATAAAACTATATATTTACTGACTTATACTATGATCAATTTATATAATATTTAACAATCTCAACAAGCTAATGTAGAAAGCTTATATTCAACTAAATAGAACGCTTCTTCCATTTTGGACTTACCAAAACATTTAAAATACTACGTATGAGCAGAAAAATACGTAATTTTGTGCATCAATACGTATCAAACTGAAGTATTGAATAAATAAAAAATAAGTGTTTATTGAGTTAGAAGAACCACAATTTGTTAGTTTAGAGTTCTAAAACAAAATTTTAAATTTAAACTAATTTTGGCTGTAAGAATTAACACTCAAAAATTAAGCTGACGTGCTGAAACACCAGACAACTGTACATAGGATACTTCACTATCACCCTCACTGGAAATCGGAAACTTTTTTTTGTTTTGTTTTGTTTTACTAATATTAGCTATGAACATGGACATGATTACGACCAGACCCGGGTTCTATTCCTGTGGGAAATCATGTGGCTCGGATCTCACGTTACGCTATAGGTTCATGTCTCATACAGCCTCGCTGCTGAGAGAGACGCTAAACTCTAAAGCAACAAACCAATTAACTATTATGATACTACGGAGGCTGAATATTCTTATATATCCGTGAGAACAGCAGCAGCAACGTTATACAAAGAATGTGAGTTCCAGAAAATCATTAGCAGTACGTAAACAATGTGAGCCAGATGCTGCAAGAATGAAATCCAAGAGTAATAATTAACTAACAAGATGAAAAGTGAGAGAAATTATACTCCAATTCAATGTCATTCACCCATTCATCATACATTACATTCACAGAAGTTATCGACTAACAACTGCCAGTGTCGGCAAAATTTCTCGATTCATCTCACCTTGGCTAAGAACACTGACAATGGATTTTGAGTTCTTGTACGAAAGGTGACCATTCTGTCAGCAAGCGCTGGGCAAATTCGTAAGAGCTCTATGATAGTTCAAAGTACTACGTTATATTGGAGCTAGCGACGACTATTAGCACACGGAATAGTGTCTTGAGAAGTGTGAAAAAACAAATTTCTCGCTAGATATTTTGCTTTCCTTCAAGCTAACCATGCTTACGGGCTAAAATAAAAATTCACACGACCTAAAAAAAAAAAAAAAAAAAAAAAAAAAAAAAAAAAAAAAAAAAAAAAAAAACTTGCCCAGATCTTGCTCACATGATCTAAGTATCTCTATTTAACAGCTACAAACAAACCACAATAACTTGTATGAAGTATTCTTACTAAACAAAGCACGAACATCTCCCATTTGTATGCACGAATTTAAGAAATTCCAATACGAAGAAGGGGAAAGGAAAATTTTACTATTATCATTATTTTCTTCTGAAGCGTTCGAAGTAAATAGATAAAGCTATATTGGGGCTACTTCTATAATTCATTGGCATGAATTCATTATACACGCCGAAAAGGTAAGGACAGATATGTGCTAAGATACCAATATCTTAACCCCTTCCACCGAAAAAAGAAGGTAATGTACCAAAATATGATTGAACTACACATTTTTCCTTCTGAAGAAATATTTCAATGTACCTCTGACATAGTATTAAAATTTTACTAATTTTAACTTTCGAGATACAAAATCGAACCAATTAAAATAACCGGTTTGGGGAAAAAATGGATTTCCAACTGTAGTCTCTTTCAAGTACATTATACTATTCCGATGTTGCCATGTTGCACATAGGCTTGAAAAAAAAATAAAAAATAAAATAAAATAAAAATTCTGCAAATCCTTGAACTAAGCACGCAAAGAAATTACAATACACACTAAAAATTAGAAAAATATAAAATATGGAAAGGCGTTCGGAGTAACTTTGTTCAGTTGAGCATTCCAACTGACTATGTAACTTTACGCTCATTAGCTCAGTGTGATATGAGCTTACGCTTAAAATGAGCTTAGGTTACTCAAACTTAGGCTGTAAAAACAAATTCAGGCATAAACTGAAAATTTTAAAACGAACGAGTTCAACTTCAACTCTCTTTTTACTTGAGTCACTTAACTTTCAATAACAGAAAAATTACAATAAGCTTGTCCTTGGAATTTCAGTAGTAACGATAAAATAATATACACGAAAATTTAATATTTACTATTCACACTTGATAACCTAATGTTCTTCTATGTCAATGTCAATAATCTCAACAAAACGTTAGTCAGCATTTTTTTTTTTTTTTTACCTCAAAATGTTCCTTTGACTTTTTTAAAGTTTAATGCTTCATGGCGTTCTATTCTGACTTGTGATAATAATGAACGAAATAGTGGTAGAAAACGGGAGAAACCCGATAAAAACCACGCACACGGTGTTTGTCCACTACAAAGCCTACTTAATGCGAGCTGGGAATGGACCAAGGTCTCGACGTACCAGCGGTGAGTACTCTACCGCTAAGCCATAGTTGCCTTCATTTGCTTCTTTGATTAAGTTTCTGTAATCTCTTTGACATTTACAAGTCTATAATTCTTCTGCAGTAAGTCAACTCGAAAGCCTCTAATTTTCAAGTTTAAAAGAATTCATGGTTCTAATTTGTACTGAGACATAATCCCGAACTTCCCAATACACTTTTTGCTTAAAGACAATGATTGATATATTCATCACAAATAGTCCCTTCTATAAACTGTCTACGTTGCCTGAGCAACATTAGATCTAACGCCTTTTTAAGTTCTTTGGTCCGAGAATATCGTACGATACAAACATAGAGCAAACTTCTTACTTCTTCCAACTCCTCCTTCGAGTACTTGATGATGATTTCTTGCCTTTTTGTTTACTTTCTTATTACCTAGTTATATCATAAATACTGTCACAAAGTTTGGAGTGGCGCTGTAGGCATCCGGAGTAGCACAGTGCTGCCATCTGTGTATAAAGCGGAAGATGCATGTAATATGTGTTTGACTGTTCATGGCATACGTTGATATTGTATTGAGTTCTGATGGAGTGGGGCGATTACGAAAATCGTGTAGCAGTAATTGCACTACACAAGGTCCGGATGACAGCAGGTGAGATTTTCAACCTCCTGAAAACCCTACAAATCAGCAAGATATTCGTGTATTGCGCCATACAGCGATACACCGAGACTGGAACGGCAGCTGACCGCGCAAGAAGTGGCAGACCACAAACGGTAGAAACCCCGCAGGTCCAGAAAGCAGTTGCAGCAAGAATTCGAAGAAATCCTGTCCGAACAAAAAAGTGTGATGGCTGCTGAGATGAACATCAGCAGAAATTCCATGTCTCGTGTGCTCAGAAGTGGCCTACTTCTACGGGCGTATAAGAAGCGGATTGATCACTTTCTGACCCAAACATTAATGTCGCAGAGGGTCCTTAAATCAAAGAGACTGTTGCGGCGTTACGCCAACAATCTGCACAGAAGATTTTGTTCACTGACGAAAAGTTGTTCACAATTGAGCAGGTCTAAAACGCCCAAAATGACCGTGTGTATGCCACGTCATCTACTACAGCTGCTGAGGCAGCTCCAAGAGTTAAGAGGGCACATCATCCTGCCTAAGTTATGGTTTGGTGGGAAGTGAGCTACTCAGGCACAACCCAGCTGAATTTTTGCGAACAAGGTGTTAAAACATCTGCCAAGGTGTACCAGGACACAGTGCTAACACCTATAGTAAAACCGCTGTCTGCTACCATGTTCTCTGGAGAAAGGTGAACCTTCCAGCAGGATTCCGTTCCAGGTCCCAAAGCGAAAACAACCCAGGACTGGCTGGCACGGAACGTCCCTGACTTCATTTCTACCGCTGATTGGCCTTCTAGCAGCCCGGACCTTAACCCGTTGGACTACAAACTTTGGGCAGTCCTTCAGGCAAAGGTCTGCCATAAACGGCATCCATCTGTCGACAGTCTGAAACAATCCTTGACCCGAGCAGTGAACAATTTTCCCATGGACGTGGTGCGTAATGCCATTGACCAGTGGCCGGACAGACTTCGTGCCTGCATCAAGACCAAAGGGGGACATTTCGAAAAATGATTCGTGCGTCAGGTGTACAAAATATCAATTTAAAACACGGCCAAAATAAATTGCCCTGGTGTTAATACTCTGTGTTATTCACATTCAAACTTTTGACAGTAATTATGATATAACTAGGTATTAACTAGTTTATGCTTATTGCAGGTTCGATGTTATCTGCGAATCTTATTGTGAACAAATTTTCCTCCATATTTATACCATTTTCATTATGGGTGAAGAATTCTTTCATTGTTTATAGTATTGATACTTTCTAACACTTCCCTTATTAGTCTGGATTTTTATTTTAATTACTCACACCACATACCACAGTTTTTTACACTTCCAAAGTAAGCTATCCGGAAGTATGGGAAGTCTTACAGAATGATTTTGTCCTTCCATCTGTCCATAGGTATCTGGCCAAAAACGGGAAAAGACAGCAAGACATTTTTATTATTATTTTAAATAACGATTAAGGAACCAAAAAGTATGTTAAATCTCAGTCCTTATCCCTCTATTGAAACCGCAACGGGTATATTACGGGTCCGGATTAGGAAAGGGTGGATTCTCAGTTCTGAATTCTACCGTAATTGATAGTACGTTATCAACATAATTTTTCGTGATAAAATAAAATCTTAGCTGGAAGTATAAAATGTGATTTACAACTAATACTAACAAGTTATTATTCCCCCCTTTAAATAATAATAATAATAATAATAATAATAATAATAATAATAATAATAATAATAATAAGAAGAAGAAGAAGAAGAAGAAGAAGTAGTTCTCACATTTCCTAAAAGCTAACATAGATGAATGAACTTCGCAACAACGGAATAAGTCTACACGTACTTTCACACTCTATCTCAATAATCAGGTATTTAGTGTGAATTAAGAGTTACTACAGAATCCAACTTCTATTTAGTACTTACAAAGCCGCCCGAGATATAGATGAAATTTACATGGCCAAGACGAAAAAGATGCAAGAAAAAATAATACTGGTCTATCAAAACACTTGGTGAAAACCTGTCTTGAGGCTAATCAGGTTGTTTTGTTAAGAAAATGAAATACATAAATCTAGATTGAATACAGAGTATGGTAGTTAAAATGAAAATTGGGATTCTTTACATAATTGTTTTATTAACACACAAAAAATTCTGAAGATCTGAAATTTCCAAAGGAACTGAGTGAAGGATTTCAGATAACGATAAAATTGCTAAGGTACTTAGTAAATATGACAGGGTGACCCAAAATTCACGTAAGAAATAATTTTGATGGAAAACACGTTTATAATTACAAATTGTAATTTTTTATTAATTCATAAAATATATAGTGTAAGATTATGTATTTAATAGCATATCGGGTAAATGGTCTCCACGGCTTTGCTCGCACATACGAACTCTTTTGTTGAAATTTTGCATGACCTTTCGCATGAATGTGAATTTCGTTAGTACAGCGCTTAATTTCCTCCTCCAAGGCACGGGTGGTCGTGGACTTGTTGGCATAACTTTAAAACTTCAAAAAACTTCCGAAGAAAAAGTCCAACGCCGTTAAATTGCATGATCTGGACGGACAATTTTGTTTACCACAACGGAAACTTACATGACCAGGAAATGACTCATGCAGTAACTAAACAATTGTTGGGCTATATGGCATATTGTACCATCTTGTTGAAACCACATGTCCACATCCATATCCTGCAATTTAGGAACAAAGAACTGATTTCTCGTGTCGCAATGGCGGGCACCATTAACTGTTATTGGCTGACCAGCCGCATTTTCGAAGAATGGTCCGATGATGCCTCCAATCCCAAATCCGTACCGAACAATACATGAGGATGCATTTGTTTCTCAACAATTACTCGTGGATTTTCTGAACCCCAAATGCGACAATTATAACGATTAACAAAGCCATCAAGATGAAAATGAGCCTCAAAGTTAAAGATAATTTTGTTCGAAAAATCAGCATCCACTTGTTGTTCCAGAATCCATTCAACAAACTTCTCTTCGCTGTGTGTGGTCAGTAGGCTTGAGTTGACAACGCGTTGTTCTTTCGTGTAGCGCTCCATTTTTAATAACTGTCAGCTGTCACCTTTTCTTTATTTACCTTGGCAACAACTTACTGCACAAATGGCACAAAATTCAAATCTTACGTGAATTTTGGGGCACTCATTATAAAAAAAGGAAGTTCTATATAATGTAATTGTTCCGTGATAACGGTTAAGTACTGAACAATTCATAAGCATGTATCTACTAAAATAACTAACTAACTCTATGGCCTATGGAACCGGGAGGTTCAATGCCGCGTTCACAAAAGCTCTCCACTGACTTTTACCTTTAGCTAATTGGATGTAGTTCCTACTTTGTATTCCTATTTCTTCGAGATTCACCTTAATATTGTCTTTCCATCTGCGCCTAGGTTTTCTTAATGGTGGTTTTCCGGTTAGTCTTCCAGTTAAGATTTTGAAAGAGTTCCTACTTTCTTCCATTTTGGATACATGACCTGCCCACCTAAGCCTCCTAGCTTTGATGACCCTAATAATGTTGGGTAAACCTCGTTATGAAGTTTCCTCCATTCCCCATTCCCGTTTCTCTTGGGTCCGAATATTCGTCTCAGGATCTTGTTCTCAAATACTTTGAATCTATGTTCTAAGCATGTATCTACATTCTCTGAAAACTAGTAACTGGAAAAAAGTTTTCCTAAATATATATATATTGATGTTTAAGAAACATTTAATTGTGTAAAGTATAGATCAGACTCTATCAGATTTTTGAAAAATAATAAACTCTGATTTGCGAAAATATGAAGTTCATTAATTTTTTCTAGCATGCTTAACGAGAAATGTTCCGACATAAAGCAACCTAATTCGATAACGACAATCGAAGTATTAGCAAAGTAGACAACGAAGTACCCTTTCGAAGAAAGAAAAAAAATATATAATACTTCGACTTTCTTTGCCACTATCAACAACAACTTTCAATCAGAGTAACAGTAAATTCTGTTACACAAAGTATTCTAACTGCACTTGAAAGTTTCATGTTAGTTGTAAACCGAAAGTTTCACCAAGTTTACGTTTATTACTGAAGTTAACAACGTTAATTATTACCTTTTGCCATGGATGTGACTTGATCTGTGGAAATTTAAATTCTGTGTAGTTTGGGTTCATTTCTCTTATCTGCTCACGTGTTGGTGTTCCTAAGACCTTGATAATTTCCACTAACTGATCCACGCCAGAGTCTCCAGGGAAGATTGGTTGACCTAGCAAGAGCTCTGCTAGCACACAGCCTGCACTCCAAACATCTGAAAAGGATTTAAACTAGAATAAATACGAGAGTACTTTAAAAAATTAAATACGTATGAAATACAGAAAATCAGTTTATGATTCAAATACATTTATTTTCATATTACTTTCATTAACCTGTCTGTTACAGCTTACATTTTGTATTTTTAAGATGGAAGTTTTTACTTCCTCTCTTACCATTATTCATTTTACATTATTATTATTTTTAAGTAGGGGAGATTATTTATTAGACATGTTACAGGAACTGTCATATGTTGCAATAATGATCTCAGATTGTCACTAAGATTAATTTTCGACGTTACGTATGTAACCTTTAATTTGCAGTAGAATATAATACGACAAATTGTTGATTTTATTTATTAGTTATTAAAAGTGATCTTGCCGTTTGAAACATATTTAACTAACGTAAGAGTGGTATCAATAGTAAGGGCCTCAAAAAGTTTACAAAAGGTTGATAAGTGCTACATAGCTAGGGTAACAAGAAAGAGGGTAGGAGTGACTTTCGTGTCCTTGTTTTTGAGGTCAACCAGTGGGTTGCTACTATGCAACGTATCTTTCGATAAAAGTATGCTCAAGATACATCCAGTGGGCAAACAACACGTAAGTGATACTTAGGTGTTACACAGAGATGCATTTGTAAGCAAAAGTAATCCAACCATCTACCTTAATAGTTAACAACGACCGTGCAACATGCACACACAGCGAAATTTACATAAATAAACCCCAGAACCAGCACAGAAATCTCTCAGTTAACTGTGCGGAAGATTCTGTACAAACCTTTTCTAATTTATCCTTACCGATTGCAATTATTTAACGGCCTGAAAGCGGCCCACAAAATGAAGTGACTTGCTTTCTGCGAGAGTATACACATTCTAATAGAAATCAATATTTTATGAAATCATTAGTGTTTAGTGATGAAAACATCTTCCAGTATTTGGCTGAGTGAACAAATGAAATGCTAGAATCTGGGAGACGGAAAGATTATGCCTACAAGCATCATCTGCAGCACCCCTTTAAGGTGAACGTGTTTTGCGATATAAGCCGGCTCTTTATTTCGATGGTAAATCATAACGAAGCTTTAGTACCTAAACATGTTAAGACATGGTTCCTGTCGCTTTCAAGAGGACAGGGTATCCCGCATTTTTCACGAAGACGTTAGAAACGCTAGGCGACTACCAAGGGATTGGCAGGCCGGTAATGAACTTTCATTTTATCTGCCACGTTTCCTGGACATAATTAACTTATTTTCTTTTTTAAGGTATGTTACAGTAAAAGTCGAAAATCCTCTCAATCAGCGAAAATACATATAAATTAGCCACTGTTCTGTCGAATCGACTACAAGCTGTATAGCAGGAACCTGGCTTCAAGCTTGATATTGTCGAGTGATTAAGGTGGCTCATATTGGACACTACAACTTTAAAAAACCCTCATTCCATTGAGAACTTCTGAAAACTTTTGATTATTTACGCAGTGGTAAACACGAGCTACGGTTTTCTAATCAGAAGTCATTAACCTTTTGTAATAACCCTTTAAAGATCAAACTAATATGCATCATTATTATGAGCTGCGTTCTTCAACAACAACAACAACAACAACAACAACAACAACAACAACAACAACAACAACAACAACAACAACAACAACAAAAAAAGAAAAAAAAAACTTCTGTGGTCTCAAGGCATAAGCTGATCTCACAAAATACGATTTTACAGGAGAGCATTTTGAAAAGTTTGAATTGTAATAGAAAATCAGTAAAGAAAAGTTATGCTTTAATACTGCAATATCACATGGGTTATTGTATTAGATTTAATTACCAATACAAATATTTTGATACATTTTTAAGTTTCTTAAAAAACTAGGATTATGTGACGTCAAGTTATGCCAAAATTATTTAGTAACCTTTGGATAAATCTTCTTACTAATATATATTATATGTCAAAACTAGATTTACATAATATGCTTAGGTTTTAATTCTTTTTACATGAAATAATTTTACATCATTCAATATTTTATTTTAGTAATTCTTAGTATACTCTTGATAACAAGATATAACGATTTATTGTTATACTTTATCATCAAGTGAGTTTTATATAAGCTCAACTTTATAAAAGATGCAGAAATAAACCTTACAAAAATAATTCAAATACAATGATGATATAATACTATTATTACATATTACAGTAAAAAGTTCTTAATCCTATGATGATAACCCTTTTCTCTCTACTAACAGTACATCAATTCACGCCACACTTGCACTTTAGTCTTCCTCTTCATCTGCACTGGACACTTCTGGCAATACATCCTTTTGATGGGAATCAATCTTAAGGACCTGGTAAAAGCAATGATACACAGGGTCCAATATAGGAAGAAGAGTCAGGAGGTCTTGTTTTTTCTTCAATGATACTGGTAGCGGCCCGTGATATAACAAACTTAATGTCAACAACACAGTACCTCCTCACTTCTTTCTCCTCAGATCTATTTCTCGGAAAGGAGCAGTTTCATCCCCAGAATCCTTGATGAGAACACCAAATGGAGCCGACTTCTTGTACTGCATCCAGCGAATCTGGAGCTATTTTATTGCTTGCCCGATATTATCTTTGGATCTTCGAACCAATTCCTTGGAGGAAAGCTCGCTGAATTTTCTCGATTCATTTCAAATACTTTGAAGTTCTTTTTCCCGCGAACAGATTTCACAAATTGAAACCAATATTGTGGAATCTGTAATTCAATATCGGGGTATTTTTTTGCACGCTCGATCCTCGCTTGATCTGAATCGCATTCTAAATATGAACGCCCAAGAATCATGAATTTGTGATCAATTACCGAAATATTATCGATAGTATTAACTGCATAGGATAACACTGCACATACATTGTATGTTTGAATTTCTGTTTTGACCACAACACGAATCCGAGTACAAAATCACATGATTCACTTCCGAGCCTACTGTTTGTAAATAATAGTATATACATGAAGCTATATGATTAGACCCACATCCTCCAATATCTTCATGCCACATAAAGCAAAAACATCTATCTTCTTTCATATCATGCACAGTCAAATTGTACGTCCATAACTGTCGTTTATAGAAAGCCACGTTCGAGGACAAGGAAGGTGTTGGGAGACACTGCTGTAAATCGAATGCGATGGTTTGTGTATGGACCCTCGTTTTGGCAACCAACTTGTCTTCTTTCTTTTTCTCATACAATAAATTTGCTTCCTCTTGGTGAGCATTCAGCTCTCTCTCCTATTCAGATTTTTCCTCAACGTTTGTTGAATTCCGAATGGAAACATGGAATCCATCGCAAGTTTTGCATGTATCTACCGATGATTTCTTGAAAGATATATTTAATGAACGTAAAACTTACCTATAATAGGTCCCGCCAATTGGTTTTCGAGACTGCAAAGTGCATTCATCCTTGTACAAAGAATGCATCTTTGATAAATTTACGTTGGGAAGCAGATATTGCTTTGAGGTATGTCTGCGACTATAATGGCTCTCATATAAAGGAAAAGATTTGATATGGGATTCAACAGCTTTCCTCTTCTCAGTGCTTTTTTTATTTCCTGGTACATTATGTCCTCTTTCATCAGACAGTATTATTCCTGTATTGGATGATCGCTTTTTGTTGATAATAACGTCTAGTTTTCCTCTACCAATTGAAAACGTATTCATAAACAGTTTCTTACATACTGACACACTCCTTTCTTTGTAGTGAAGATAATATTTCACTGTGATCAACCGATTATGTTGCAAGTCAGTTTTATCCCGACCTGTTCGGGTGACAGCTTTATTGACAATACTTAAACAATCTGCCAAATATTGATCTTGCACTTTATTATCTTCTAAATCTAAAAATGACTGAAAAAGTTTCTCCTACTGCTGTTCACTTATTTTCGTTACACAAGACAATCTACAACAGAACGAAAGTGGTGAAAACACTTTAGCATTCATTGGTTTCTTTCTTCTGGTAACATATTTCTTTCCAGAATCTTTAGCCTTCTTCATTTGTAGTCGCCCACTACTTGCCAGAGTGGAGAACAAGTCATTACCGAATACGGGATCATTGTTGTTTCCACCTGACTTTAATTGATCTGACGTCCCTGCACTAGCCACTGGAACGGAAAACAGGTTATTACGAAGTTCAGGACCATTGTTGTGTCCCTTTGACTTCAATTGATCTGATGTCCCTACACAATTGGTTTCCGTTTCTCTTCTTAACCCTGCTGTCCTGTTTCTTTTCTTCCTAATCTGAAAAGTATCATCTGACGAACTACTATCAGAATGCATCTCGAATTCGCTTCCTGAATCCTCTAAAATAGCCAGAATTTCATCATCGTCCATTTTGATATTTTAATGAAATCAGGTTGGTGATAAAAAGTAAAATGTGAGCTGTCCTGTTTAATGTGCACTGATTCTCTGAAGAACTGCAACAAAATAAGCCGAAGAATACTGTTACTCTTTTTTTCAGTTATTTTTTAAAGAGAAAAACATTAATAAAACTACAGTCCGCAATTGCGTCTACAAACAATGAACACAAAACTTATATTTTTCTTTTATATAATCGAAATAGCCGACGTCTTTTTATGTAGCCGATTCTATCTTTAACAAAACAACTAGTCGCATATTTCTTTCTCCATTGTTAATAACTTTGTGTAATTGCGTCATTTAAAAATCTTGAACATTGAATATATCAGTTTCTGCCCTGGGGACAAGTTTATTTCCCTAAAAAGCATGTTATGTCAGACATATCATGTTTTGCCACAATTAAATAAAAAAAAATAAAAAGACACACCAATAATTGACATTGCCCCATATCTCCGCTAATTTTATACGTAGACTCACCAGATTTTGCCACAAGATAGAGACGACTATGGGGACCATCTTGGTACAAAAAAGTCATTTTGGCCAAAATGTGACATATCAGCTTATAACTTGAGACCACAGAATTATTAACGTTCTTAAATCAAGTGCTGTCAAATATGCTTATACCAAAGTTATAAACATTTATAAATAAACGAGTGCGAATATCTAATTGTTTGACAGTATAAATAGTGTACGAAAGAGAGAAGGGTACGACAGGGTAATAGTATTTCCTCCATGCATTTATTAACATATTTGAATGTATTTCGATCTTTACACTGGGAGAACGAAGCGATGTGTAAGCGGGAAATATCTGATGGATGTTCATTTCGATGATGACATCGTTCTCTTAGTAAACAATACAGAACTGCAAGATAAAATATAAGTGAATACCTATGTCTATCTGGGACACGAAACTTTCATGGATATCAACATTAAACAAGAAAATTGAAACACACAATAAACTAAATTGAAGTGTGTTTCAACTTTATATTGGAAGCAAAATGTCAACGCGTTTAATGCGTAAAATTTTCCATGCTTGCATTGTGTATTTTGATGTATGTATCACAGACATAGACGATAACAAAATCACATTATCGACCGTCTCCAAACTATTCAACGAAGCACAGAGAGAAGATGCTACGTATCACTGCAAGATAAATTTACAAAGATCAAGGAAAGAATTGAAGAACAATTAAATAAAAAGGCATCGAAATAATAACTGGCCGGATACATTGAAATAAAAAAATTCTTGGACAGGTTACTAGGAAGGAAGTAACCCAGATAAACTCTCGTATAAAGTAGTATGACGAAATCAAGAAGTATTGGGGAGTAATGTCGAAAGTTTGTAAAACCATTGTATAATACTACCTTATTTCCAACAACAGGCCACATTAGTGTGAACGGCGACCTCTCGAAGAGGTGTACACTCTGAAAGTGTCCAACTTCCTACCGCTAATAAGGCACTGGCGCTGTGCTGATATGGTCTATAATTTCATCGCACTCCACGGGTCATATTATTACTCTCTAATCAATTACTGCAGTGACTATGTGAACACACTTTAGGTGGACAGGTGTATCGTATGGCATAGACAGATTCCTAACACATTCTTCCATAATGAGAATGCGCCAATACACAGAAATCTGTTCAATCGTGGTTTGAGGAACGTCTGGTCAACTAAATCCCAACTTTAACATCACTGAACATCTATGTACAGTTTTAAAGCAACGGGTTCACTAATATTTTCTTTCCAATCATCGCTCAGACAACTGAGGCTGTACTGCATGGAAAATAATCCACAATTCCACTGGAATAGATTCACGTGGTAATAGCCTAAATGCCGCTACAAATACTAGCTGTAGTACAGGCTAAAATTATCCCAAACGTCGCATTTGGCAGCTAAGTTTTATTTTAACTATTCCTTAGTTTTATTTCAATTTTTACTTCTGTTATTAATGATGTTACAGTAGTTCAGTTTACTATTATACTATACATTGGTCTTTGACATTATGTAATGATCATAAGTTGTTCGTTTTGTAGCTGGGTGACGAACAGGCAACAGGGTGAACCGCACTCCCTCTACACTGCGAGTTAATGCTTCATTAGGCTTTTGGGGCATTCGACGCCTTGTATCATTGGAATACAGACAAAAATGTGATTTGATTCATGGAATTATACTACACATTTCCAGTCCTATGTATGTGTTCTTGGCCCCTTTAAGATATGCTGCTTTATGCGCCGCAGTTAAGCGCCTACTCGACCCCGAATGCCCTTTTATGAACTTTCTTTCACAATGTTCTTTCGGAAACTGGTTGGAATCTTGCTTTCACGGACTACAGAAGTTTTTCTCGAATCCCAAAGAAACACAGTTATGCGTCCATAGGAATGTTATACCATTTCTGTAGGTACGTTTTGGATAATCCACTTTGATACAGCAACATATCGCGCAACTTGATTCACTGAATTCTAAGAGCACAATAATTCCTTTTTGCCATTCTATCAACATTTTGGCTTCGACTCACCTTTACGAGATATTTCCATACAACCAACTAAATATATTCAATCTAACTGTATTGATCATGCGCCAGCAGTGAGGGACATTTAATCACATGTTACCAGTGAAATGCTATCACTATCACTTTCTACATTGTTCCATTCAGTATACGTGATGTGAAACCATGTTAGTATATAAAATGAAAGTGCCCTACATATTTATACCTAATGTCGAAGGCAAGGTTGTTAGTATTCGCGGTAGTAAGTTTTCTGTATTTTATCTTATAAAAATAATCTCATAGGAATTTGAAAAAGGAACTTAGTGTCCTAATAAATTATATTGTACTAATAAAAACAATATGATGATAATATTACAAATCCAAAATCAGAGAAAAAGTACTGAACATTCATGTCTTTATATTTTTAAACAGTAGGAAAAATATTTTACAGTATCCAGTATTTACAAAATACTATAAAACAAGCTAGTAATAAATTGGAAGTTTGAAAAGGAAATATGCAGTACATCGTAAATAATAATAATTATGTTTTGTAGTACTTTGTAAGTATTAGGTGGCAATATTATCAACTCAAATACATCATTCTGTTCTTTCTCTGTCAGTATTTCCAAAACTGAAAGACTAATACTGTTTTCATCTCTCTTTCTTTTCTTTTTCTTTTTTTTTTTTTAATACATCTATTTATCTATCTATCAATATACAGGGTGTAATGAACTATACCGACAAACGGTAAGAGCTGATTCCTCACATCAAAATAAGA
The DNA here is from genome assembly GCF_964235325.1 of Thermobia domestica. Classification (NCBI taxonomy): domain Eukaryota; kingdom Metazoa; phylum Arthropoda; class Insecta; order Zygentoma; family Lepismatidae; genus Thermobia; species Thermobia domestica. The sequence continues at coordinate 120,759,626 of NC_137462.1, read as the reverse complement.
GAAAAAGTTCATATGGACCTATGGCGAAAAGTGCATAGTGCCAGAGCTAGGGCTGTCCAAAATCGTGAAAAAGTCAAATTTCAAGAGGCCATATTTCGAATTCCAGAAACTGTGGATGGTGGTCTTTATCAGCGTAAAAGGAGCCACGCATACATAATTCAAAAGTGCATACTTTGTCAATTTTCAACAGGTGTACAGGGTATTCCCTACAGAGTGTAATTCTCAGATATGCTCTCAATAGAGTTTTCAGGTATACCCTGATTTCAAGGAGAGTCCAAAGTAGGTAGGAGGTACGTCTTAACAACAATGGGCATCCAGTGGTTCGGAGGGAAGTCGGAAGTGTTAGGAACCGGCAGCTCCATGTTCTTTTGTGTTCGGAATAACGTGTGATACGATGTATTTCGTTACGGTATATTTCACGTTTTGTTCATTTATAAGCGTGAAAGAAAACATTGCAGCATACGTTTTCCCAAGTACGAGAGACCATGCTGCTGACGATCTTTAACACTTCCGACATCGCCCCAAAGGATTCCGTGTTCACTGCTAACAAGGCTTATCGTTTGCCTACTTTGGACCAACCATAAAGTCAGAGCATATCTCAAAATTCGGTTGATGGTATGTCTGGGAATTTCATCCTGCATACAATACTCTGTACACGCACTGAACATTAATGAAATATGCATTTTTGGATTGCGTATGCGTAACTTTCTTTACGCTGATATGGACCACTATCCACAGTTTCTCGAATTCGAAATAGGGCCTCTTGAAATTTGTCTTTTTCGCGATTTTGGACAGCCCTACCTCTGAAACTATGCACTTTTGTCCACAGGTCTATTTGAACTTTTTCTCTTATTTTGATGTAAGGAATCACCTCTTACAGTTTGTCGGTATAGTTCATTAACACCTGTATCTCTCTCTCTCTCTCTCTCTCTCTCTCTCTCTCTCTATATATATATATATATATATATATATATATATATATATATATATAGATAGATAGATAGATAGATAGATAGATAGATAGATAGATTGATAGATATTGAATACAAGTCAATGTACAATTTATAACTGTAGTTATGGAGCTGAATTTATCTCAGTTTTGCGTACTCTCGACCAAATTTTTAAAATGATTATTTTTAAGTACGTAAAACCGAAATATACAGGGTGGCCCAAAAGTAGGTATACAGTATCGTACTGATCAGCTCATTGCATTTTATATAATTTCTTATTGTTATCCATCAGGTAGACCTAGTTTCTTTATTATTTGTCCTTAATGTGTTTTTACTTACATCTTAAGCTCGAAAGAGCCGAAGAGAATAAACTCATAAACTAGAATGTAATATTTGATCAATGGAGGGGTGTATACCTACTTTTGGGCCACCCTGTATATGAATTATTATATCTATTAATATAGATTCATACCTATTCTCGTAGTGTAGTCTATAGCACCAAATATTAACTCCGGAGCTCTGTAATACCGTGAGCAGATATACGATACATTTGGTTCTCCTTTTACTAGGTGCTTGGCGCTACCGAAGTCACACAATTTCAGTACTCCTGTTTCTGGATCCAATAAAAGGTTCTGAGGTTTGATATCTCGATGGCAAATACCCAAGGAGTGAATGTAAGCCAAACTCCTAAATAACTGGTACATATACAACTGGAATAAATAAATAAATAAATAAATAAATAAATAAAAGGATACATGTAAATTGCATTTCGTATAAACAAGAACAGTCCAAATTCTAAAGGATTTTAATGTTCCGACACAGAAATTGAAGATACTGATCATGATGAATAATTAGAACTAAATAACTGGTACATATACAACTGGAATAAATAAATAAACTAAAAGATACATGTAAATTGCATTTCGTATAAACAAGAACAGTGAAAATTCTGAACAATTTTAATGTTCCGACACAGAAATTGAAGATACTAATCATGATGAATAATCAGAACATCGATACTTATATACAAATGTAATTACTTTTCTAAATAATGTTAATTTTATGAACATTTTAAACAGTGCTGCATTTCGTAAATAATCAGATGGTTCAGTTATGCCTCCATTCGAGACAAACCGTTGTGCAGATAAGATTATACATTTTTATGATCTCAGCGCATGGTAATGTGATCAGCATCACGTTTCGGTCACCTATTTCCCTTCAGGTGCCCATTTAACAGAGGTTGCATGAGCCTCTGAGCCGCATTTGGACGACAGTAAAACAAAAGAATAAATTCAGTTCCCATTGGCGATGTAACCCGGACCGTCTGTTGGTACGTAGAATGCTACTTTAACACATATATAATATGGCACATATATATATATTATTACGATTAACTAAGACTCACGTATGTGTACTGGTAATCGTAATCGGAATGTTGTATTCCTAGTGTGACTTCGGCAACCAATCCTGTTGCCTTCAACAGCTAGATAATAATTAAGAGCTTCGGCTTCACAAATACCAGATGTATCAGAAGCACACAGGCCAAATTCCATATGAGTAGATTTAAAAAACGGAAAATTGTCGGAAATAGGTGGGTTTCAATCTAAAACCATGAATATTGATGTAAGAACTCTGTGTTACATAAAAAAAAAAAAAAAAAAGAAAAGAAAATATCATTTCCAGTTTAGCAGGCTATTCGAACAGAACGTAAGGGCACACAAAATAACATTGGAAAAATGCATATTGTTGTGTGAGGATACCTAGAACACCCCGAACCAGTATTCCAATAGCGCTGTATTGTTAGTATGGTGAGCCTCTAAAGGAATAGCCTGCTGGCAATTTTTTTTTTCTTTTAACATAGGGCACTTTGCCAGTGTAGAGTCCAAATGGCTGGTGCAATAAATAAAAAATACTATTACTAATAAAAAAATACTCTCCTCTCTCTCTATTCTTTCGCATATCCAAGTTGGCGTATCTCTAAGAATTTTGATACACCCTCCATTTCTTTTTACATTTTATTTAACTTAATCCTTTTTCCTCAGACAAAACAGTGAATTTAATAATAATAATAATAATAATAATAATAATAAAAACCTGAGACTAAATTTTATAGGTAATGCTATTTTCCAGCTTTGCACATAGGTATCCCTAGGTTTTGTATTAGTTGAAACAATTTTTCTATGAGTCAAAAGCAAAGAAGAAGAAGAAAGCAACGGAACTGAAGTGAAATTCTGTAAGATGTATGAAATTGCCGTTGTAAAGAGTAACATAGGACTTCGTTTTCATGTCGGTACCATTAAGTTGTAAGTTAGTATGAGTAGTAATGTCTAACATTTCAGCAACTTATTACAGAATTTTCGTATTATGTGTGGAAAAAGGACTAACAAGCAAGGTTTTTCAAGTGTCACACTCCGATTTGTTTGAAACTCAACTCATGGAGTGAATAAAGGAAACAAAAGTAGGACATACGTGTTTTGTTTATATCGACCAAAGTGAGGGATAAAGGTGGTAAACACCCCTCTAAAGTGCGAACATAGGGAAATATGACACATTTTAGCAAGGCCATAATTAGCAGCGCACAATGGGAATTTGCTTGAAACTCCTGCAGTGAATAAAAGAATCAAAAGTAGGCCACACTTGTTTTATTATATCGGCCAACATGGGGGATGAAGGGGATAAACACTCCCCTAAACTGCGAACATTGGGCAATACGATACCATGTAGGAAAGACCATACCGAGCAACGCACTCTTTCGATTCACTAGACACGTAAAAATTCATAGAGGAATAAACAATAAGTGGAAAACATTGTAATAGTAGTGGACGTGTGGCAAACGGCGGATCAATTACGAATATTGTGTCATCATCTGCATGCAATGTGAGAAGTGCTATGAATTCTTGTTGTTATGGAGAGATTTAAGAAAACAATAGATGGATCTCCAGTAAATATTGGCCAAGATGAGAGATACGATTAGAATTCGTTACTACAGTTTGAATTGTCGTTTGTACTTGTTCTAAAAAGCAATATCTTGAGTATTTAGAGCATGGTTACATCAGACGATATTTCAAATTAAATTATAATTACAAAATTCACAACAATTGAACACTAAATTTAATTCATCTTTGGTAAGCTTGTTATAAGTGGAATGTTACCTCGTATTAATAAAAAGACAATTATGCCACAGTAAAGCGTCTATCAAAGCAATATATTCAAGTACAAATGTGCCGATAAGTTATCACTGAACAATGGTCAATTTGGTAATTGTATATCGTATGCTTTGTGTCCTATATATCATTGATGACGTGCACTGGTGTATATTATATCTATCTATCTATCTATATATATATATATATATATATATATATATATATATATATATATATATATATATATATATATATATAGGACATTCCAGAACAACTTCCAAACAGAGCAAAGATACATCTTACAAACTACCTCCAGGAATTGATAAATGACCCTTCAGACAGAGACATGTCAACATACAACGAACACGTTACTGTGCACTTTGATTGGGATGAGGATGTCATGAAACCAAATGACATCACGGACTCTGGAGAAGTGGATGAAACATAAAGAGGAATATGTGTGCAGCAAAGCATCAGGGTGTTGCGAGTGGTGTGTGAACTTGGAATACAAGAGGAACGCAGTTGAATTATGGAAGAGTGAAAAACGAAAGAGATTGTTGTGACATCCGTTATGCGACACTACAAGAAAGTAACGTCCTGAAAACAGTCGTACCGTTAGGAAAAGCAAGTCTCTTCAGGTGGAACACGCAAAGACAATTGCGTAAGTGTCGCTCGCCGTGCTTCAGAACTTTGAATCTGCCGTCGGTGCACATTTACCACTGTATGACGTAGATCTGCAGCGGCGGGCTCTCCGGGCAAGTCAGGAGAGTAACCTTGCTTCATTTACGGCATCAAAAACGTGTTTGTGAGCATTTAAGCGGGCGCTCAATATTGTTTCACGTAAAGTGACCAAACTTATAGCTGTTTTCCAACGTTAGCCAATTCGTATTTCTAACGGCGTGACTAGTTATGGTCTTCTTAACAGGTGTAGTGTTGCGTATATTCACACTTTAGAAGGAGGGTGTCTACCCCCTTCATCCCCGACGTTGGCCGATATATATATATATATATATATATATATATATATAAAAACACGCTTGTCCTACTTTTGATTCCTTTGGATAAAATGTTAAGAAACTATATATACACAATAACAAACTGAGCAAGGCTGTGATATGTAAAAAAAAAAAAAAAAAAAAACAACAACAACAACAACAACAACACTATCATGTAACAGTTTCAACACAATAACTGTGTCTTCATCAGACTTTCACTCCTTCTGGCTGCTTGGGAGTTGGTCATCACTTATATAGTCTCCGGAGATCAACTTTTAATTAGACTCCGCCCCTTCATTAAAAAGTAACACTTGTGTGGCTTTCACTTTCACTTTTTGGCTGCACACGTGTCCAATTAAAAGTTTACTTTTTTCGTTGGATACATTCTGTCCTCTAATTATCCTTATTAATTTTTCCTTTTTCTTTCTTCTTTTTCATTTTTTCTTCTTTAAGTAGAATCTTCTTCTACTCTTTATTTATCGAGAATCCTGCATTCCAATTCATCACCTTGTCTCCTGCCTTCATAATCTCCCTAGCTTCCTTCCATTTTCTCACCAAAGTTATGTTCTCTACTTCTATTATCTCTGCTCCTTCCCACCCTATCCTGTGGTTTGTCTCTTTGTGATGCTTGTATATCGCATTGTTGTCCCTTTTCAATCTTACATCATCCTGGTGCTGTTTAATCCTTTCTTGCATTTTCTTTTTTGTTTCTCCTATGTAGATTTTGTTACACTCCGCGCATCCTACTCTAAATATTACTCCCCTTTGATCTTTGTCCGCTACTGCTTTTCTCTTGGTTCTTCTTACTAATTCAATTATTCTGCTTCCTCCTTTCCTGTACGTCCTAATTCCTAGTTTCCGAAGCATTCTCTTTATCTTCTCTGTTTCTTTGCCTAGGCTTTCTATTCCAAACCATTTTTTGTTCTTGTCTTCTTCCTCTTTCTTTCCCTCTCTTGCTATGTCTCTTGTGATCTTATCCTCTTCGTTGTATCCATTTCTCCTTAGCTGTGTCCAGAACTTCTTTAGATCGGTTTTCCTCTGTTCTTCATTTGTGGTTAGGTCTCCTATTCTTTCTTCCATGCTTTTTATGAAATTCTTCTTTGTCCCCTCATCCACATCACTTCGTTTGTGGCAATACACTCCCGCTGCACACTTTCTGGTACCAGGATGTAATAAACTCTCCTTCTTCCGACTTCTTAATTTTCATATCTAAATAGTTTATCTCCTTGTCTACTTCTATTTCATTTCCTAGTCTAATCCCTTTCTTTTCATCTTCCACGTCCCTTATGAACTTCTCCAGCTGGCTTTTCGTTCCCTTCCATATTCCTAAACAGTCGTCCACATAACGGCAAAAAAGAAGCAGTCTTTCTTCTCCTCTTTCTATCGTCTCCTCCCATCGATTCATTACTATATCTGATAGTACTGAATTCAAGATCCTATATTAAGTCCTTCCTTCATTTTAACAATCCTGTCTCTGATTATGCAGTATCCATTCTCCCACAATGACTCCAATCCTTTTCTTACCTTCTTACTGTCCCAATTTTCTATTCTCTTTTCACCCATTTCCTCTTCTATTATTCTCAATATTTCTTCTCTCTTAAGGCTCGGGAACATACTCTTGACATCCAGACTAAATAGCACTGTGCTCTCTTTCTTCTTCCTAATTTATCTATCATCCTCTTAACCTCTTGCGTATTCTCTACTCTCCTACTTTCTTGTCCTCCTCTCACTGCCTCGGTTATCCTCTTAAGTTTTTTCTCCAACAGTTCTAACATATTATTCTTGCAGTTAAGCACCGGCCTCAACTTCACTACTTCTTTGTGGATTTTTGGAAATCCTTTCATCCTAGGTAGCTTTCCTTCTTCTCTCACTAACCTCTTGAACCCTTTCTTTTTGCAGTCCTCTATAATCTTTTTCTTTATCTCTTCTTCTTGTCCTTTTCCCGCCACATCTTCATATGTCTCGTCTTTCAGATCTCCAAGTTTTTTCTTCATACCATACTTTATCCATCACAACCAGATCATCCATTCAGATATAGTAATGAATCGATGGGAGAAGGAGACGATAGAAAGAGGAGGAGAAAGACTGCTTCTTTTTTTGCCGTTATGTGGACGACTGTTTAGGAATATAGAAGGGAACGAAAAGGCAGCTGGAGAAGTTCATAAGGGACGTGAAAGATGAAACGAAAGGGATTAGACTAGGAAATGAAATAGAAGTAGACAAGGAGATAAACTATTTAGATATGAAAATTAAGAAGTCGGAAGAAGGAGAGTTTATTACATCCTGGTACCAGAAAGTGTGCAGCGGGAGTGTATTGCCACAAACGAAGTGATGTGGATGAGGGGACAAGGAAGAATTTCATAAAAAGCATGGAAGAAAGAATAGGAGACCTAACCACAAATGAAGAACAGAGGAAAACCGATCTAAAGAAGTTCTGGACACAGCTAAGGAGAAATGGATACAACGAAGAGGATAAGATCACAAGAGACATAGTAAGAGAGGGAAAGAAAGAGGAAGAAGACAAGAACAAAAAATGGTTTGGAATAGAAAGCCTAGGCAAAGAAACAGAGAAGATAAAGAGAATGCTTCGGAAACCAGGAATTAGGACGTACAGGAAAGGAGGAAGCAGAATAATTGAATTAGTAAGAAGAACCAAGAGAAAAGCAGTAGCGGACAAAGATCAAAGGGGAGTAATATTTAGAGTAGGATGCGCGGAGTGTAACAAAATCTACATAGGAGAAACAAAAAAGAAAATGCAAGAAAGGATTAAACAGCACCAGGATGATGTAAGATTGAAAAGGGACAACAATGCGATATACAAGCATCACAAAGAAACAAACCACAGGATAGGGTGGGAAGGAGCAGAGGTAATAGAAGTAGAGAACATAACTTTGGTGAGAAAATGGAAGGAAGCTAGGGAGATTATGAAGGCAGGAGACAAGGTGATGAATTGGAATGCAGGATTCTCGATAAATAGAGTGGGAGAAGATTCTACTTAAAGACACACAAGTGTTACTTTTTAATGAAGGGGTGAAGCCTAATTAAAAGTTGATCTCCGGAGACTATATAAGTGATGATCAACTCCCACGCAGCCAGAAGGAGTGAAAGTCTGATGAAGACACAGTTATTGTGTTGAAACTGTTACGTGATAGTGTTTTTTACATATTATCACACAGCCTTGCTCAGTTTATTGTGTATTAGTACAAAATGGAAACAAGGCCTGATAGAATAGTTAACTATATATATATATATAAAATCAAGCCTTTTTTCCAATTTGTACTAAAACACAACAACATACTGAGTAAGGCTATGTGATAATATGTAAAAAAACACACAATCACGTACCAGCTTCGACACAATAACTGTCTTCCGAAGTGTGATGACACAGTTGTTCTGTTTTAATATATATATACACACACAAGGCCTTAGCTTTTTATTACAGTCTAAGTTTTAAGGCTAGGCAACAGGACTGGTTGCCGAATACGATACACAATTTTATTAAATACTAAAAATCTTACCTTTATAAAACTAATTGGTATGGTTTGTTTGGATTTACTGTAATGCCTAGCAACTCTGTACACGGTCTCTGGGATGTATTCCAGCACTAAATTCAAGTATACTTCGTCCTTCTGTAAAACAGAATAAAATATTGTTTAGCATTTCATTTCAATTAAGGTAAGATAATTTTCAAAATTAGAACAATTTATCCTGGACGAATAATTATATCATTATCAAAGAAGTGATTACACAAAAATAATAATAAAACAAGAAAGGAAAAAACTTCACTACATATTTAAAGGAATGTACTTGAATCATATTATGTAAAAACGATGAAATCCAGTAGCTGGCAAGAATTGAGACTATATTTTAAATAGTTTCATCCTAAAATTGAAGATACATCAAATTTGAACTTACTTATTAACTCATATTATCTGTAAGTTTAGGAGGATGATAATGGAGCAATTGGACATTTGGTCATAGCGTTATAAAGTAATGAAATCTACAGGACCACTCAGAAGTAATAGGAACACCCCAGATTTAAGCAAGCATTTACTGTGGACCTATTATTTTGGCACGAGAACCAAACCGACGTGTGTCAGAAGTACTTCTGTCTGAAGCATAACATTCAAAGACAGTTGGATTGAGATCTGGGAGATTTTGCAGATGATATATATATATATATATATATATATATATATATATATATATATATATCCCAACCGATCTCGATGAACTTTTCAACATAGATGAGGATCATTTCACTTCGACGGTGCATCTGAGGGGAGGGGAGATATTTTTTTAAAAAATGATCGAAAATGACTGATATTAATGTCGAATCCATAGTTTTCGGGGTCGCTGAGATTAACAGTGACACTTCCAATGTAGTTTAAATCCAAATTCAGCCATGAAACGCATTCTCTCCGTGCGCGGAACGAGTATCTTAAAATGGGGACGCAAAGAAACAATTTGTAGTAGATATTGTATAGCACTGCCTAGATATTAAGAAGTCACTGCTCTACCTTCTGAAATTCCACTTAATTTATTTTAAGATGCTTCATTTGAATCCCCATTGCTTGTTTGTCTTTTTAATGTTTTCTATCCTATATTTCTCACAGCTTTTTCTTTAGTTTCTTATGTTAATTAAGCTAGCAAATTAACATTATCTTGAAAAATATAAAACCACTGAAGCCTCATATTTGTTATTGGTATAAAAGTACGCTTGCATCACGCTGACAATTTGAGAAAAAAATTAAGCAATATTCAGAAATCTGAAGAGCCTAATATGAATTCTATTTGCAAAATTAAAAAAGTTTTTATTATGGAATAAGGCGTTCTTTATTATTCTGTCGTGCCAATGTGTTTGAAACAGAAACCTTAGGACTGCGTAAAAGTAACTTACTTTTCTCGACTAAATGATATGACTGACCTTATAGTAATGTATTTATTCTAGCAAAGTTTTTTTTTTTTTTTTTTTTTCCAAAAGCTTCGCCCACTTTCATTCTCTACTGCTTCAAGTACTACCAACTATGAATATACTTGATTCACATATCTATGAGTCCTTAATTAACATGAAATAGAACTTAAATTATGTATGATACTTTGGCCATTATGCTGTAAAAATATCACAATAACTAACAGGAACACTCTTGTTGTTTATCTACAATCAAACAAACAATCATCTCACAGAATATAGTTCATGTCCACCCCCTGGGAAGTTTGAATTTAGAATACCTAAAAGACAAGATATGTAACTTTCAGGTAGTAGAATGTGGTTAGACAATCAGAACAACAATAATAATAAGTGGTATACTTAATTTAACGTCGCATGCAAACAATGCCAATTTGAAAAAGAATCAAGGCAGCTATGAGAAACAACGTCTTAAAAATACATCAAGTGCTGACACAATAAAATCACTGAGTATGTGTGTAAACATTGTTCTTGTCCAGTGAGAGTCCGTTCTTTCTTATTTTTATTTCTTCCGCTTTAGTACGGAACAAATCCTTACATTGCAAACAAACAGCTTAGGTTTAAGAGAGGTAAGAGCAAACAAAAGAGGTTATTGGCTTATTACTAGTAATTGGTGAAAAATATACAGAAAAAAAAAAAAAAAAAAGGAAATAATTACAGCATTCATTGGTGTGAAATGATTTTTGATTGGGGTTAGAATGGAAGGATAAGAGACTTATTTAGAAGGTTACACATGAATCAGCAAGTAAGATTAGAACAGAGGTAGAAATGAAAAAAGAAAGTGTACTTGTAAAGGCAATTCTGCACAGATGTTGCCTCTCACCAACATTATTTAACCTAAATTGTGAAGAGATGGGTCTACATAAATAAAGCGGTATTTTGACAGAAGTGATATATTTATATGTGTTGTAAGTGATTCGATACTTGTATCGAAATCTAAAGCTAAAATTAACACGTAAGAAAGTACAAGAAAAAAAGTTGTTAGAAAATATGGAAGAGAAAACATTAGAAAGACGAACAACAACAGTGATTCAAATAAAGTATTTTAAAACAAATTAGGTGGAATGGCAGAAGTAGAAAAGATTACTTTTTGATACCTAGGCAGTGATATGAAATGCTTTTCTCACGGGTTCAAAAAGATGAAAATCACTCGGGGTCAAGTCAGTGCTACAAGGTGATGTTCCAAGTTAAATGTCTACATTTCCTGAGCATGTCTAGCTATGTGAACGGGTATTGTCATCCAGAAGAATTAAGCTTGATGTTGGGAGTCTAGGGTGCTTGTGAAGAATGGTCTGTCTCAGTTTCTACACAGTGACCAATATCATAAGGCATTCACAGTTTCACCATGACACTCGAAGTTCGTTAGTGTGACGTCCTAGGTGAGTGCATCAGCCGTCAATATAGAACTTCTGGGGGGTTGGCGAAGAGGGATTCCTCTATTCTATGCACGATCACTTCGATTTAAGTTTAAAATTATGCATCTATGTTTTAAAAAGAGCTGCAAGGTAAGACTTACTCTGCACATTCCTTGTTGTCTGAAACAGTGCTCAAGCACATGTTCTATGAAAGGGCGTAGCGGAACAAGCATGTGAAAACTGTCCCCAAGCATATCTGCACTAAATTTACAGTACATTTACGAGAAACTGTTTCCAAAATTTTCAGCCCCCAAGCGCTTTAGGAGGGGGGTTAGGAAGTTTGAATTTTTTTTTCCTCCTGAACGGCTCAGCCAATTTGCATGAAAAAATATGTTAGGTGTTCTCAACAAGAGAAAAGTCGGAAAATATAGTTTTGAAATTTTTGGGGGTTGAAAATTGAAGTCAAAAAAATTTTTGAAATTTTCAAAACAAGTTTTTTAGTGGAAGACTAACTTGGGCACCCACAATTTTTGCCAGTTTTGTCTTGAGAGGGTCCCTAACAACATATATTGTTTTCATTTTGTTTGTAAGTGTACCTCATAGTGGAAAAAAAAAAAAAAGGAAAATGTACATAGGTCAGCATCTATGTGGTATACGTATGATACACACTATACACCACTAGGACAACCAATGCCTTTGAATGGAAGGAAGGGGGGATGAAGTTGTTATAACATTGGAATATTAAGTTTTTTTTTTTTTTTGTCTTAATGGTAATTGGTCTCTGAGGATGAAGGGGGTTCTCGACCCTGTTCGCACCTCTCTTGGCTATGCCACTGCTGTACATCAACTGAAATCATACATTCCCGCATTTTGTGTTAATTTTGCACATAATCAATGTTCTGTGATATATATATAGATCTTTGTTTAGTAATTGTTCTTGTTTTGTAACAGTTGGTTAATAATATGCCTGTTGTTAATAGGTATTTATGTGTTTAGTTTGTTTCGATGGTATTACTGTATATGTGTGTTTAATATGATCAAATAAAGAATGAATTAAAAGAAATTAATCTTCATCACTGTTTTCGTCCACTACTGGAACAATTTCGGTTTTCGTGAACATTTTACTGAGTATTTCAGCTGGTTGGATGATTTTCGATAAGTATCTCGCATGTGATAAATAATACACAATAGCAGCAACGTAACAGCAGCCAACAGTTCTTCTGCCATTAGCGCATTCACATGCACAGTGTATTACAGCGTTTGCACACGTCCCCGACAATGCCGGAACCAGGGCTGCTTTGCACACGCGGCCGGCAAAACCGGTGCCAGCTCCGGTAATGTTGGTGCCGGCGCTGCTTTGCACACATATCCCGCTAATGCCGGTGTCAGTGGCCTTTTTAACTTCTGTTTCCATCATTTTAACATCTCTTTAAATTTCTCAAAATTGAAACAGGCTGAGATCACGGCATTCAAAATAATAATAATAATAATAATAATAATAATACTACTACTACTACTACTACTAATAATAATAATAATAATAATAATAATAATAATAATAATAATAATGGGTTCTGTAAAGGCAGCATTGCGGTTGCCTATTCACTTAGTCCACAATCGTTCTATGGAGCAAATGCCAGATTAGACACAGAGTACATGAATATTTTTATTATGATCTATAGGGTGAAGTAACATACAACTACAAGACTGGCAATTTTCTTGTTCTGTTTGTGCTTTTTCAGTTCTTTCTGTAGTTGTGTTTTAGTTTTTATTTACTTTGATTTTATTTACAACCTTTGTTATGCTTGGGAATGCCTAGTTCTTCGATTATGATGGAGATTTAAACCCTTGTTTTCTTATTATGAAGGTTATTCATACCCTGCATACTGGGTTGTATAATTAACAGGATAAACACTGGGCAAGTATCCTAGATTCATAATTTCTTCATATTTCCATTTTGTTCATTTCAGCCATGTTGATTTTTTTAAATTATGACTTCATATATGCTAAGACATTCTCTATCAAAACGAATCTAATGACCCCTTTGTTTAAACCGTTTAAATAAGTTTCGGCTGTAGAAGATAAATTAATATACATACATACATACATACATCTCACTTTCCGCGTTGCCGTAGTTGCGTAATTCAAACAAGATCTGAATTTCCCTTGCTGAGAATTTATGTAGATAGCAAGCCGCTACATTTATGGTGCCTCACAGCCATTTTGATTATTTCATTCTTCATTATATATTGAAGTAATGTGAAAAAAAGAAAATAACAGAAAAAATTGAAGTAAACAAAAAATCCAAATACAGGAAAAGAAACAAGAATACACAACGCCTTGGCACTCACTCACTGTAGCTAGATTGAAGAAAACTATCAGTAAGCCGGTTCCGGCATTGCCGGGAACGTGTGCAAACGCTCTTATGCCCGAAATTCCGATACTGTTAGGTTTGTATCTGATGAAGCATCTATATGATGTCCAAGAAATGTGTCGAGATGGTACTTCGAATTTGAGCACATTTTGTTCAGCCTTCGCAAATTCGAAAACAACGTTTCCATCTTTATCTAGCATTTCTGCTAAATAGGATACGGCTTGGAAAAGTTTATATGACCCTGTAAAGAGAATCTGCAAGTCCTTTTGGGTCATTTTTGGAAAACCAAGAAGTTCGTTGGAAGTGATAGTGCTGAAAGGTACATTTTGCCGGATCCAGCCTTTCCCTTCTGCTTCAGTAGCTAGAAATTTTCCATGTCGTTTTGACTGTGCATTCTTCGCAAACTGTCATCTGTGTATTCCACATCCGATTGTAGCCTTTTGCCATATGAATTATTTAAAACCGATGCAATTTTGAAATAAACTCCAACTTTCGGTACAAGTTTGTTGTCTATTTTGTGATCTAACAGAGTATATTTCTGTTTCAGCATGCCGTGCACCGATTCAACCGCCCACCGAATTTTGGTAACAAAACGAGATTGGTTAGATTCTTGAGTAGTTAATTGCTTGCGCTTCCCTTTTAAAGCAGGCATCAATACTACGAAGTTATTTTCTTCGAGATAGGTTTTCACATCTCGGAAACCACGATCGAGTACAAACTTATCTCCTTTTTCTAGTAATGCATACAAACCAGTTTCGTCTTGGATGAGTGATTCCAGAATTTTTGCATCATTTTCATTGGCACGGTAAGGTCCGAGCATATCTACTACGTATCCATCAGTAGTACAAATCGTAAAAGGCTTCCAAAGATGAACTTTTTTCTGGCCAGAGAAAGGTTTTCTTTGGTATTGATTATTTGTACTCTTTTGATGTCGTGCATAGGTACACATTAAATTAAAAATAAGGAGTCCGCGTTGAACAACTTTTTTTGTGATTTCCGTTGTGTGGTTATTCAATAGGTCGTCTCTGTTAACACTCTTAATACCAAAACGAGTTGAAAGATATCATTTTCAAAAGATGTAACCACACTAGCACAATAATCGGAAATTGTCTGTTCATGTTCTATACCTAATATGGAAGCTAACATCTTGTTGGAATTTTCAGTTCGTAGTTTGAAAAGAAACACAACGAGGGCTTGAGTTACAGACCGCGACTCCCTATTTCGCATGGAAACCATCATGTCTCGCAGTTCTATAAGATTGTCACAAGATAGCTCCGTAGCTGTTCTGAAAGACTAAAGTCGCCAATTTTATCATACAATGTGGAATCACATTTCAAGGAAAAGGTTTCCATTATCTTTGTCAATTCTGAGACACTGAGCTTGGAAGTATGAGAATGCACTTTTACGTTGTTTAGATCCTCCTCGTAAAACAGATTCTTAATGAGATGGGTTCTACAACATCTATTCCCAACTGGAATAAAGATATGTTTTTTGATGTAACAATGCATTCGTGCATCGTCAGGAACTACAGTGATATTGTTCGTAGAAAAACATAAACAACAATATTTATCAGTAGCGACAGTTCTTTGCATCGGAATTTCAACGCACTCCTCACCTGTATTTACTTTGAGGCTTACTTCGAATAAGGATCCATCAGATAATGATTGAGAAGGATCAGATTCACTTTCTGAAGAGTCCGAATCTCTCTCTCTCTCTCTCTCTTTTTTTTTTTTTTTTAAATAGAAAGTTGACATTTATTACATAAAATGTCGTTGACCTCCAGTTCCCAGGTACAGCAGATATTTTTTTTTTTCGCCTGGAGTTCTCTTTAAATCTTTTCTGTTGCATCCATTACATACTACACGTATCTTAGGCATGTTTAGTAGCCCATTTATTTAACGAGATTCACTTAAATACTTACAGTGAATAAGAAAGTACAAAATTGAAAGTTTTCCGCAGTGATCCGAACGTCCTGAAGTTACGACGATAAGTAATAACAGGTCTTCAGTGTCGACTTACACTGTATAGCCGTGGAACTCTTCCCCCTCCACTTGTAGCGCATGCGTATCTATAAGTACTTATGGAGAAGCATTCGACCAGCTACTCGGTCGGTCGGTTTTGGTTTACTCACTAACAGTTTATGAAAACCGAAATTATTCCAGTAGTGGACGAAAACAGGGATGAGGATATTTTTTTAAAAAATTTCAATTCATCCTTTATTTAATCATATCAAACACACATATACAGTAATACCATCGAAACAAACTAAACACACAAATACCTATTAAAAACAGGCATATTATTAACCAAATGTTACAAAACAAGAACAATTACTAAACAAAAATCTATCTATCTATCTATATCGCAGGACATTGATTATGTGCAAAATTAACACAAAATGTGGGAATGTATGATTTCAGTTAATGTACAGCAGTGGCGTAGCCAAGAGAGGTGCGAACAAGGTCGAGAACCCCCTTCATCCTCAGAGACCATTAAGACAAAAGATACTTGTTATAAGATTCCAATGTTATAACAACTTCATTCCCCCCCCCCCCCATTCAAAGGAATTGGTTATCCTAGTGGTGTACAGTGTGTATCATACGTATACCAGTATACCACATAGATGCTGGCCTATGTACATTTTCCTTTTTTCCCCACTACGAGGTACACTTACAAACAAAATGAAAACAATATATGTTGTAGGGACCCTCTCAAGACAAAACTGGCAAAAAATTGTGGGTCCCAATTAGTCTTCCTTTTTTTTTTCTTTTTTTGAAAATATTAATTTTCAACCCCTAAAAATTTCAAAACAATATTTTCCGACTTTTCTCTTGTTGAGAACATCTAACATTTTTTTCATGCAAATCGCTTGAGCCGTTCAGGAGGACCAAAAAAAAAAAAAAAAAAATCAAATTTACTTTTCCACCTCCTAACACCCCTCCTCCTAAAGCGCTTGGAGGGCTGAACATTTTGGAAACAGTTTCTCATAAATGTTAATCGATACTGTAAATTTGGTGCAGATATGCTTGGGAGCAGCTTTCACATGCTTATTCCGCTACGCCCTTTGAACTGCTCATGAATGATGTAGATAGATCCACGAGAGGCTACCTAGTCAATGGTTAGACGCCAGTTCAGACAAATCAACTGTTCCACACGCTGCACTGTTGCGTCAGTTCCGTACTCAATGAGGTGAACAAGACACTTCCGACTTGTGACCTTATTGATTGTTAAAATGAAAAGTAATTATATTAACTTAGTATAAATCTAATATTGTTACTCGAGTCGACTAGATGACAATTTGGTATCCAAACACTATACAACACAGTATATAAACCAGACAATAATTACCATGGATAATGCAGCATTTTATGAACTTTACTGCCACTCTACCACATACATAATGTCATTTATCAATAGATCTCCATCGTCCCTTTTTTAATCCCAGGATCCAGTTGTATACTTCTCACCTAAATTGGTCACATTTAGCGATCCATTATATCTGTGCGCAAGTCTTCTTGGCCCACATAAAATTAACTTAATATTCTTCAGGCGTACACTTCCACAACAGTAATCTTGACTAACTGCAGTTGGCTACCCGTAGGCTACTGGGACACAGAATGGCTTCTTTCACGCCTAACGCACAGCTATTTACTAGTAAAACATGCGTGCTGTATATCAAATAGTATTACGTATTTCGAGTTTTGTCACTTATTCAGATACTGAAATTTGCATATAGTTTACGAATGTTGTCTTTTTTGATACAGGTAGCGTATAAACGATATATGTTACAACAAGGTTGACGTATCGTCTAAATACACACTCGCTTTCACAAAAACCTATTTCTATCACTCCATCTTTTTTAAAGTTAAAGCCCTTCACAATTTTAGAATTAAATTTAGTTTGTCTTCCTCACCTTGTCTCCACTGGAGTAAAAGAAGTACTTGAGTTTGACTATATTACAATGTTCCAACCGTCTCATTATCTGAAGCTCTCGGTTCTGAAAAATGAAAAATAATAATAATTTTAGCAAATATATAATTAACAGAATTAATTCGACTCAAATAAGAATTATATTTTCTAATCTATAAAGAGCAGCAAATAAACAAGGACCAACCTTTTGGTTGAGAACTATGCAATGAAAACAACCCTACTTATTTATAACAAATTATTTTTACTCAAAAACGATTACTCTCCATGCTTGTGCAAGATTGATCAGAAGAAATAGTGATAGAAAGCACCATCTGGTGAAGGTAATGACGACTTAAACCAAATATGAACGCTGTGAACTCTTAACAAAGCCTTATGTGAATAATTATTTGTACAGATTTGACAGTTTTGACAGCAGTAAACATGAAATGCTTTGGCAGGAAGTCGGAAGTGTAAGGGCCGCCAGTACCACGATCTCTCGTGTATAAATATAACGTGTGCTGCTAAGTTTTGTTCCAAGCTTATACGTGAATAAAATGTGAAATATACCGTGACAAAATCATCGTAGCACGCGTCATTCCGACTAAGATGAACTGTTAAGCTGGCGGTACTTAACATTTCTGACTTCCCGCCAAAGCTTCCTGTGTCCGCTGTTGTCAAGACTTACATTTCGCCTACTTTGGACCCACCCTGAATTTTGTTGGGTATCTGGGAAATATACCCTGTAGGGAAAAACCTTACACACAAACTCCACTTTGACGAACTACGCATTTCTGGATGGCTTATGTATGACTTCCTTCAAGCAGACGCGGATCATCCCTTCGTGGTTTCTTGAATTCAAAATAGTATGTGTTAAAATTGAGCTCTTCCACAGGTGTGGTCTGCCCAAGTTTTACTATGCACTTTTCTCCACAAGTTCGGTAGAGTTCATTAAAATCCTATCCTGTAACCTCAGATATAAGAAGGGTTGATTAACCCTAACTTAACTATAATTTATTACATGTAAATACAAGTCAAATGACAGTATCCTTCCGTGAATTATATGCTAATTCACAAATTTAAAGAGGATTAACAACTTTACATTATTGAATAGATCTTTCCACTTAAAAAAAAAGTCACAAACGTTAGTTTACTCCAGGGTTAGGTTTCTTCAGACGAATTTCTGAAAATGACACAGCTGACGTTGTTCATACTTCATTAGCAATTCTACAAAGTGGTGTAAATAATGTTCTCATGAAAAAGTCCACAAGGGGTAGCCTATGATATTTGTGGAAATTTTTTCGAAGTATTTTTTTTTTCTTTAAATGACATGTGATTTTGTTCATATCCATAAATAAATATTTACGTAATAACCCCACAATGTGGTATAAGCTATTCCTCATGAAATAATTTACAAGGATAGTTTGTCCTTGAAAGAGGCATAGCGGAGATTTTTTTGGAAAGTGGCCCAAGCAATTTTATTCATATTTATGATCATACAATAAAGCACAACCCACTTAAAAAAAAAAAAAAAAAAAAAAAAAAAAAGTTTACTCTTGGGGATATTTACTTTCGGACAATTTCCCCAAATACGACTCTTGCGATCTTGTTCATATTTCATAAATAGATATTTCCGTAACACCTTACAATATTATATAAGCCACAAGCCATTTGTTATAAACAGATCAACACGGGGAATTTCACTATTGGGAGCGTGATCTCAAAATTTTCGGAGAACTCCTATTATGTATACAGTATTAGCCAGAATGGATGATGATGACACCCCAAATAAGTGTACGCTTATGAATGCACAAGAACATTCTCATTTAAATACTGATGTACATTAACATAAATGATACATTTCATTTTAAAACTTCTGTAATCCAGACGTGTTTTATAGCTTCTCTTAATTGAGAAACTGAATTGGGGTTACATTCAGCCACTTTTCGCTTTAAGATGACCTAATAATTCTCAATAAGATTCAGGTTAGGAGAATTTCCGGACCAAGTTAAAAGAATTTGAAACCCGCTAGTTTCTAGCCATTCCTAAACAGCTTTTGTCTGGTGGCATAAAAGCTCCATAATGTTCGAAGTGAGTGCACTAGTTGATCTCCATAAACACTGGTAACTTCTCTTCAAGCACATTGAGATAGTTCCATTCATTCATGCCCCTTCAGGCATGAACCACGATCCAAATCTTCTTTTAGCAGAAATGGCACCCGAGGGTATGAGTTTTGAGGCATTCTTTACAATGGGAATGAAGTAGGGTTGCGAGTGCCTTGTAATGGGAGGCCCTCGTATGCGTCTAGAAAAAGCATACAATTGCGATACTTGCGTCTCGTCCGAAAACGTAACTCCATTGTTCAGCAGCCTATCTCTTCCTTTTTTTAAAATCTCAATCGATCGGCAATGCTTTTGGCCAACAATTAGCAGGCTTATAGGATTTGAAATTGACACATAACCTCCTACATATTGTCCTTTAGTTAAGTAGATTCCTATCTTTTGGTAAACCAGCCTGGATTGTTTTGGCTGATTTTCTGAGTGACTTCTCTGCTGCTAAAAGAGGGGTCATCCACACGCTTAGCTGTGTACTTCTAACGTCCTTTTAGCTTTTTGTAGCCATAATTTCCAGTGGTTTTGAAACTACTTATTGATCTGGCAATTGTCTTTTGTGCCAATCGCAATCTGTCAGCAATTTGGCGAGTACTGTAGCCTTCTTCACTCAGAATCTACTTGTGCGCTCATTTCCAGTGAATTTCTTTTCCCAAGCTTAGTTGCTATTAATGCCCTTCAACGAGAGTAGAAAGAGAACAATTAACTTTAAGTCGGACACGTCACACGCCTGGGTTGGCAAAGGTTCACGCCGCAATGCTGGGCTGTTGACGCTGTGTTAGAACGAACTCTTTATTACGTAAGGAGCACTAAAATGACAATGTGCCTAAGCTGAACACACATTAATAGTGTATAATGGGCAACCTCTCTAATATCCAAGGAAGGCAAATTGTTTACGCTTGGTTATATAGTGCAAGTGCGACGACTGCCTACAAAACTCTACAAAACTCAAGGCAAAACCACATCGGCGAAGAGGTACAATCCGCGGCAAAAAACCTGCAACATGAGCATATAAGTTTATTATGAAATGACGAAGTATTTTGCTCCAAAATAAGTGTGCACGGGAGGAGACCGAGGCTTATCTTGGCGTGATTCGTTCCACTTAGACGTTATGTTCATTCCCTGTGCTGTTAGGCGTAGTTTCACAATCAGCTTACATCCTCGTGTTGCAGGTTTTTTGCTGCGGATTGTACAATGGTTGGGAAAACCCTCAGTAACAGGTCCTCTGAGTATTAAAGCGGATTGTCAGTCAGAAATGTCGTGCAACTGCGGTGCAACTGATGGAGGAACTCAAACAGTACGAGGTATCAAAAACGTTTCCAGAAAGTACTTTATTTACCTACGTTTGCAAATCACCTTGCAGTACTATACAGCGCTCTCAGCATTTCTGCTACTGCTGGAATGTGTCCTAGAAGTCTTCCTTTCGAAGCATATCAAGCACCTTCTGCGATTTGCGCTGGATCTTCGTAATGGTATCGAAACGGCGACATTGGAACTCGATCTTCAGTTTTGGAAAGATGGCGAAGTCCACAGGAGCCAAATCTGGCGAGCATGGTGACAGTGAATTCTCGTCATGAAGCAGCCAGTTTTTTTGTGCGCCACAAATCCGGTCGCTTTCGCCGAATGTCTTCTCTCAGACTCCTTAAAACCCAGCAGCGGAACTCGCTATTGACGGTAGAGCCCATGCGAACAAATTCGTCATGTACAATGCTGTGAATGTCAAAAAATATTATAAGTATGGATTTGGCCGACTTCCTCGCCTTTCTCGGTCGTGAAGATGATCGGCCCTTCCAATGTGAAAATTGTTGGTTTCTCCCACGATCGTACCCGTACACCCATAGCTTAAGTTTCGTCACCGGTAATGATTCTTGAAATGAAGGACGGATTATCCACGATACGCTCATGGAGTTCTTGACAGACTTCGATGAGGTGTTCCTTCTGTTCCTGGGTCAGCAGCCTGGGAATGAACTTGGTAGTAGTCATGTATTGTTCTCCGATGATACTTTTGCACAAGTTGCCGAATTGTTTCGACATTTTTGGGTGCTGTACTCATTGAAGATCTCCTGATCTCTCGTCGTCTTCCAGTGATGTTCTTCCGCTCTTGAAGCGCGCGTGCCACTCAAAATACCCTGAACGATTCATTGCAGCATCGCCGTATACTTGCCAAATCATCTCTGTGGCGGATTTGCCAATTTTACGTAGAATTTCACCTCCACTCGTTACTCTATCTTTACTATCCATGATGAAATCGCAGACGTGGTAACACAAGAATAGCACGTGGTGAGAATAGCAGCTCTTGATAAACATAGGACGATGTCTCTTGGCATACTAATTTAATGAAGGTCGGTGCTCCCTGCGCTTGTGCGTGCAGCTTTGCGCTGCCATCTGCTGGCGTGTTACACAACTACTCTGGAAACTTTCTGATACAACCTCGAACATCTGACAGCCTGTGTCGACATGGTGGTAACGAAGAAACACAAAAACTTGCTCAGTAGTCTCCGAGCTGTGTTGGTAAGTCTGCTGTAGGGCAGTCAGATCTAAGGTACGTATGATGAAAACAATACATAAGCAGATGTCGAACACTTCGTGTAGCTCCACAGGCCGTACACAATGATGGGTCTTTGCCGCGAAGTAGAAACCCATGTGTTAAGTGTAAATGTCTAGTGCGAAGTCGTGTTAGAATTCGTTTCTTCTGTCGAGAAGTCCCTAAGCTGGTGGTTCAGACACCTAGTGCAGGTTTGAGTAATGTAATTTATTGTTAACTGCTGAGCTAATGCAACTGAGCAGTGAATAGCGAATGCAGATCTGTGCTGGGTATGGGATGAAGCTCTCTTCCTTCATGAGCAACAACTTTCGCTGCACGGTCTGCCTCTTCATGCCAACATTGGCTCGGAACCCAGCAGATTTGTACCTCACATTCCTGTGCTAATAGTCTATGACACGGTAAGAGGATTTTGCTGAACGGATGTTTACTTTTACATCAAGGAGGCTACTCTGAGAGTCAAAACAGATTAAAATTCTGCGTATAAGACATGCTGAGACATGACGTGAAGTTTGTAACATTGCAACCAGTTCAGCAGTGAATAATGAAGAAAAGATATGTAATTTAAAACCGTAAGTACGTGTAGTTGTAAAAGAGGGACATCCGACAGAATCAGCATCTCTGAAACCATCAGTAAAAAAAGACTGTCAAGTCTTGAAATTGCTTCGAGAGAGAGAGAAGAACTCTTTTTGAAATTCGTGAAGGCTGGTGCTTGGCTTCTTGTATTGAGCCATTTGGCAAGAAATATATGGATGAAGTACTTTCCATGGGGATTAGGCAGAAAACCAACTGCTATAAAGTGGGGACCTTTCACGGCAAAGTCATTCGAAAGTCCCAAAAGGTCTATTAGCGTTAGGCCATGCTTGACAACGTTAATAGCGGTAAGACATTCATTTTAGATTAGTAAAATAGCCGAGCATCATCAGCCGATGACGGCACTCAGTTAAAGATAGCATATGCGCTTTATAAAAGCTGGGAATAGGACAGCTGCGGAGTGAACCAGTTGCCAAATGTATGCTAAGAATATGTGGCAAGTCTGGCGGATCCATAAACAATGCACATACATAGTCTAACTTTGAACGGATTAATGTGCGATACAGTCGTAAACGGACAATACGATCAGCATCCCAACAAATACGGAACAACACTTTTAGAAGGTAGAGTGTTTGTAGACAGCGATATTTTAGTTCTCGTAGGTGGACAGTCCAAGTCGGTCGGTGATCGAACTGAAAGCCCAGAAATTCGATGTTGTCAACAAAATCCAAATGTATATGGCTCACACAGAGATCCGGGTGATATGCAGTTGTGTAAATGACAAGTAGACAGTCTTGTCGATGAAGAAAGTAAATCCTGTGGTTCTTGACCCCAACACGGAGATCACAAGAGCAGCAATAAATTGACAGATCGTTCACATACTTGCAGAGGCGGTCGGAGGGTGTGAATACTAATCAGAAAGTATCGATGTCATCAGATGTTGCTGATGGTAGAATGCATCCTGAATGCACTCTCAAGATGAACAAGTGGAACGAAGTTTTGGAAACCTCACTGCTAACTGGAAAGCAAGAAGTTAAGATTCCAAATATCACACTAAGCATGCATTGATCTTTTTCTCAAATAATTTGCATGAACAACTTGCTAAGGCAATTAGTCTGTAACTGGAGCTGGATGTAGTCTATTTTCCATGTTTCAGGATAGGAAGAATATATAGATGTGTTCAAATTATTAGACTCACGCTCGAAAAATGCAAAGTTGATGTTGCAGTCCTAATTTCGGAGTTCTAGAACATGTAATTTAACGGTTAAACCACCAACACAGGATCCTTCATTTATTTACTGTATAGTTGAAGTGGTGATAACGCCGTTGAACAGCATATGACATTAGTAAAAAGTAGGGAGTTCTCAAAGTGTTATTTCAGTTGCAGACAGCTATTGTGGTTTCTATCAACAAGTTACAATCTGAAATATTGCAGTTGCACAATGCGTTCAACAGCTCGAATGGGCCAGTTCAAAGTGATCGTGACGTTTTTTGTATATTCATCTTTTATTTTGTGAAGTCCTGTAATCGCGGCATAATGAGAAAAGCCAGACCTTTCTCGGCGTAAGGTGGAAGTTGTCGAAACACTTCTGGCGAAAGGAAGATATACACGACAAATTACTAGTAGAGTTGGGGTAGAGCAAAAATCTGTGAGTAAAATCTTCGTTGCGATGAGGAAAAAGCAAATGTATCAGCCAAATAGGGTTGGGAAGTGTGGGCGAAAACCAGAGCTATCGCTAAGAGATCATCAGAAAACTAAAAAAAGATTCGCTCTGGGAAACAGAAACGCAACTTCTGGACACTTAAGCATAAAAATGGTTGAGTGTGGTGTAGACATTTCGCCTGAAAATATTCGAAGGATTCTTTGTGCTGAGGGAATAAAAGCGCACAGGCCAAGAAAGAAAGCAAAAATTACTCCAATCATTGCAAAGAAGCGCCTCGAATGGGGACGAGACCTAGAACATTGGACTGCTGATAATTGGAGAATAGGTGTTTCAGTGATGAATCATGTTCTTCATGTATGTTGAATGTTTACAATGTGTGTGGCGTCGACCTGGGGAGGAATTCAAGTTAGAATGTCTCCAACAAACCGTGAAGCATCCTACTTCAGCATGGTCTGGGGTGTGATGTTTGTCTTCGGGCCTGGGAAACTGTATATAAACGAAGGAACAATGAAGCGCAACCAATACCTAAAAGTTCTTCAAGAAGAATTGCTTCCTCAGAATGCAGTCTGGTTTGATGACGCACGCTTCATCATTACGCATGCTGGAGCTCCATGCCACCGGGGCAAAACTGTGACAAAATTCTTCGAGAACAACGAAATTAGTGTTCTTCCGTGGCTGAGAAATAATCCTGATATGAAACGGATTGAAAACCATCGGAGCTTCATGAAGGAAAAGCTAAAAGAGAAACATTTTACAACCAAACAACAATTGATCGAGATCAACAATTTGTGGTATCATGATGCTTATTTGAAGTCAAAATGTGCTAAACTCGTATATAGTATGCCACAAAGGATAAAAGACTTAATAAAGAATAACGGATTTCATACGAAATATTAATCTTTGTGTGAGAGATCATTTTCTTGTAAGTATTCCATTTCATTTATTGTTTCTAATTTAGATACATACACTGTATAGTATTTATATTTGAATGTCACGTACGCATTTGTTTTATTGATAGTACCATGCCCACAAGAAATTAGAACAGAGTTACAGAACAGTAATTCAGACTAAGTTCAAACGCGTTTTCTGGCGTAAGAACAGTAAAATACGTATTCAGAAACTAAATGTCGAGTCTAATAATTTGAACACGTCTGTAAGCTTTACGCCACGCAGCAGAGAAGGACCCTTCAATCCAGATACAATTATGAATGTCTGAAAGACGTTTGCCAGTGGGAGGAAGATTCCGAAGCATAGCATAAATGCATGGAGTCTGGTTCAAGTGCAGTGCTTTTAGTGTAGTAAAAGCAGTGATAAGTTCAACAGAAGTAAAAGACTAATTGTAATAATCGTTATTTGGTGATGTACAACGTAAGGGTTTACATTCGGCTCGTGCTTCAACTTACAGGAAATCAGGTGAAAAATTAGTCGAACTAGAAACTACAGGAAAATGCTGATCCAATTCAATGGAAATTCACTTCTGGTCAGTGGGGAGTTTGTGTTGCATAAAGACCGTAGAAACGTCGACGGAAGTTGAATAACTCAGGAGGCGACGACCTTTGAACCAAACAGCACTCACTGGAGACACAATTGCGCTAGTTACGTCGTTTAATAGGTCGCAGTTTAATCAAGTAGCATGCTCTCGCCCAAAGGCGTCAAAAACTGTGTCAAATTGTCTGCAGTAGGAGCACGATTGAAGCGAAGAACTGCGTGGCGTCGTGGATGAATAGCTTGACGGATTTCTTCCAATCACCAAGGAACAGTACCTTTTCGAAGAGCCCCATCTAGCAATGGAATCATGGCATTAGCAGCAGATACCACACTAGCGTGGAAGGCCTCAAGATGTTCATCAACAAAAAGCTGAGGGTCTGGAATAAAGGCAAAGCTGCCAGAAAACTGTCCCCAGTCTGCACAGCGGAGATTGTAACGAGGCAAATGAATAAATTGTAAAGAATTTGATTTAATGTTTAGCATCCCTTTCAGCACCGAAGCTATATGAAACATGGGCTTACAGCTTAACGTGGGATCCGAATTAAACCGAACCCGCGTCCCCCACGCCGAGGCACGTACGCTAACTGCTTAGCCACGAGGGAATTCGTATATTATAAAGAAGGTAGCTCAGTGACAATGATCGAAAAGTGATTACTGCCACATAAATCTTGGTGAACATGCCACTGACGATTAACAGCAAGTTGTGGGCTGTAGACAGAAAGCTTCAGATGTTAATAAATCTTGGTGAACATGCCACTGACGATTAACAGCAAGTTGTGGGCTGTAGACAGAAAGCTTCAGATGTGAATATGTTCTTGTAGCAGTGATAAAATATATTGGACTGCCATCGTTTAATAAGATAAGGTGTGAAGTGTCGAGAAGTTCATCTGGATGGAAGCAGAATAATATTTATCCTGTATTTCAGCTGCTACTCCGCCAGCTGAAGGATCATCACCGTCGTTGTCATGGCGGGAAACAACATAAGAGCGAGTAGCAGTAAGGTGAGTTTCTTGGAGACAGAAAATGTTTCAACTCTTCGAAATGAGTGGAAGAGCCATTATGAGTTAGAACTAAAAGCGGCTGAAGGTTTACTATGTTTCCCCATTTTATTCTTACCTTTGAAAAGATCGAAATTACCAAGATCGTCCTCACCATACCTTCCATCTTGGAGGTATCACTTTGCGGGACTGAGTGATGGGTGTTTGAGTTTTCTTAACCGGAGGATCAAAAGACTGTCGACGTGCAGGTGTCTGTTTCACAGTAGATGTGGTGGGAGCACCAGGCTGAGATTTAACACATCAACTGAACGGTCTGATGTAGAGTTTGATTCTGTAACAGAGGACTTTTCAGGTCGTTTCGACGTAGATGCTGGTACACTTTAAGAATTGTTCTCTCAAGAATTGTTGAGCAGGATTCTCAGAAATTTCTTCAGAAATAGTGGTAGTTTGAGTAACAATGGATATTGGTGTCTGATATCAACAGTCTGTGTTCCGTGCGACCAAGTTGTTTCACAATACACGAACATGTGGAGGTAAAACAACTGAGTACTGATATCAACGGTTTGTGTTCTATGTGGCAAGTAATTTCACACCAAACAAACACATGGAGGTGAAACTATGTGCCAATTTGATGTGGCACTTGGCCTCAACGACGGAAAGATTTTCAGTAATAGTAAGATAATGGATTACTTTTTCATCCTTGACATATTTAGGCGGTACATTCTATGACGTAGATGAGTAGCCAAAATGCTGACATTTAACCCTTTTAAGATATATCAGTTTTTATTACGAAATGATAGTGTCTTCAAAACTCGATTAAAAGAGAACTAAGAAAGCTATTTAGTTCCGTTTTATTATTATTATTATTATTATTATTATTATTATTTTATTTTACAAGAGGGGAGACATTGACGAAAGCCTTGGAAGAGTCTATACGCTTCCGAGCGTCGGAACATAGGGGAGTATGACATCATCATTTTACAATTCCTTTATGAGGTCTAACTTCAACATTTTTTGGTGACCTTCTCTTTAACCCTATATTTCTGAAGTTTTATCAGTGGACCCTTTAGTTCTTATCTGAATTTTTTCGAATCTCTTCGTCAACACAGAAGGGGGGTTCAGAGGAGCTAAAGGGTTAAAAAAAAAGGGATATTTCTTGACCAAAAATCCCACTTTCGCGATTATTGCTCCGCTCGGGTACATGATAGAGACATCTGAGTAGTACTTCCTGAAAGTCTACTCGATTCTGAACAAAACGACGTATGAATCATCATTCTACGATTATTACGGACGTGTCAGGGATTTTTTTTTTTTACATAATATCCTTTTTGTTACTACTGTAATTTGGAGCGCTTTTCCCACATGGGAAAATATTTTCCCCGCCCTTAGTATTGAAGATAGGAGATTGGTATTTGTCACAAGTAATTAGTACCACAAGTACTATTTTTGCAAGTGATTTCCAGATCTGTAATTTACCCAGGGCCGCGCCAGAGGGCCTCAAAATGAAAAAAAAAAAGGATTTTTCACAAAAATTCCTATTTTCCTCAACTTTTCCCTCCTTAGAGACATGTGAGTACTACTGTCTGAAAGCCTACTCTATTTTGAAGAGAACGGCGTATGAATCGTGATCCTACGATAATTAGGGACGTGTCAGGAAATTTTTAAATTTTGTAGGGTTCATTTTAGGGAAATTTTTGGGTGTTTTTTGATTCTCTCCCAACATGGGCAAAAAATTTTCCCGCCCTTAGTATTGAAGACAGAAAATTCTAATTTGTCACAAGTAATTATAAACATACCACATTGACTTGACACTCAGTCTTCCGTTTCAGGCGCTGCTATCGGCTGAAGGAATTCCACTCTCTTTCGCTGAGTCTCTCTCGCTTAGCAGCTGCTGAACACTTATTGGCTCAACGCGTGGGTGTGTCGGGGTGAGAGCTTTAGTTCGCATTTTTGCCACGGCTCAAGACATTTTGGCAGCACAGTAGTACACTACGTAGTATTTTTCAAGATTTTTTCAGGTTTGTGCGCAGACCTAGGGGAGGGGGTTCAGGGGGCCCCAAACTTTGAAGGTTTTTTTGTAAAAAAAAAAAAAAAAAAAAATCCCGATTTCCCTTCAAGAAAATCCCCTCAGGTACATGATATGGACATGTGAGTGGTACTGTTTGAAAGCCTACCCTATTGTGAACAAAACGACGTATGAACCATAATCCTACGATAATTATGGATGATGCCGTACCTTCTTGACTGAAAGTCAATAAAAACACCTAAAAAAATTATCTTAAAAGGGTAAAATCAGCGAAATGAGAGGAATGTATGGTCTCAATTTTAAGCGATAATATGCTACAGTAAGACTGAGAGGTGAGTGTGGGATGTTAAACGTAATGGTAGAATCTGTCGATTGTAGGTTGCCACTCTTGTGGGCGTGGACTCGCTTAATGTTCACAGTATGCTGCAATAGCAATTCATCCTTGATCTCAGCTTCCGACAAGCTTCGAAAGACAAAACAAGTAATCACGGCTTTGCTTATATCCAGTTAATAATACGCTTCAACTTGTATTGGGATTAGTGATGTGAGGTGGAAAATTTTCTGCTATATTTTTCCGGAATGTTTTCCGTTCTAAACAAATATCAGTGATCAAGTAATAATTCTTCATTAACCATAAAACTGACTGAATTCATGTATAGAAATGTTAAAAAATGAAAGACTGTTTAAAGAATCTGAAAATTTTCATGACAGAAAATTTCCAGTACTATATAGGAACAAGTAAAACAATTTTTCATGAATCGAAAAATTTTCTTTCGTGTATGGAGAAATCGAAAAAGATTTTATGGGTCGGAAGATTTTAATCATTTTTAAGCAAAAAGTAAAACAACTTTGTGAATCGGAAAGTTTTATTGCTCTATAGAAACAAGTGGAAAAACTTTTCATAATCCGGACAATTTTCAGTATTATGTACAGTGATGTTAGGTGGAAAATTTCTCAATATATTTAACTGTACATTGAGCTATAAAATTAAATTCCTATAGGGGAAAGTTAAGTAGCACCAAATTGTAATTTTCCAATTAGCTTTCGGGAACCGGAAAATTTTCTATTTCAAGCTGGCAAGTAAAAATTTATATACTGTTTCTCTCTCTCTCTCAGTGTAAGTGTGTGTGTGTACTTTGTAGAATACATAATACTCAAAATAGTTTGTAGAATACATATATTCCATCCCATTGTTTAAAATGTAACAAGAAAGCGAAAAGAAACCTTTGTGAATTTATCAGTTATTTCAAAAACAGAAAATTCCACGATTTTTACACATACAGGCCTGCTACGTAATGAAATAACTACATAAAAATTCCTTATGAAGATGATTTTTGCATAACACAAAATAAGAAGAAATGTTTTCATTTTATTATGTTTAACACTCGTAAATTATAACTTCGGTATTGGAGTTTTGTATAATCAATATCTTAGAGCAGATATTTTGTATTGTAAAACAACCATTATTATATATACACAAAATGTATTAGAAATAATAACTATTCGATAGAACAATGTATATAAGAAAAAAGAACTGTGTTTTTTTTTTAAATTTTGTAAATTAAAATGAAATTACTTGTTGCTTTTAGAACGCAGCGCTTTCTTTCATTATTTTACGAGGCGCATCCAGAAAGTAAGTTTCCCACGTGTCCCATAGCTAGGAAACGGTATGTTGCGCGAAGCGACTACGTGTACGTGAGAGAGTACGGTCCTAGCATGACACATGCACTAGCGGAACTTCCCTAGTTCTCTCAGTAGCGTCGTGGCAGTGGTTGAAGATGGACGTTCTTATTCCACCTCCCGCCGCGTGTGAAGTGCGAGCACTGATAAAAGTTTTTGAATGCACAGGAAATCCATCGTTAGCTGTGCCAGGTCCATGGGCCTACCTGCATGAGCAAGCAGTTCCTGCAGATTTTCCGCTCCTTATTGCACACAACTGTCACGGAGTGCCTGTTGATCAAGAAGTTTTGTGTTGAAGCAACTGACCATAGGGCACAAAGCAAAGCGCACAGGGTCAGCATTGACATTTTTGCAACGATACAGCTGACGATGGATTTCAATCGGTGCTACGCCCTGTGCATTCAAAAACTTTATCACTGCTCGCACTGCACACGCGACGGGAGCTGGAATAGGAACGCCAATCTTCAATCACTGCCACGACGCTACTGAGAGAATTAGGGAAGTTCTGCTGGCGCATGCGCCATGTTAGGACCTTACTCTCTCACGCAGACGCAGTCGCTTCGCGCAACATACCGTTTCCTAGCTATGGGACGCGTGAGAAACTTACTTTCTGGATGCGTCTCGTATTGGAAGAACAACTACGCAAGTCAACTTGCTTGTTAGTTACATTTTACTTTCTCTTCCGAATGAATATATGAATAAAAAATGTTTATTTCCAGAAAATGTTCAGTATTTCTTTTCATGAGTTACTTAAACTGGAATTTTATGTAGTCAAAAATTTACAGTAGGTACTTTATATTATCTCTACTTATTTATATAAGATTTATATACATGTAAATCCAGAAAAGTAGTGAAGATATTAGAAAACTTCGTCTAACGTGTATTAGACTGACGAAATATGATTTTGTGAGATCAAAGGTTAATTCTGAGGGAAGAAACATTGCAGTTTTTGAAACATTTTAGCAGAAATGAAGAATCGTTAGATTTTCACATCATGAAACCTTTTTTCAGACAATATTTATTACCAATAAATTTTACGATTAAACACGATGTAGGAATAAATAGAGTATGTTTTTATGAATAGGAAAATTTTCAGTTTCAAAATTTTCTGGAAAATTTTCATCACTGATTGGGGCTCTGCCCAATCTGTTGCATTTGAGCAATAACTTCGATTATTTGTCATTTACAGTCTGTGTAAGAAGAGTACTATTTATAAGGCTGCGAATATGCTCCGATGAAAAAGTTGCAGTGGCAATTGGCAATGTTGCAAATGTCTAAGTAGAATAAACAGTGAAAGTTTATTCAAACTACCAGCAGTTTCTTCCTTTGCATCCTTAATAACCAAATATCGTGGGACATGTTCCACGATCTTTTCCTCGCTCGCTTTTTCTAATTTATTATTTGTATCTGTGCTTTACGTGGGTTTGATGCTGTACTGTTTTAAAAATAACCATTACCTCATCCACTTCTAGTCTTCGTTCTGAAGACTCAACAAGGCGGACAGGTACTATCTACCATAACCTCTGTCAGACAGCTGAGCGATGACTCCGAGCTCAATGTACGTGGAGCCAGCGCCACTTCTACCCTCGACTGATAAGTACTTTTACGAAAATCACTGTTCCACTAGCTCATGGTAGAGGTTAGGTTTCTCTGCAGGTCCAGCATTCCCAATTCCTAGCTTTCCCTTTCAGGACATCACTCCATTTAGTACGGAGACGGGCCAACAAGCTTCACTCCACTGTTTCAATTCTCCAGGACAACCGACATCAGATCCAAGAATCAATACCAGGTCAAAATATTTAAAAAATAGAAACCCAGCTCACAAATGTTTGCCAAGTCACAACAGAAAATCAAACCGGCTTCATCCGAGGCATCATATTGTACAGTAAGAACATTCCCCTATGACAGATTAGTGATCTAGGTGATTATCCGCAACAGGAGTTTTACGGAAAAGGTGATGAGCCCCCCAACCTGGAGGAGCAGTGGCTATTGCAGTTCCGAAGAGATGGGCGGTAGGAAGGGTCATCACATTCCCGACGTCGGGATGGAATTCATGGAAGCAGACGACCTTGAAAAATGCCTGTCAGCGAGTGAGAAAAAATCGCCATGGTATCATGCTCTAGGATGGTACGTGTATACTAAAATTCTAAAACTACATTCCTTGACTTTTTCGTGATCTTTTCTTCACCAAACCATAAAATTTCGTAACACTCAAAAACTAGCAACAGTACCTATATTCTTTAGCACTTATCTTTATCTTATCTCTACTTTCAGTATGTTCACTGTATATAGTCTGTTTTGTTCGGTAACTAGCTACCAGCAAACACTCACAAATCCACTGATCTTAAAATTGCATATCTAAATACACATGATGTACATATATTGACAAATTCTTGGCAATCCTTTAAAAATGTCACACTGGCTATAAATAGTTCCATTCAATGATGCCAGCTGAAGGAAAATCTCAAGAATGAATCTCGGTGTGAATTAGGTCGAATTTTCATGCATGCGATAGCAGCGTGCTTTGCCTGCGATTTGGTAACATCTAAAGCCGATCATAAACATTTTTGGCGATGAACTTTGACGTTTTATAAAACAAAATTTTCCATTCTCTACTTATATTTGTACAGATTAAAAAAAAAATCGTGACCCAAAGCTAAATTTCGTGACTTTTTTCAAGTTTCATAACAGTTTTCTAATTTCGTGACCGTGATCGATAGACATCCTGTAGTAGAAGCTGAGGTGTGGAATGAAGCTTGTTCCTATGATCACCAAATGAAACTCCATTGTTGGTGCTGGCTTTGAATTTTTAACACAATGTACTATCTGAATATGTTTCCATAGATCAAGAAGAAGTTTCCATGCAAGAGATCCACGGCTGTAATTAATCACTACACATTTACATTTTTTTTCAAGTTTTTTCCTATTTTTCTACAAACTGGACAGGAACAACTTGACAGATTGTTCCTACAAAAAAATTGGTTATTTCTTATTACACTTACATATAAATCTTGCGAATCTATACTTAGGACCACGTCAGTACGTCATTCCTTCCAAAGTTCAAAAATGAAGACAGATTCTCCGGACTTGGCACCTGGCGCAGAAAATTACTACAGTGCAGGATTTCACCTTATCTGACAGTGATACTGAACGAATTTTTCATGAAACTTTTATAACGGTGGCGGTAGCTATCAAGAAGTGAACGAAATTATTCACTTTACAAACTTTAACACTCACAGTAACTCATCATTGGTGAAGAATTATAACAACTTGATCACGAAAGTGATCAATAATGAGTACAACAAGAAACATAGTTTGATTCTTGTCAAATAATTAAAATTTGCAGTTATCAGCCTGTGATTATAAGGTTTAGAAACATTTCCAGCGGTCCGTGAACGGTTATCTTGTAAGGTATTGTTCTGCAAAAACGAAACGTTTCATTTCAATAACTCTCGAAACAGCAGCATCTTGTTTCCACCTTAAAAAAAAAATCTAATTCCGTACTACAATTGTGATAAACGGTGCTTCGTTTAGATGGTATGTTTCATTTGATTTTCGTGTAACTTTCTACATTAAAGTATTTTCGATTATAGAATCATTTTACTAAACTTCATTACAGTATTAACTGGGAAAGAGTTGCGGGAAATAAAACATTTTGGAGCCATGTATCTTAATTAGTGATGGATACAAAACCGGTTTATCATTCAAAACCGGTTTCGGTTGAAATGTTTTGCTTCATTGTCAACTTGTTAGGAATGGGTATTCGGCAAGAATCACATTGGTCTCCACAGAAACCCAAAAATTTTGGAGAATTTGTTCCGGTGAAAAAAAAAAAATTCTTCAAAGAAAACGGAAATGGCGGTTTTTCTACAAACCAGTTTTGTCATTCCTAATCCTCAAGAACATACTTATATATCAATACAATTTACACGTTAAGAATCGCGTTAACACAATTGAAGTATTTCTCGATTATATTTCTCAATAAAAGCTGTACGTCATCAGCAAAACTGAGTATACTCACCTAATATGCACTTTTTTTTGAATACCTTTAGAATCAATTGAAGCATTCCGGATAGTAAGGGCGAAACAAAGATTTAATTTCTGAAAATGCACGCTGAACTATATACAAAGAACGTTGTTTTTTTTTGTTGTTTTTTTTATTTTTTCTCATAAAAATCCTGTTAGTTTGGGAAGACGAAAATTTTCGCTTTTTTGATTTTTTTAAAAAAATGATTTCTTATTCAAGTATCACATTCGTTTTCCTATAGTGAATTCTACAATTTAAAATCTGTATTTACGACATTCATTACTTATTAGTTCCACGTTCAGTTAGAGGCTGACTATTTCTACTGACATTCAGACCAGCATCTTATTAGTGGCCAGCAAGTGTAAATTATGCAACCAAACATACAAACCTCATGTTGGTTGCCTAACTAACTTGCAAAGTGCCTGAAAGTTATACTTCTTAATATTTTTGTTTTATTTTTAGTGGGTGCCTAAACAAAATGTATCGTAAGCTAAGGAACAGATACAAATCCACTTTTGTTTAGGTATAGAGTTTCGTTTACATCTCGTTCTGTGGTCGCGAAACACTTTATTGCGACCTTCAGATACTCTACTAAACATGATGTATGTTCAGTTTACACAAAGCCACAGACGGACACTTAAGGTATGTACGTTTCATCGTAGTAAAAGCTCATTATTTACAGAATTTGTTCTTTCTTCAGCGTTATATCGTGTCACTGTATGTATTTGAAACAGGAAACTTGGGTAAAGCGTTTTAGCCTCCTCCCGCTCGAATTTTACGGCCTCAATACATTATATATATTATATATATATATATATATATATATTATATAGATAGATAGATAGATTTGTTCCGCGTAACCCAACATTTAAAAAAATGTCCTTAGCTTCAAAAACGTTACTAACTCAAGTTTCAGGTTATGTACAAAGTCTAAAGGATAATTTTGCTCCACTAAGTCTGACTGCAACATTTTCAGGACACTATTAAATTTTCACGAGAACTTTTTTGTCACAGATCATTACTTTAATAGCTCTAACATTTGGTACGAACTAGAACACCCATTTCACTCCCCGATTTCCCCCCTTTTCTTTCTTAACAAGTGGTCGATTATAATCGACTATTTAACTCTGAAAAATTTTTTTTTCTTAAAAGAAAAAGTCGATTATTTTTCCTTTGCACATCTACTCCGAATGGTACTTTCTAAGGAAAAGAAGATCGACTTTCACTATAGGTAGAGAACTGAGTGCCACAGAGCAGTTTGGTATTACTACTCAATACTTCAAATATAATTTCCCAGCGTTCAGATTGCACGTAACTTCAGTTGAGTTTGGTTTTGCTATCCGGAACGCTATAATGCAATTTTCACCATTACACGACGAATTTGTTCTCTTTATGTCGATTCGTTCTATATTATTAATAGAAACACACCTAACTGGTATACCCATAGTTTTGCTGATGACTGCACAGACACTCTTCTTTGTGTTCCGACTGAGAATACCACTTAGAGTCTGCTTACGTTGTATTTAAACAAAACAGGAAAAAAATGTTAAACTATTCATTATTCTGTTTCCTACAATATACAACCGGAAATATATATGTATTTGAACTTGGTACTCACACTTCCTGTTTGGTCGGAAGCATATGAAGCTTATTGGTAAATTATGATACTTTCTTGATAAGAAAGTGATGTCAGTTTCCTGCTGTACGTTTACATACTGTATTTAAAACTATATAACTATCTTCATTGTCGTGAATTAAGTTTTCCATTTTTCTTCTTGCTTTGCTTTTTAGGTTATTATTTCGAAGCCTTCGTAGGATCGAAAATAAGTACACTTGATTGATTACTAGCGGAATTCACGGCATGAAACTAATAATTAACGTAAGGTATCCGTGTACTCTTATTTTTAATATACATATTATTTGACTCAAAAATTTTCTTTGAGATTTGATTCATGGAGTGTTGTGCTTTTCAAGATTTCAGCTTCAGCATATTTTTAAAGAATGTATATAAAGTTGTATCATTTAACACACACATGCTACTGTTCATAATCATATAGTTTCAAAAAACAAATTTGCAAAATTGACCTTCCTTAACTGAACCACTTGTTAATTTGGACAGTTTATCTGGAACTATGTATAAATGGTCAACACAGATTTCACCATATGTATTTGCACGCGATTAATAAAATAAAACCTAATTAAAGACAACATATACATTATCTAAATGGGAAACGAACTCGAGGCCAGCCAAAAAAGAGATTGTGTTAATAACGATATGGTGCAGTGTGCTGTCACAGCGGATATAACACAAGAAGAGGAACAGGTGGGGGATAGCGATCCGAAAAGCCAACCCCCAGCTAACTGGGGAGAAAAACGCTTTGAAAAATAAGATATATAATTATTTGTGTGTTATTTTTTCATATGCAATTAATTCTGCAAGCAATACAAGTAATAACACTGTCTCCAGAAAAAAAGTTCTTACTTTTTCCTAATGTATTCTTGTTAGTAATTTTGAGAACGATTTCGGTATGTTATCAAGAACTACTCTAAGTCAAACGAAACTATTTACGATTATCCATGAATACTGCACAGTTAAGTATTGAATTAAAGACGGAACTATATTTCGAAATTGGTCGAGGCAAACAATTGAGAGTACTCAACACTAAAGAACCACCTAATAATTTGTCTCTTTTGGTTACATACCGCAGTTTGATAGTTTGACTTGAATTATGTCCAATAGCTAATTCGGATTTTACTGAAGAGGATAAACTGAGGATTTGTATGAATATTTATATTTAATTTTATTTTAAAGCGCACACAAACTTCAACAGTTTGGATTTGTAGATCATTCAAATTCTTACCGTAATTTTAGCTGAAAAACTGATAAATATTAGTTAAAATCCTAATGAAACGAAGTGTTTATGAAAAATGGAAAGTTTCCTTGGCTTCCCAGACACTAGCAAATGCAGGAAGTACCTAGAATTTCTGCAAACCTTTAACGTATTAATATTCTCAGAAAGTCCAAGAATTTCGTACCTTTCGATCTGAATCAAATCATCAATATTCTAAGTTTCTGCTCTAGTTGCTTCCCAATTGCTCTAAACAATGATCACTTCTTTACATGAGCAGCAGTGACACTCAGTCTGGATTTGAAAATTGAATGCTCTCTATTCAACTCTTTATGTAATACACGTTGCTTTTCCAACGATGATTTTTCAAACGGAAAGTCAAGGTTTGAAGTTGTGTGTTGGTTTCGTATCAAAAATTACTAAAGGCAATTTCCTATTTTGTAGGAGCTTTAAGGTTTCTTTTATTTTTAGTCGAAAACCACAAGATGAAATAACATTGCAATATGCAATTAATTAGAACACGATATGCAGTTTCCTGTTAGTTTTAATAATCAGGCTTTAAAAACAGTAAAATTTGTATAAAAATATTATGGGAGAAAAATGATGATTTTCTAAAAAGCAGACATGTTTCATACATAACATTCGTACCTTAAACCTCTTGTCCTGCAAGACTTTTTTGATAGCAACCAGTTCACCCGTGTCGCATAGTTTAGCTTGGTATACCACACCAAAGCTGCCATTTCCTATCACTTTGGTATCCGTGTATGATACTTCTTGGGGCCGATCAGGCCCTTGACCTGGCGTTGCCACTACTGTTGTCACCTTATTTCCATCCTTGCCTGAAAGAAGAAATAAAATTTTGTTCAAATATTGGCCATCAGTTCTACCCTAGATATAAAAACATGCAAAAGCAAATATTAACGAAGCATATCAAAGACATGGCTTTCGAATAAATCGCATTCAATAATTTAGGTACGTTGGTTTAAACTCCTACTGATATAAGATGCTCCAGTAATTAGTACAAAGGTTTCTGGACACTTCTTTTCTTAAAATCAATGAAATTTACACTAAAAACCCAATGGCTATTAGATCCACTCATTGAATGAATACTTGAAGTAAAGTCACTTGTTCTTTTTCACTACTCTGATAATCCCTGAAAAAATTGGTACATGATCAAATCTGGTTTAACAAATATAAACACAGCCTATATAGGACTTCGGACAGATATTTAATTTTATCAAAATAACAGAAAAAAACTAATTTTCTGCATTCGTTTTAAATATTTATATGAATACATTAGCCACTTGACTCACAAACTAGAAGACATTTTATTAAATAAATATTAATTGCATCGATAATTAGTGTAGCAGTAACAAATGGACCCGAAGAAAGAAAAATGTACACATTCACAACTGAGAGTGCAATTAATCGATGAAATACAGATTCACATGAAATAACTATCTGGATCACTGTTTTATAATACAGCATGCCACTACAATTCTTCTACACAAAGAAGTTAGAACTAGGGAAATAACACAATTAACATAAAACAGTCCACAAATCAATAAATTTCAGTTTGAAGAATGCAGTTCAAAAAGGAGCACACAACAGAGAAAAATATTACATTCATTGACTACAAGAAGTCCCGTTGCCCTATCATTGATCAAACTACAGAATCCACCACACTGTAGTTACGATCAGCTGGCTGCTATCACCGAGCAGCTAAGTCAATACGTAAGTGATAGCAATGCCATGCACATAAATGTACATACCCTGCATTTCATACTAGTTATTTTTACACAATTTCATTTCATTCGTGAATACACTTCATATAAATGATGTGGCTATTTAGGGTGCAGTAGTAGGTTTGATTTCTAGTAAATCATCCATTAACAATTATGTCAAGTCGGCAACATTTTTTAAAAATATATATATATATATGTGTGTGTGTGTATCACATCTCAATTTCTAGCGCGCGAACAATAGTAAGTTATATTGCTTAGTGAAACGAAGCAGTTCTTGGCTGCCCCACCCACGACCAGCTGATTCCAAGTAGGTATACTGCGCATACCGTTTGGCGGCGCTCAGATCGAATCTCGCGTGATAAGTGTTGCTTTTAACAACCTGCATCGACAAAAAGGAAAAAGACGAGATTTACTGAAAGTTAAAATAACATGTGGAGCATGAACATTGCTTTCTTTTATTTTAAAGTAGCCACCCTGCTTTTTCTAATTAGCGGCTGAATTTCTTTCCTATTTTAATAGTATTTTTCTTCCATAAGAAATTCGATCCTTTGTCTTTAAATTACACAAACAAAAGAAATA
This sequence comes from Thermobia domestica, assembly GCF_964235325.1. Taxonomy (NCBI): domain Eukaryota; kingdom Metazoa; phylum Arthropoda; class Insecta; order Zygentoma; family Lepismatidae; genus Thermobia; species Thermobia domestica. Next base: position 120,719,688 of record NC_137462.1, on the reverse strand, counting down.
ACGTCCCCGTTTTACAACGACCGGTCAGGTTTTAGCCCACTTATTACATAAAGTAGATGGTGCAGCTAGTAGGGTAGGGATTGGGTGACCAGTTCTGTTTTGCGTAGTTCAAAACAAGGATACGGAGCATTGGAGTAGACTAATACAGATTTTCTTTCAGAAAAATTTGTTCAGGCAAGAGATTAAAATGTAAGGGGCAGCACTTGAACACTACTTGCTAACGGACATGACCTGCATAAAAGTGACATGTAATCGCAATTGATTTATTTTAACTCTGAGGTCGATTTGCCCACTCCACGAATCGGTTGAGAATTAGGACAAGTGGTATTACGTACACAACAGGACGCAGTGAACCGAACTCAGAAACTCTCCCTGCAACTGAGCCTATGTCCCCGAACCGAGCCTGTTCCTTACCGAGTTTGGCAACCAAATATAGCGATCTTTATCCTCACACGACGGGCTACTTACACACCAAATTTGGTCCAGATCCGGTCAACAGTTAGTGAAAAATACAGTACTACATTGAAGTCGAGCCTAGCCGAACTAAGCATGTCCCTGGCCGAGCTTGGCCACCAAATAAGCGAGTTTTATTCCTTAAACAATGGGCAATTTACCAAACTAGAATAATTTGGTTCATATTCGGCCAATAGTTGCAGAAATATAAAGTACCACATAACAGGCAAGCCGAGGTGAACCTGTCCACAAATTACAACGATCTATTCTTTTCATGACGGACTATTTGTCTACCAAATTTCGTTCAGATCCGGCCAGTAGTTACCGAGAAATAAACAAAGCAAGCTCCACCCACTACCAAACAGTTGTTCTTTAAGCAAAAATGTTCCGGGGGGACACACTTAGTATTCCGGGGGGCACTGCTGATACTATACTATTTATTATTATTTTGTAGACGTATAATTTTGGTCTCTTCCGGGGGGCACACTCACGAGCTTCGGGGGAAGGGGGAACAGTGCCTTCTCCCCAAAACAGGTCTGGAAGAAACACTGCCACCAAATATAGTGATCTTGATTCCTCACATCAAGGGATGCCAACCTTCTATATATTAAAATGCTACGTTTATATGCTTGTCCACAATCCTTTCGACAATGAGATCTCGAAAACCACATGTGCTAGAAACGTGCCGTTTTCGCGGTCGATTCCAAATTTTGGTAGATTGTCCAGTTTTCATTCAAAATTTTCAAAAACGGTGTGGTCGTTGTTCTATCCAACATTTTAGGGGCCGTTTTAAGCCCATAATTAACATTGTTGAAGGCCGAAACTACTGTTAGGCAACCAGTAGAGAAGTTACGTATGGCGGGTTGACGGACATTGCAGGCACTTTGCTTAAATCGGAAACCTATTGCATGCTGACAGTTTCAAAGGCCTCAAGAAACGCAGTGAGGCGTACTCGGACGGATATGGATTTATTAGGGAAAAAAATATTTCCCCTTAATATCGTGTTACTTCTACAAATTTGCTACAAACTCACTCCAACATCTGTGCATAGCAATTCACTTTCTTTGTGAGTCTCCTATCCTTTACTTGTGTGAGTAAGGAGACATCACAGTGGGAAGGAGATTCATGATCATAACAGAACGATGCGCTCAGTAGACAGCGCAGGTTCAGCTAGTCTACCTATTAAAATGCTACAAAAGCTATAAAAACGCCTGAACTCCAACCTCTAACTTTTGATTTCAAACCTTTGACTCAGGGTTATTTGTGATTTTACGTTTAACAAAGACAATATTTTAAAGTATGTGTACCTTAAATGAATTATTATTTAAATGCTCTTTTTTTTTTTTTTAAAAAAAAAAAAATAAAGTTGATGTTTTAAAGCTATTGTTCAAACAAAGCCTTTGTATTTTAATAATCCTTCTCCAAAATCAATGCAAATGAATTGTATTGTCATCTTTGAGTTCTTTTAAACTACATGTTTGTGGCCAATCCTTTCGACAATGATATCTCGGAAACGACAGGCCCTAGAAAGATGACGTTTTCACTCCTCGATTGAAAATTTTACATAGATTGTCCAGTTCTAATTGAATATTTAAAAAATATATAGCCATTATTTCTTTATTACATTTTTACGGGTACACTGAAAATGTTGAAATTAAAAAAAAATTAAAGTATCATATCCTACGCATTATACATTCCAACACCATATTGTTGTATATACGGGTTGAATATGTCTCAGGCGTTTGTTTCATGGGCAGTCTAAGATGAATATTTTTGGAGTGTTTTGCCCAATCAACACCATATATATAACTGACATTATAATTAATTATGTATGTAACGTATTTGCTTATTACATACTGCATGCAAGAAGAAAGAGAACACTGGTCATACATGACTTGGAAACTCCAACCGGAAGTAGGCTTAAATTTTTCAAACAGTGAAAGATAATGAGTAAAAATAATCGAAAAAATCTCCCCTTTGTGACACTCCTTGCCGATTTTTTTAAATATATATCAAGACGTCTTTCACTTGTGTCTGTAAAGAGACATGTACAGATGTTGTGAGGAATGACAAGGAGATTCATTCTCATATCTGAATGATGAGCTGTGTAGACTAGCTGAGCCTGCGCTCTCTATCTATTAAAATGCTACAATACCAAGTAACGATACAATCAAGGGGGCAATACAAATAAAAATGTTGAGCACGCCACAGCGATATTGGCCGTTATCAAGGTCCGGGGCGGACGTATTAAGTGTACCGAATGGATGTATCTATCTTAGTTTACTATTGTTCTGTGCATATATTAAAATAAATGTGTATGTAACTTCACATTATACTCTAGAATTGAAGTTCTCAAGTCATCTCGTAACTAGGCGTTTACCATAATTTGGCCAACACCGTAAATCACTAAACAAAACACTTACACACTAGGATGCACCCTCTCGATAACAAAATACGTAGATACATCGAGCTATAATTTGACAATTAACACTGATTTCATTCTTATTTATGGCTCATTATCTCTATTTTCCGCCCCTAGAGAATTCTGTTGGCGTTGATTTTACATCTATGTATATGTATTCTACGAAAAATCCCATACATATTACTCTTTATCCCTTTCCGAAAAATTAAAACTCCCACGAAATGGGATTTTCCTCCACAGGTTGGCATCCTTGCTTACATCACGGGCAACTTGTCCACCAAATTTGGTTCAGATCCGGCTAGTAGTTACCGAGAAATAAAGTACCGCATGCATACACACACACACACACACACAGACTGAAGTGAAACTATAAGATCCTGTGTGTTTACGTGGAGAAAAAAAAAAGTTATGGCTTCACTACATAAGGCATTTCAAGATTCTTTCAATTTAAGCATTCTTGTTTCCTCTTGTTTCCTACAGAAGTCGGAACATTCACAGAGGTAACAACAAATCATTTTATGTTTGCTTGGGGACAGGGAATTATCCACCGATAGTGTGTACGTGTATGCGCTCCACCCGTTCGTCTAGTGGATATAGCGCGTTCCTTGGTGGAAGCGATCCTGGGATAGACTCCTGGTGAGGGAGCATTAAACATACAACAACAGATGGTCTATGGCTAATTGTCCTCATAGTACTGTCAAGAATATCTAAGCCACTGCTTTTGCACTTTAAATTTTGGAAAAACACTTACTTTTCGTCTCTGACAATCTGTTTCAGGAAACTTTACACCATGCAGAATTTGCAGCAGTTGTCGGCACACATTCATCATTCTCCTCTGGGCCTGAGCTGGGGCTAACTGATTTCACACAATGTTGCAGTTCCTGATGGTTTTAACCATTTTGTGAAGACGATGCCAACAATGTAATGGGACATGTCAAGTTGGTTTGACAAGCGTCGTCGTGGTCAATGATATGTTACACGGCCTGAGAATCTGTTACCCTACGGCAACCGAACCTTGGCTGATTGTCAACATTCTTACAACCTGCAGGAAATTTCTGGGCCGGACCTTCTTCCTTCATATGACAAAATTTTCGGGTTGCTGCTGCAACATTATGATCAAGTTCCAACTAATACAATAACAGTTCACATATCAGACGCACGCTGCAGAACACTCATAATCACTGCCACTGAAAACAGACTGAATGAAGATACTGACAGAGAAGTAAGTTCCGTGTTAAACAGCCGCTTGCCACACTACCTATTGGGCCAGTTAGACCTAGTACTTACAGTCGACCATACCGTATACACGCGTTTGTTGATTGAGGTTGTGGAAATATTTTAAGACTTTTGTTCCACCCTTGTAATTTCCAACATGGAAACCACATTTTAGAAAGAGACCAGATCGAAATAAAGTTTATTTAGGAACCGAAATGCAGATGATACATTCAGAATTTGTACTCTATAGCTGGTCTCCCCTACAAATTTCTCTAAACAAGGTATATGACACACACACACACACACACACAAAAAAAAAAAAAAAAAAAAAAAAAGAATAAGAAAAAAAAGAAAGGAGGAAATTTGAATTGTTTGTAATTTCTTACTCGAATTCGACAAAGTTACATTAGAATATTTACAAAATTGATAACTATTAGACCTAAGCATAAACAACACAGCTGTTAAATTCACTGTCTCATACCTACCGCAGTAAAGCAGGATGTGATTTCAAAAGCAAGTCACGTAAAAATAAAACATGTATATGGATTATCTTTAATTGCGTGATACGCTTGCCAAATCTTTCCAAGAAAAAAAAACCCTTAGCATTAATATGAAAACGTTTAGGGAACAAAAAGTCAACAACCGAAATTTATTTTCAATCAAGTGACACTTCGAGTTGCAACTAAAGTGAACACGAACAGCTGTTACAATTTGTTCACACGGTTAATTAGGAATAACTACGGGCGTATCATATAAGCTGTTTTATTTGTCAAGATGTCAAGTAAATTAATTAATACCCAATCATAGGACTGGATTGTTTCTACGGCCTTGTTTTAGTCTCTGAAGAGACTGATAGTCGTCCCTAAGAATAACACAACAACAATCTAAAACAACAGTACAAGGTTAATTCGAATTTAGGGCTATCTCATAAGTAGGGTTAAATTAGCCGAATTTAAGCATTATACGTGGGCCATCCGGAAAGTGGTACCCGTTTTCGCCGCATGAAGCGCTGACGACTCGGGGAGCCGATGGGCAAGGTCAGACAGCGTCAGTGGCTTGTCTGTCTGTTCTGTACGAGGTTGCGTGACGCTAGCAGTGCCTGTGTTGTGTCTGTGCTCGTTTATGATGATTAAACGAATTGAGAACCCCGCCAGTTGGGAAGTGAGGGCCGTGATTAAATTTCTTAATGCACGAAACGTTCGACCTTGTGAAATTCATCGTCAATTAAAGGAGGTGTATGAAGACAATGTGATGGACGAGTCGTCTGTTTGGCGCTGGTGTCGCAACTTCAACCTGGGGAGGGAGAGTACACAGGGTGTCTACTAAAATTCCAAAATGAAATTTCGTGACTTTTTCGTGACCTTTTCTTTACTAAATCATAAAATTTCCTAATATTTTCAAGAGCGAATTTGGGTGCGAATTAGGCTGATTTTTTATCCATGCGATTAAAACGTACTTTGCTTGCGATTTGGTAGCGTCTAAAGCCGACCGTAGACATTTTTGGTGGTGAACTTTGACGTTTTATAGAACAAAATTTTCCAATCTGTACTTACATTTGAACAGTTCAAAAAAATCGTGACCCAAAAGCTAAATTTCGTGACTTTCGTGACCGATAGACACCCTGGTACACAACACGACGAGGAGCGTTCAGGGAGACCATCTGTCATTACAGACGAACTGCTGAGGTCAGTAGACGAATGCGTGAGGAACGATCGGCGCGTCACAATTGATGAACTCTGTGAACATTTTTCTGATGTGTCTCGAACAATTGTTCATGAAATTGTCAAAGACCATCTGCATTATTCAAAAATCTGTGCAAGGTGGGTCCCTCGCATGCTCACAGATGAGCACAAAACCAAGCGTGTGGCCGCAGCACACGTTTCTGGGACGTTATTCCGATGGAGACTCTTTCCTGAATCGCATCATTACAGGGGACGAAACATAGGTTTGTTATGCACCACCTGAGAATAAACGACAGTCCATGGAGTGGCATCACGCTCATCCACCAACAAAAAAAAAAAAAAAAAAAAAAAAAAAAAATCAAAACAGTTCCGTCCACCAGGAAACTCATAGCAACCATATTCTGGGATCGACGAGGTGTAATGCTCATTGATTTTATGGCCCGTGGAGAGAGAATTAATGCTAATGCGTATTGTGAAAAATAAAAGAAATTAGGGCGGGCAATACAAAATCGACGACGAGGTCTGTTGACTACAGGCGTCATTCTCCTTCATGACAATGCCAGGACCCATGCAGCTGCGAAAACACAACTTCTGCAGCAATTTAAGTGGGAAACCTTCGACCATCCACCGTATATCCCGGACTTGGCCCCTTCGGATTTTCATCTTTTTACGAAGCTTGAAGATTTTCTGGCGGGAAAAAGATTTGACAGCGATGAAGAACTTAAACGAGGCGTGACTACGTATCTCAATACGCTGGCGGCGGAGGACTATGACGCTGGAATACAAAAACTCGTCACACGGTATAACCAATGCCTCAATTTGCTTGGTGATTATGTGGAGAAGTAGTGTAAAGCATGCTCTTTCCAATAAAAATGTGTACATTTGTTAATATGTACTACTGTCTTTTTATTGCACAAACTGGTACCACTTTCCGGATGGCCCTCGTATATCAGACTGAAAGTTCAAAATTGAGATGTTTATTGTGATTTGAAAAATAACACTATGTAACATGCATCATTTTGTACGATGACTCTGCGGTTTTCAACACCATCATAATTCCGTCGCTACAGAACTTGTGTGGTTTGATTTTAATACAAGAAAAAAAGTAACAGATGTTTTCACATGCCTTTTTTAAAATTATCGTTATTTAGGGAGTTCTTTACACTCAAACAAATGATAATCTGACGATGCTAGGCCTGGCCTACACGGTGGATGCATTAAAACACGCCAGCCAAATTTTCTCAATTTCTCATGGGTCATTAAAGATGTATCCGGTCTAGTGTTGTCAGCGTGGTATGCGACACCATTTTTATTGACCAGTTCCAGCCGTTTCTTTTGACTTACTAGGTGCATTCACGCTAATTGTCGACAGTATAGGTCCGACCTATCGTTCTGCCCAGCGGAAGTAGTCCATGACGCATGATGCGCTTCCAATCCAAAAAATGTAAAGCATAACCTTCCTAGCCGTCAATGTGGTGTTTGCTACAGCTTGTGGAGTTTCTCTATGCTTTGACCATGATCTTTTTGGGGATACTGTCGTGGGTTTCCATTTTTATCATTCGTAATCAGCTGCTTCAAAAATGACTCCAGTTTGGTATGTTTCAATATTGATTCATAGAGAGAAATTCGATCAAATAAAAGTTTATAAGTGGAATCATGTGTCACCCAAACGTCTAGCTTCTTTTTGCACCTAGATTTCTCCAAATGGTTTAGCATTTTTTGGTGATGGATGTTTAGATAATAGCGAAGTCATGACTATTTATATGCAGGTCTTGCTTGACTTTTACCATTATATCATCCACCTTTGCTGTGATTGGCCAGTCAATGCAAGGTGCACATCTAACTCCAACTATCAGTCGTCGAATGACGTTAGGTCTGATCCCCTGCGACTCACATACCTTGAGATTTGGGACACTACACATCTCGTGCGCAAAAAGTTCAATATATTTTTAGACAGAAGAAAGATTTGAATTTCTCCTGGCGACGTGATTTTAGTAAATGTTTTCGACTGGTAGCCTGATCAAGATATTGATATTCGATGTTTCGAATGCAGTGTCAGATTTTTTTGAAAGATTTTTACTTGGTTAATTATCACATTCAATCGCATAAATGGTTTTCAAATGTCGTAATAATGCTGTTTACAGCAACATGATATTGCACACCGATCCAGACCGTGTGAAGTGCATTTAACTAACAGGAAAATACATTTATTGTGATTGATATGCAATCTAGCCATTTCTAGTAGCATGGCACAAACTTCCGTATACTCTTTGTACAAAAAATTTTCCAATTGAGAGTGCAGCCAGTCCAGAACTGATGTCTTAAGCACTTCACTATCGTTGAAACCCTTCGATGCAAGCCACATTTTCAGGTGAAGAAAAAGAAAGAAAATGCTGGGGGCAAGGTCGGGCTGTAAGGAGGATAACTGAATAGTTTCCATTAAAATTTTTGAATTGATTCAACAGTTGTGTGTAGGCGGGTGTTGTCATGAATCAGATTAATTCCAGAGCGTCGATTTCCTCTCCGCCGATTTTGGATGACACGTCGCAAATTATTCAGTGTTTGGCTATACACATCTACTGTAATTGTTCGTCCTGGCTCTAAGAATTTCACAAGAATCATACTCCTTTGGTTCCAAAACACTATTGCCATGATTTTGTGAACTGATAGTGTCCGCTTTAGAAGGACCAGAGTGCCGCCATTGCATTGATTACTGCTTTGACTTTCCGGTGACGTACGATATCCAGGTTTCATCCTCCGTCAATATGTGGGAAAAGAGGTCATTCATATCCCCACTAGCGGGCCAAGAAACCATTCTTTGCTCTTTGTGAGAATCTGTCGCCAATTTTGGCAACCACCTTGGACACCGTTTGTGATAACTCTGCTTGTCGGTCACAATTCCATCGACCACTTTTGCAAACACTTCTGAGATCTCTTTGTCGAGTTCCCGGCGATTGGATCGCACTTTCTCGTTAACGCATTCCACCAGATTGTCTGACTGAACACTAAGCTTTTCGCTAAGCTCATCTCATGAACTTATGAACACCCTTGCCGAAACACACTGCAATATAGCCTAACCTTCCCTTCACTCATTACTGTTGGTCCGTGAATGGCACACAATTCCAATTTCCAATGGATGTTAAATGTATTCTGTCCTTTGGCGTTTAAAAATTTGACAGATCTCACTTCACAGTTGAGAGGATTTTGTATTATAACAGCCATTTCACCTTACTGCTACTCGCACATACGCAACTCTACTCGGGCAATTCTATCTTTATTGCAAGCGCAGAATACTGGCACATGCTCAAATTAATCAGTTTTGCAAACCCCGCGTAAAAAATTAGCGTCCCTTTTTTGGTATCTATTTCGTATTATATAGCATGGTTAGAGATTGCTATATTGCTCAAAATGACTTACTTTACAAATATTTATCATGTATTTAGAATGAGCTCAGATATCAAATTACACACTGTAAACGGCATTTTTATCTTTATATCTATCAAAAGCTATTTATCTGATTGGATATGATAGTTACTATTAATATTACCTACGTAGTGTTTTGAAATAAAATCTTTCGATGAAAGTCAAATTTTCAATCCCTTCTACTTGTTTTATTTATTCGAAATACGCCGTATCGCGATAATGTTCAACATCAAGGTTCGTTGCATGCATACTATCCTGTCCGTCTCACCTGCACTGAAATACCTCCAACGCTTGTTTGCGAAATGGTGTTTGTGATACTGTAAAGTCCTTAGTTTGTACAGCGGGGGACACTTCTAAATGGTACACCTTAGCCGTAAATCTCCATATGGCTGTACCATTTAGAAGTGTCCCCCGCTGTACCAGTGAATAATAAACGTGGAATAAATTTTCGTTTAATATGTATGTTTGAAATACGTAATAGCGTGATGTAGTGTCGTTTTTTTTTTTAAAAAAAAAAACTTCATTAGCAACACTGTTTATATGTAATATTGCAGAGTATATCAGACGATGTCTCTCAGTTGACATCTGCATCGTACAGATATCCAATGACGTTTCAAGATATCCGCTTTCGTTTGCTTCTTTGTACATTTCTGTTACTCCTATTTTCTGTCAATGACCAATGTTTTCAAATATGTGAACTTTTCATCTTCTCCACAGAAAATTCTAACTTATTTCTTCTCTTTTGGTATTCCATTCTAATCAATTGGCTGAAACCTAAGTAACGTACATTATAAATATCCCAGGTATGAGCAACAAAAGATAAAATTTAACGAAAATACATTATTCGTTTTCAGAGGGGCCGCGGACCACATATCAGGAAACGCTAGCAAATCTTGGGAACGTTCTAGACCAGTGAGATTCAATTTCTAACGCATCGCGGGCCAGAAAAAAATAAGAACCACATTCGGGGGCTATTATCCACTTTTCCTTTCCCTTCCCAATGCTACAGTTCGATCAATGTTCGTAAGCCATACACTTGCTGAATCTCTGTTGTATTCTATTTATTGTTTTAAATGTCTACGTCAATTAGAGCGCGAGCTACAAACATTTGAAAGCAATGATTTGGAATTTGTACTTTTCTACCAATCGGTTCAGTATAAACGGCCATACTTTGCAGAATGGCCTTGGCAATCCAAATGGTAAGGAAACATTTTCTATTAAAAATAGTCTCAATTCAGATATACGTATTACGATGGCTAGCTACCATTCTGTTATGCATGGAGTTATATAAAAAGGAACAAATCATCATCAATTTTTTTATTTTCAATCGCCAGCTGATGAAATATACTCGCGGGCCGGAGGCCGTCATTTAACCATCACCTTTCTAGACAGACTGAAAAAGTTAATTTAATTAACTCTTAAGCATACATGAGAAAATGTGTAATAATTCTTGATTGAGAAACTATTCCTCTGAGACATCGAAACCGCTATTAAAAAGCAGAATAATACAAATTTTCAAGAATTTATTTCATTCCAGCCAACTAGTTAAAGCAAAAGAAGTTCTAAGGAAAGGGAAAATAATTATCGCCCCGATATTTAGGAAAACAGACACATTGCAGGAAAAAAGTGAAATTTTATTGCTTCCAATCTTTATAAAATCTTAGCAAACATTCTTGCAGAACGGCACCAGTGAGCACTGACACTGAACCTCTGTTCAATCTAAATCTTCATTATTAGGAGTATTAACGTGTTTCACAACTCAGTTGCTATAGTCGAAATAAATAAATAATACATTTAATAATATAGTCTAAACAAAAGAACTATAATAGACCACAAATATATCCCGGCTTTTCATTTCAAATCGAGATTAATGTCAGCATTGCAGAAAAACAAAGTAAACGCATCTAAACTACACTCATAGTGATGATCTGAGTCATATGTAGTACCTACCGAATTTGGTAAGTGAACCTCGCTAAATATGTTCGCCTCTTACAGCACGTGACACGATCTCTGACATAAGATAGCAACGAAAACTGAGAAATAGTCTTTCACTGATTGTTACAACACAAATTAAAACTTATTTTGCTTGAGTTCTATAATTAATCATTTACTAATTGATGTAGAAGTAGCACTGGCTTCGTATTAGACCTGTGCGCCGATCAAAATTTTAGTGGCGGCTGAAATTTCGTTTCTTGGACCGTAATCGGTGGCATTCAGTCCAACCATTTTATTTTAGGCCATTCAAAAAATCCTGTTATTAACATGCTTACATTCTGAAATTAACATTAATGCCAATTTCATCAATGATCACTAAATTAAGGTATCAGTAATTACTTAACGTTTTAATACAGATAATCGTTTTACAAATGATAATCACTGGCCAACCATTTATCTTAGTGAGTATAATATTTTCTTAAATTGTTAATTAACCAGCTGTCACGTATATTTAATAAATGTCGTTATCTGACTTTCAGAACCAGCAGTAGTGTGTAGAGTAATTTTTAAAAGACATTTAGTTAAGATTCATCCAGACCACACGTTGTCAAAAGGTGCATCAATTTTTAAAGAAAGGAAGTTGTTTGTAAGTCATCCATGCTTCCACCAACAAGTGCTGAATAGAGAAGAGTTTGCGATTTTATTCCTATCGACTCTTGCAAGCATCACAGGAATCATATATTCGGATTTCTTACAGAGAAGGGCTTAACCATCTTTATTACCTATCATGCATGACCTACGAGTACGCATCACAAAACCATCGAGCAGTTGATCGTGACAGATATTATGCTAATATGTAAATGGAAGGAATTTGTCTATAGGCTTTTGTGAGTCGAGAGACTAACAGGGCTCATGATTAACACCCTACTGTGGAGAACATTTAGTGAGTTTCCTCCGTAGAGCTATGATGGCTCAGTGGTAGGATGTTTACCTCTGGTTCCAGCACATGCGAATTTGTGGTGGAAAACGTCAATAAGGTTTCAAGAGGTTCTTCCGTTTTCTCCCATAATGTCATCCCACCAATTCTTTCATTTTCATCAATCAACGGACAGTTTAAGGGTACAATGTGTAATTGTGGAACGTAAAACTATAAATTTAGTATCATTTTACCACAGATACCATTTTTGTATATGTCAAAAAACATGAACACTGAGTGTTTCAAGTTGAGACCATTTGATGATTTTTAAAAATATTTTAAAATTTATTTTCAGTATTGTTCAAAATGTAATTTTTCAATGCACTTAAAAATAGATGAGAACCCTCTACAATATAATCTTGAAATATAGTATAGTAAAGAAGTTAAGTCTGTATATTAGTAGACACATCAACGGATATTTACTAGAACTGGTATCTGGACTATTCTCTCTCTCTTTTTTTTTCTAATATGTACGTGTGTTATGATCACCAGGGATGCCAAGAGAGCTTAGACCTTAGATGAGTTACTATTATAAACTTAAATATTTTGCTGTTACGTAAATTAGATTGTGACATGAGAACTACATTTATTATACCATCTCAATATTGACGTTTTGACGCCACTCAACTGCAAATCTAAAGTTAATATGGTGCTGAGCTTAGTTCCAATTTCAACAAACTGATTACACTGAAGTAAAATCTCAACTATTTTCTCCAAATAGAAAACAGGCTGAATTATTCTTTGTAGCTATCAATTGACAATACAATGCAATACTTGATGAAAAAGTTTTCTTGCAACTAGTTTTGCATTTAGAACAAATTCGTTGTTAGTATATTTTCGCACTCTCCTTGAAATGTATGCTAAACAAGGCAATGAGGGAACTTGAACAAAAAAGACTGCCGCTGTTTCCTGAACGAGCACAGATTACTTTTTACGCAAGAGTAATCATGCTCTTTGAAAAGCTTTGTTGATGTTACCTTATCTTCTCGAACATTTTCTCTAGGGATTTAAGACGTCGTTTAATGTTACAAAAGCAAGCACATCCTGGTGTATATATATAGAGTCTAATCTTCTTCGAAATTAACAATGATATTAAGCAATATTTTACTACTGATTTTAAAAGAGACACATCTAAAACGCGAATTTGGGAGCTTGGTGGCTCAGTGGTGATCCCTGGTTCGATCTCCAGCCGAATAAGCTTTGGTGAACAACATCGTGTTCGTGGGTTTTCTCGAAATACTTCCGCTTCCTTCCACATTCTAATTCCACCAATTCTTCCATCATTCATTTGCCTTAATCATCGTCTCCATCAGCCTAAAGGCCATAATAGTGGAAGGTTAAACTGGAAGATTTCGAACTGGAAAGGTTCGAGTACTTATCTTTTTTATTTTATATTTAATTAGTAACAGAAGCACACACACAAGAACTATCTTCGACTCAGTAAAGCATTAGTGTATTTTCGTGTGGCGGTTCCTCACAAACTTGCATACAATGTATAATCTGAAAATAAACGTTACAAGTGATTTTCTTGAAACATACCCATTTCTTGGGCTAAAATCAGCCTAGAATAACGGGCTAAATTCACCAAACTTGAAAGTTTAACCATATACGTAATGAGAACAGAAACTTCCCACGATAATTTAAAATAGGATGTCACACATCTCTGTCACTGGGGTTGAAATAATCAAAAATAGTGGTGTAAAAGAAAGAAAACCATTTGGATACAGGCATATGGTACTACGACTAACCTCTCTTGTTGGCTGTTTTGAAGTCTGAGTCAATATGAGGAAGTAGTTTGTTTAGGCGGTCAAAGGTACAGATCTGCAAGACGTATTCTCTTCAGAAAAAAAGAAAGTAAAGAAAAGAAAGAAAAATGCAATAATGGGGAAGTATGTGTGCATCGGTTTCATATGGTGTACGTAGAAACTTTTGCACACAAGCGTCCACGCGGTGGCGTATCACCAAAGAGCAGTCTTTCAAAATGTTGTAAAAAATGACGTACGAAGTACGTGTTTAAAGCGAAAGAAAACAGACCTGTTCATTCACACCTGCTATAATTGCAGATATGCAAGAGCGGATGGGTAGAAGCTCTACAAAGTGAGAGCTTAATAAGCACAATAAACAAATGTATGGCGTAGATTTTGTCTATGTGTTATGCTCTCCCGAATAGAAACAAAACGACGAATGCACCACAAGTTTACTTCTGGAGTGTCCCATTGAAATATCATGAAAGGATTGAAATAGGGTGTGAGGTGTCTGCCAGTAACATGGACTGTGTACTAGCATATTGCTTTGAATCAACAGTCGCGTACGTATACAGGATGGACCATTTATCTTGAAGGAGTACATTGACATATCTTGCAACACCATTATATTGACAGTGCTGCCAACACAACACAGTTTTGTTATTTCAAATTGCATTACGTCATGTTATTACACATTCTAAATCTACACTAGCTGAACCTGCGCTCTCTACACAGTGCATCATTCACATATGAGCATGAATCTCCTTGTTATTCCTTACATCTCTACATGTCCCTTTACAAACACAAGTGAAAGATGTCTTGATAAAAATTGGCAAGAGATACCATAAAGCGGAGATTTTTTCGACTACTTTTTCAATATCTCACACCGTTTGCAAGATTTGAGCCTACTTCCGGTTGGAGTTTTTAATTCATGTATGATCAGTGTTTTTTTCTTTCTTCTTGCCTGCAATATGTAATAAGAAAATACATTATACACACAATTAATTATAATGTCAGTGATATATAATGTCAGTGATATATGGTAGAGCGTTCACCTCCGGTGCTTGGGGTCCCTGGTTCGATCCCAGCTCGCGCCGTGTGGACTTTGTGGTGGACAAACCCCGTGCTCGTGGGTTTTCTCGGGGTTCTCCCGTTTCCTCCCACTTTCTTCATTTCACTCATTATCACCGTCTCCTTTAGCCTAACCGGCATAACCGTAGGACGTTAAAGATTATTTTTTTTACAAACGAACAATATTACAGTTATAGTTCAGTGTTGGAGATCAAGGACGGCACAATATCACAAATATCCAAATTTTGGAGAACCTCTACGACCATAATAACGCAAGAGAGACGGACAAGGCAACATACATTTAAAGTACCTTGATGTCGAATATTACCATCGTGAATTGTGGTATTTCGAACAAATAGAACAAAATTACAAAGAATTAAGAAATTGACTGTTTCAAAGATTTTTTAAACATTCTTCGGCTTAGATAAGTATCATATACGTATGATCACGTAGATAGTTTCCAATAGAGGTAAAGATCACAATACCGTCTGCAGCACTTTAATATCCCAAAGCATTCCAGATATATATAAACGTGGAATTCTTTTAAATTATTATTGATTTTGTGTTTCTTTCAAGAATGTGCCCGTACTGCAAAATCATGAAGCCATACGTCTACTCCGTCATTTTTGTTAGCTCAACTTATAATCAAAGTTCCATAAGTTAAAAATTCCAATATCTTACGTACTATCTCTTGAAAATTAAGTTAACGATCAAGAAGTGAGTCTGTGCCAAAGCGAGCGCGAGCCCCACTTAAAGTAATGGCTCCGAGCTACACTGAAGATAATGACTCAAGCCCGAACGAAATTGCTGCTTGCGAGCTCAAGTAAGATCAAGTTCAACTGAGGGTAGTGAACGCTAGTCAAGGTGAGGGAAGTTAGCCGGAGTCCAGCTCATAAAATGAGCCAAACCGCGAACCTATTTGAAGTTAGGGATCCCGAGCCTGAGTGTGCGCAAGATCAAACGAAATCAGTGAACACGATCCCGAGTCCCAGTGAAAATACTGAACCGGAGTTCTATTGAAGTAATGATCGCAATCCCGAGTGAGTGCAAGCCTCACAGAGTAGTGAGCCTGAGCCCCACCAAAAGTACTGAACTTGAGTGCGAATGAAACAGAGTAGTGAGAGCGAACCTTACTAAGGGGTAATAAGCCGGAATCCAAGTGAACACGAGTCCAAATAATTAGTGAGTGCGAGCTCCAGCAAGCTAGTGAGTACAAGCTCCATTGAAGGATGTAAGCCCGCCTCAATGAGAATGGTGATTGTGAGCTGCGAGCCCGACCGCCAAAGAGGCATGCGCTCCAAGAGGGCTAGGAGTATATGGCTC
Organism: Thermobia domestica; assembly: GCF_964235325.1. Lineage (NCBI taxonomy): Eukaryota > Metazoa > Arthropoda > Insecta > Zygentoma > Lepismatidae > Thermobia > Thermobia domestica. Next base: position 120,703,443 of record NC_137462.1, on the reverse strand, counting down.
ATTGAAAAATGTATGGCCAAGCCTGAGTAAGCGCGAGCCTCAACAAAAATAGCGAGCGCTTGCCTCAGTGAAGGTAATGAACCCAAGCACAAACGATAGTAACTCCCACTAATGTTACTGAGCACGAGCCACTTTGATAATAGCGAGCCCGAGGTGCGAGCTTCAAGGAGTCTCATGCGTGCGATCTTCATTGAAGGATAAAAGACCGAGCCCGAGTAAGCGTGAGCCTCAATGAAAGTAGTGAGCGAGAGCCCTAATGAAGATAATAAATATTACCCTGTAAGCTATACATGTAACCATTAAAAGGAAGATTTAAGTGAAAATAAACGCAATAAACGAAGAACCTAATGGAGAAAATCAGGTTTAGCAATTCTCGTTTGTTTTCTGCAAATCCTCTATTTTATAACACTTGCAGGAATAGTGTTTAGTAGTTGTAACTGCCAGTCCTCGCATTCGAGGATTTTAAGCAGTGTTGCAATGTTTAGTATCTTCGGAACGGTTTGAGATAGCAAAATTGCGGCATTTTAATCTGTACTTCTTTCGATCATCCATGTCCATGTGATTGGGTGTGGTACTATCTAAGCTCTTTCTCAAAAGAAAAGTTCTTGAAAATAATCTAATTTTCAATGCCTTGTAACTTCATTTCTATTTATTTAACATACACCACATGAAGATCATAGTGTTCGACACTTCGGTACGGCATAGTGAACCTGCATTGCCCTGTCTGTTTCACTTCCATTACTGTTGTTGTAGAAGCTTCCGAAGTTTGGTTGTTTTTCAATGTGATACTATAGGGCCCTTAGTTTGCAACAGGAACAATAAGTGCGGTATTGGATATTTTTCTTTAATACGGAGATTTAAAATATGCAGTAACCTGAGAGTGTCATTTGAAAAAATAAAATTATGTTGAGTTGGAAACACTGTTCGTCTGGCATTATTGCGAAGTATGTGATAGGTATAGTGATGAGCAAATGCAAGACCACGACCGGGATAGTCTTGGTCTTGGTATTGCACACCCGGTCTTGGTCTTGCAAGTCTTGCTTTTAAAAGATCTTATACTTTTCATAGGTAAATTTTACTCTGGACATAAGGGATAATAAATTCTATAATGCGCCAATAGTAACAGAAAAACAATGTATGTTTCTAAATGTAATATAGTTCACCTTCGTGTAAGTATGATGATAGTGCACAACATAGGTGATGACATTTATTTTTTAATGGGTGTCCACGCTTCACTACTTATAAGATAAATCACGTTTCGTAATCTTTTTACATTTTTTAACAGATCCAACACTCCTCTGGTTCCCAAACTGGGACGGCAACCCCTGAGACGCATGAAAGAAAATCAAGACGGCACAGATTATTGAAATACTATCAACTAAAAAATTATTATTATATTCTAAAGACGTCAGATTTTTCTTTTCAATCACAATTACCTAATTCTTGTATTAAACAAACTTCCAATTAAATATTGAGATTTCGTTTTACTGATTCCAATATGTACTCTATGGGGCAGAAACATTCAGAAAAAAAGGAGAGAATTAGCTCTGTTGAACGGAAAACGAATGAGAAGGTGTTAGAAATATTAGCAATAGGAGAAAAAAAGAATTTTAGATATTTATACAAGGAGAAAAAGGAACTGGTTGAGATATTGGCTGAGGAGGACGTACTAGAGAGTATGGTGGAAGGAAAGAGAGGGACGGAGCGAAGGAGACTGTAGTTGAAAGAAGGTACAGTATTAAAACAGAAAATTGCTATGTTAAGACGAAGAAACTAGCTGAGGACCACCGTACATCGAAGCTTCTCAGTTGCAGCAAGCAACCTGCCAATAATGGCAGAACAGCTATGATGATGATATGTTTAGCAATATTGAAAAAAAAGAGAGAAATAATTAAAATAATATTTTAGAATAATTTGAGAAAACTAAAAACGACTCAACTGTCTATGTCGTTTGTGTAAACTCAATTATATAAAAATACTTTTAAGCTATATTAGAAATACAAAATAACATCATCAAACTCCAAGTTATTTGTAATAACTGTACAAAATCAGTCTCACTTGTGAATATAGATTACTAGCATTAATTATCCATTTCGTTGGATAAAATTAAAATAATAATAATAATAAAATAATAATAATAATAATAATAATAATAATAATAATAATAATAATAATGTTTCGTTAGTCAGCCACTTTTTACTATTACTAAAGCGCTCTCTGATATCGGCCATTTTCGATGATTTATATATTTCTCTCCTCTCCTCCTCCTAAGTTGCGGGGCTGAAATTGGATTTAAACGGCATCAGAGGTGCCACTGTTCATCTTAGAGACCCCGAAAGTTATGGATTCGGTACTAATATCAGTCATTTTCAATAAAATTATATATCTCCTCCTCCCCCATGTTGCAAGGCACGGCATTGGAAGTGTCACTGTTCATCTCAATGACCTCGAAAACCATGTATTCGACATTGATAATAATGGTCATTTTCGATAATTTTATATCTCCTTCCTCCCCCAAGTTGCGGTGCAGAATTTGCACTTAAACGGGACTGGAAGATCACTGTTTATCTTAGCGACCCCAAAAAGTATGGATTCGACACTAATATTTTGGTCATTTTTTATAATTTTTATGCATTTCCCCCTCCCCCAAATTACGGAGCTGAATTTGAGAATGAAATGAAATCTTTAAGTTTTACGTCCCACGATTATGCCGGTTAGGCTAAAGGAGACGGTGATTGTGAGAAATGAAACTGTGGAATGAAGAAAGTGGGAGAAAACGAGAGAACCCCGAGGAAAAGCACGCACACGGTGTTTGGCCACCACAAAGTTCACTTGGCGGGAGCAGGGTTTGAACCCAGGGGCTGAATTTGGTCGTAAACGATATCGGAAGTGTTAGTATTTACTTAGAGACCTGGAAAACTATGAATTCGACACTAACATTCATGATTTTCGATCATTTTATATATATCTGTCTTCTTCTACGCCAAGTTACGGTGCTGAATTTGGATTTAAACAGCATCGGAAATGTTATTGTTTATCTCAGCGACCCCCAAAACTATAGATTTCACTCTAATATCGGTTATTTTCGATCATTTTTAAATATTTCTCCCTTCCCCCTCTCCTAAGCTGCACTGTCAGTGAGATATGACAGAAACCATCTCAGGTCCGAACCTCATTTATGTTGGAAATGTGATCGAGATCGATTGGGTGGTTCAAGAATTATAAAGTTTTATTTTTGTACACTTCCACTCCCCTCCTCCTCTCGTAAGTTCTACCCCGTCAAAGTAATATGATTTAAAAAAAAAAAACACTCCAAGTCTGAACTTCATCCATGTTGAAAATTTGATCGAGATCGGTCGGGTGTTTCAAGAGTTATTAAGTTTTATTTATTTTTATATATACCTCCCCCTCTCCTAGATCCTACTATCAAAATGAAACTATAAACAACTTTCCAGTTCCGAATCTCATACATGTTAAAAATTTGATTAAGATCGGTTGGGTGGTTGAAGAGTTATTAAGTCATAAACTTAGTCACTTTTATTTTTATTTTTATTGATTTTTGTATATCTCCCTCTCCTCCTCCTCCCATACGTTGCTCCGTCAAAGTAAACTGACAAATAACATTCCAGGCTTGAACCTCATCTATGTTAAAAATTTGATCGAGATTGGTCATTTGGTTCAAGAATTAAGTTTTATTTATTATTTTATAACTCCCCCTCCAGCCCTGTTTTTAACTCCCTCCTCTCCTACGTTTTATCGTCAAAATGGAATGATGAAAACACTCCCTAACCCGAAACTCATCTATGTTGAAAATTTGATCGAGATCGAGCTGGTGGTTCAAGAGACTAGGAGTCACAGCTGGTGGTTCAAGAGACTAGGAGTCACAAACTAATCACTTTCAATTTTATAATATAGATTTACTGTTGTAGTACAATGTTATATCGCTCAATCCTCGATGTGCCGTATACGTAAAAAGGCTAAGAGTCATATTGATAAACGATTATTCAACGTATACGCATCCGCTCATGAAATCAAACTTGCGGTCACATGCGCTAAGATTTTGTCAATGTCATGAAAATGTTATTTCGATATTAATTTTATGAGCACACATTAAAAATTTCCAACGGATTCTTGAGTCTTAGAACCAAGGCCATACCGATGCAATCGGCACCTATGGTGTACGGAATTACCGATGTTCAGTACATTTCTCTTTAGTTTTGGAAGAAAAACACTACTAATATGCTTTGAAATGAAATGAAGTATCTAGTTTAACGTCCCACGTTTATGCACCAAGACTAAGGGAGACGATGATGATGAGAAATGAATTAAATTGTGGAATGAATAAATAGGAGGAAACGGAAAAACCCTGACAAAACCCACGCACACAGTGTTTGTCCACCAAAATAGCTCACAAGGTTCAAGATGACACCCGTCTCTCTTGAAAACGAGCAATATCTACAGAAAACGCGAACAACCAATTCAGAAAACGACATACTGTAGTTATATGCTACAGGGGCAGATCGACTCGCACGGATTGCATACGCTACTGAGAACACATTCACTCCAGCGGCATTTTTACTGAAGGCAAGAAATTCAGGTAAAAGGTGTAATGATTTTCCCCTTCTTTTTTACATTCTATAAAAAAAAAAAATCAAGTAGTACGGTACTTGTGCAAGACTCTTGGTCTTTGTCTTGTAGGTATGGTCTTGGTTTTGCATGCAAGACTTGCAAAAACTGCAAGACCAAGACTCTTGCCCTCATCACTACATAGGTAGTTTCTTTATGATGACGTTTGCATAGTACAAAATTTCAGTGCTTTTTATCCATTAGTTTAAAATTTACAAGGGCATTTCAAATTAATGGTCCACTCTGTATATGGATATGGCATCCTGTTAACGTGTTTTTAACATGATTGTGCGACTTGTACAACTCACGAGTCACTAAATCGAATTCATCAGGTTTCTGCGTCATTAAAAGATTATGCCTTCCTATAATCCACAAACAGTATAAGACCTGAAAGAAAATATTCAGACCAAAATTCTGAGAATTGTGTTGGGGAATACAGAAAAGTGCATTGACGGACAATATTACTTTATGCAGCTTCTCTAATCAGTAGTACGTACCTTTCAATTTACTTTTAATTTAATTTATATTTGTTTAATTTTCTATACCGTGGTCAAGATCTATGCCCACGTAACTTTGGGAGGTAGCAGTCAGGATCGCTGTGCATTACTAATATGTCTTCTATCATGATTTTGGCGAGTAATAGCTATACATTAATATCTGGCAGTTAAGGATTTGACGTAAATAGAATAAAAACAGTTTACACCTTCCGAGGAACTTGAATAAGCGATAACTAACATCGGACATTAGAAACCTAAGAATTCCTAAGAGCACACATAATAAAATAACGAGAGAGAGAGAGAGACCTCAAAACACTTCTATTGAATTATAGCACTTTGTGGTCTTCGCAATATCTGTACTGAAAGTAGAGGAACTTTTAATGATGTAACTGCAAAATGGCAGTTACGAGGAAGTATCTTGGCAATTGGAAACACTGGAACATCAAAAAGTGATACGAAGAGTCTGCACAAAAAAAGCGAAACAAAATGTAGAAAATCAATTATGACATTATGCAGTACCTTCAATGAGGCTAATGTGGCCCAGTGATAGAGTACATTTCTGGTGGGAGGATGTCTGGTTAGATCAGGTAGACTATGTCAAACTCGCGGCCTTCATTCCTTTTTCTGCGGCCCTCGGTTCATTCAAAGTCAACTCCGAAGGAAAAATTCAGTGGGTATCCTAATGTTTTACAAATACTTCGCTTCTCGATTTTGAGGAAAAAAAAAAAACATTTGCGTCGTACGTAATATTTTCATATTCGACAATGCCCATCAGTGTGAACAAGTCCTGATGATCACTTACGAAGAGGAAAAAGTTCTCGGCGAGATCTAGTTAATATACATTCATGTGACCTCTGTACTGAAAATCGCAGATGCGAGTAACATGTCTCTAGACACCCGAAAGCTGGTTGCAAGAAAAATGGCTGGTGTCGGGAAAGAAACAATACGGTTCTAGCAGACGGTTCGTATGCATCTAATACCCGGATTTCTGTAAGTTCATTTTGTTTTTTTTAAAAAAACAGTATTAGATACGCTTTTATGTATTTACTCGCTGTTTTAATACTTTTTTTCTTGCTTACCTGTCTGCTGTCCATACTATTATGATTTGATGGTCATTTAACCCACTTCAGATACTGAGTTCAACATTCCTGAGTTATATCCCAGATTAGGAGTCTGTAATGGCCATAGATTTTATTCGGGCTTTCCGGTTCCTTTCCACATTCTCATTCTATTAATTATTTAATGATAATGCACTTTCATTAATGATATGCCTCCTTTAGCTTATAGAACGTAACTATTGAACGTAAAACTAAGAGATTACTGTAATTGTTGTGTGTTATACGAATAGCAACACTGAGTCGAAATACCTCTGAACTAATGGTCGTGTTTTCATTTGTAGAAAAAAAAAAAAATTCTTGTTAGAGCAAAATGAAACGCAATATGAAGAAAGCACTCATACGACTTCTTTTCTCACTTGTTTTCAAGGGACAATAGGAGCGAAGATATATATATATATATTAATCAAGAATTCAACGGATTTACGTGTGTCATAGCCTATTTAGGGGCTACGTCGAAAACAAGAGTTTTGAATATGTCCGTCTCCTTGTCTCGCTTTATACACACAGACCTGAAAGCATCATTTAGCGCACTAGGATCAATAAAAAAAAATTATATATCTTAGGTTTCCAGGCAGTGCTTACGAGTTTTCTTCCAATCTCCGAAAATAGGTTTAGTTTGCTGTCGAGTGAAGCTCGTAAAGTGCAATATTCTCGAAATAAATATTTTAATACTGGAATATGGCGTAATCATATATCTTGGAAGAATCCGGAAAGCATAGTGTATTCTGGTGAGGTGTGTTTTCTTCGGACATATTTTCCAAAAGTTTTGTGTAGTGATCCGTAACTCTATTTTTTCACGAAAATCTATAATTAGCAGTGTGTGTATTAACAGTTCATGTCCATACTACAGGAAAACAGGGACAATGACGGTGTCACTCCGCTTAAGTCGAAAACAAGACGATTTTAGCTGCTTTATATGATTTAAACATCAAGCCTAGGAGCCTAATTACTATTCCTATAAGTTCGATTCGCATGCAATAAACCGTCTACATTTTAAAATTCAACTAAAGCCTAATGTACTTTTCAGAGTCCTCTCAGTACTTCGAGTCACCGCATTGCAGGGAGTAACTGCTACACCTCTAACGGAAGGAATAATTGGATCAAATACTGTAGGATGGAGCTACGTGTACGTTGGGTGACAACGGTTTCTACTTTTTCTTTTTTCTTTATGGTGGAATGGAATCACGATAATGTCAAGATATGAATCTTTCGTTTCTCGAAGATCTCAAGCTCTCGATTACTTTTTGTAGTATTGCTTTGTTCGTCTCCATAATTCATAAGCTATAATTCTGACGAAAAATATTTATCACATTAATATCACATCTCAAACACTAAATTTAAACTAGGAAAAAAGAACGGGCGACAGTTTCGACGTCAACGTAGTGTTGCCAATCATGTAAAGTATGCAAAGCACATATACACAACACAATAGCTATTTATTCTAATAACATTGGTTTTATAGACTTATCGTGTTATCTCGTACAGAACATCAAATCACATCAAACGTATTGTTGCAGTCACCATACATCACCATGCTATGTAATTGTAAAAATATTCTCACAGAACTACAGTGTTACACTTACGTTATTAAATGTTGATTGAACCCAAACTTTGTGGCCACCATAAAGTGACGCGCTCCGTACTACAAATCAAGAGAAATCTCAAGTTGTTTCATTTCAAAGACAAAGATTCAGAAGCTTTGATTTTTTTTTTTTTTTCGCCTTCAAAATTTCGTTTATCGTTCTAATATCTGATGTCAGGTACGCACATGTATAACCCGAATTACTCGAAATTTACACATTTTGTATTATGAGTAACGCACACGAAACATAAACATGGGTTGCACACGTCTGTCGGTAGGGATCACCCACCCCATACCACTAATCCACTATCATGGTCGTTTACAATTGTCTTATCAGGCACACTTTCATCAGAAGTGATACTACGATACAAGCAACCTTCCTAGTTATTCTCTACGTTCAGAACTCGCCTCCAGAAGGTGATTCTTGTTGACCGGTGTAAACTCATGTGGCACCTATGAGCCCAATTTTTTTTTCTTCTTACAGATTGTGCGGAGCCGGCGCACGACAGTAGGACAGTCATGGGCACCCAAAGGAGAGGGTCAGGGTGGAGCTCGGGCCCCCCTCTGGCTCTCGAAAATGTATACGTACCATAGCAAACCACGTATATTAAATACTAGAAATACCAGACGTAATATAGCAACCATGGAGATGGACCCCTCCCTAGAAAATTTTCTTCGGGCGCCCCTGAGTACGGGGTATGCTTAACTCACCTGCAAGTACGAAAACTTTTTTAAAAGTCTGCTTCGAGGCCTCCCTAGGGAGCTGAGCAGAAACACTGTTGGTCGGTAGCCGCGGAGCTTATTTTTCAATGTAGTGTTACCGGCTCGAAATTTCACAAACGGCGTAAGCTTGGTTCATCAAATGCATTCTTGATGGTTTTCGCGGCTACATGTAGCCGTAGCATGTCGTAGCTACGTCTGCAGAATGTCGTAGTTTGAATTCACAAAGAAAAATAACTTATCTGTGTGTTCTTCATGGTTCATTTCAATACTACTTTTAATACCCCATCGTCCCCTATATGAGCACCTCAGCCTGTTTTCTGAACACGTATGGAGTTTGTGATGTCGTACATGTGACCTTGATCAGTTCATCTATTAGTTACATTAGAGAGAGTGGTTTCGCTCTCGACTTAAGAAAATATTACTTAACTACAATATAATGGCTCCAACAAAACGTCTGAAACTCCAGAATCATCCAATAATTTTAATAGCTTTAAGCAGTTTTTTTTTTTTTTTTACAACAATAAATAAATATGGTGAGAAAGAAATAAAGAAAGGGCAAAACAACGACTGAACCACATCTTTCAACTTCTTTCATTAACCATAATGCATAGTGTATGGATCCGAGTGTAATCCCCGTTGACGATAAATAATCTCGAATACACATTCGAATAATTAGCAACAGGTCAAATTTCATAATAGTTTCAGTACTAGATAAAAAGTAACCCTCCATTAATCAATTATTAGTACTATATTTCACAGTTTTCATTGCAATTTCCCTTGCCAGATCTACCGGAAAGGCAATCTGGAGCTTATTGTGCCTACTACTATGAGGAAGAGAGAAATATAGAGAAGAAACTTGCTTTACTCGTTTTAAGAATTTATGTAGGCTATACGAAACATCTATGTGCAGTTACATTCTTTCTTTCGCGAAAGCAAATGCAAACTGTCTCGCTGTAAAATGTTTAAATCAATCGATAATAATTAATTTCCATTCCGGATTTCATTGTCAAAAATACATTACTTTTGGAACGTGATTATTACTTGAACGAATGCTTCTTACGTGCTACATTGATTTTTGGCTACGCAAATTTTGAGTATTTTACACTACTGACTATATTAGTTTAAAAGGACAAATATCTCATTTAAGCTATTACTTTCTTAAAATGTCGGTTCTGTAATTATTAGTATTCCACTTACAGCTCGCAATGCGTCACAAGTCATACAAGTTCCTGCGTCGATACTGCGGCTGGAGCGTGACTTGGTCCTGTGCTCCACGGAATAAAATCCATGAAATACTCAGTGTCGCATTTCCGACGCGCAGAGCTTGTGTTGGCTCTAACATTATTTTTCGACTACTATTTCTCTCCTATACGTATCTTTCCTACTCATTGTTTCGTATTGCTTCTTCAAAGATCATAGAATATACGTGGATACTCACAACCAATAATGAGGGGCACGGTTATTCGGTGGCAGAGCGCTCACCTCTGGTGCTAGGGGTCTCCGCATTGATCCCAAGCAAAGTGAGATTGTAGTAGACAACATAATGTCAGTGATTTATCTAGTGGTTCTCTCGTTTTCTCCCGTATTCTCATTCCATTAATTCTTTCATAATCATTTACTTTATCATCCGTCTTTTTTAGCCTAAAAACCTTGTCTTTATTTCATTTTAAATATTTACGATTAGTGATAATTGCAGAAGATGGTTCCCGGGGACGGAATTCTTCCCTGGTACATATCTCCGATCGTACTCAATATGGGTTACCACCATTTGGCAATATTATTTTCATTCCTTACGTATTGTAAGTTCATGTTGGGAGAAATCTGAACTCGCTGCTGACGAAGTCAAGATGGGTGACAAACGCGTACAAGTTACAATCTGTATGTTTAATTACGTTTGTCTGTAAGAAGCACAGAATTTATATTTGTTAACCCTAAATGATCTTGGCCTCTCCTCTGTGCCATCTATAACCTTGTTCCTTTAGCTTTAACGACGAATAATTTATGTTTTGACTATAATACACGACACAATGTCACTAATGAAATAATTATGATGCATATATAATATGAAGAATGTAATGCTGAAAAGCCTCTGGAACTTACATTACAAGCGTGTTGGCTTCGTTACTCAAAACAATGAAACTCGGTTTACTAGGCAGTATTCATTTACAATAGTACACAGTACCATTTGCTTAATTGTGATCTCAAGGACCGAAGTATTATTCTAAGTTGTGAATCTAGTAATGTATGTCAGTTTCTTCCGGATACTCAGTTATTTCACAAATTACGATATAATCACTCATTTGTATTTATCATTTATAAGATTATAGGATATTACTGTGGAATATAAATTATATACCAAATTGTAATATTCTATTCTATCGTTATTATATCTATTACAATAATTCATTTCCCAAATAATTCCAACTTAGAGGCCGACATAATCTTACAATTCATTTTGATTGGCCTGTTACGTCCTTTGTCAGCGCAAAGCTATATAGGACGAGATCCACACTTACATGTACTGTTGGTATTGTACTCCTACAAGAAATTAAACCTGAGACGACGTGCTCCAAAGGCACACGAGTTAGTCACATTCCATATGCTAACAACAATTAAGCAATGAATTGCATTACATACTACAATAGATTATAGAACAGTACAAATAATTCGTTTTACTGGCTTTCCAGATATTTATCTACGTTTCTGTGTAATTAAGTTATTTTGACTGATTATACACTTACTTTTAAAATATATATTATTAATAATTAAGTGAATAAACTATTAATGATATTACGGAAAAACCCTAGTTAGTGGCCGTAGGATTTGAACTTGGAACTTCATGGTCACAATTGAGAACGTTACCTTTTCATCTACGGTTACACCTGCTCGACAAGATACATTGCATATGGTAAAATTTTTATTAGCAACCAACTAGCGTAATATATTTATTTGAAATGGCATTTTAAGAAGTGTGGGCAGAGTATTAAAAAAAAAAAAAAAAAACTGACATCCGCTGACTAATATAGGCCTATGTACAGGGGTGCCCATCCCCCCCAAAACTAATAATTTCTTCCCTCCTCAAAACTCAAGTCTTTTAAAAACAATTGTCCAGTGTAGCAGTAGTTTTTATAGTACTAGTAATTGTTTTTTTGGTTGTTTTTATTTCCTGTAGTAGTATTATAGAATGCTTGTAGTAGTAGTAGGGGCAGTAGTAATTATAAAAAATGGCATTACTTTTATTAGTAGTCTTGGTAGTGTACTATGTGTGTGAATGTGTTATTACATTTTCCAGGATCTGCGAAAAACGAACAACTGCCTAGCCGGCTTCAGCTGAATATATAGAATACTACTGGAGCGACCTCTCACGGAAAGTCTCTATTGTACACAGTGATGCCACTTTTGAGCTGGTTTTCAGTTTACCGCAGGCCCTGGAAAATGTAATCGCACAAACAGAAAACTATACAAAATATTACCATTAATTCATTTATTATACATCATGTAGCAAATGAACAGCATTACTTATTAAGTGTCGTACATGGTATAAATAATAAATAAATAAATGCTCCCAGCAGAAAATGGGTAAATTACCTACACAAAGCGATAAACGGACCAGCCCATCCTTTCATATAGCAACTTGCGCGGTACTTCATTCATAGAGTTTCTAAGCAGGGGGTAGGGGATTCATTCTCGAGATTTAAAAAAAAAAATAATCGCATCGTGTTCTAATGTTATTCTGACGACAGCAAAATTACTTATTCGACATTAGAGTAAAATTCTTCCCCAAGTTTTTTATTCCCCCCAATTTTTTTCTCGATGGCACAACTTGCGCTATTAATCCCTCCTGTGGGCGGCCCTTCTCTCTTAAAACGAACCAACCTTTCCTTTCATACGGCTACTTGCGCGGTACTTCATTCATCGAGTATCGAAGCAGGGGGTACGGAGGTTCACCCCGGAAAATTTTTGAAAATTAGCTTCTCAAAATCGTGTTTTAATGCTATTCCGACAGTAAAATTGCTAGTTCGAAAGTAGAGTAAAATCCCCCCCCCCAAATTTTTCTCAATGGCGCAGCTTGCGCCATACATCCCCCCCTGTGGGCGGCCCTGCCTACGTATTAAGAAGATATACCACAACAATAGTTTTTTTTTTTTTTTTTTTTTTTTTTTTTAGGTCCGATTATATATATATGAAATGCGTACATAAGTAAATTTGAAACGAATAAACAAGTGCACTTTTAACCTGAGCTCAAAATTCTGTGGCGATCTCTCCAAAATTACATTATTTCTGTCAATCTGCTTAAAATATAATTCCCTAAAACTGTAAAGAAGGGGTAAAGACGGGCCTTTTCATGTCTATAATAGTAATAAAAAGTAGAAGTTTATAAGTACACCGTATTAATTAAATGCTACATCTATGTAAGATGCATATGAAACATATTGAAGTAGATCACAAGAGCCCAACAAAGTATGATGCTTGGTATTCTGCCAGTTTAGACGGTTTTTCGCACTTGGAACTATTTCAGTATGAGCCATTCAGCTTCATGAACCATTATACTTTTTGTTTTCATGAAGACGAGTTAATAAGCTTATCAACAAGCAATCGTGTAATGTTCTTGAAGCGTCTCATACTAAAATTGATACAGGTTCTAAAGAGAGTCTAAAGAATATCAACAACGATAGTTTTGTTTGCAGGGTTTTTTATGAGACTTGCTTTAATATTTTTCATGTGCACCTTACAGAGATGTAATATTTAATGGTTGAATTTCATACGATATATTGACTTTTATGAACCAAGGCCGGTCTTTACCCACATCCTTTAAAACTGCTCTTGACCAGATACGTCAGAATTGTTAATTATAAAAATCACACTAAAATTTAGTACTACAATGCGATTATTGCAATTCGAAATTAAGTAACATCTTATGCATAGTAAATAATGTGTATACAAGTTTCACGGTCTATATTTATCCTTACGTCTATTCTGTTCACATACGCACACAAAGATGGTCTTCGTGGAATACGACGCACTGAAATAATTGTGTTGGAAGTTTCACTGTTTCCTGAGGGTTCTTTGCAGCTTCCTGGAAAGAAAACCGATGGAGTTGGGAGGGCCTCTGGAGTGAGCCCTCGCAGAATTCCTCCCATGTCATGCACACGGCACACCACGCATATGTAACAATCACGAGGAACACGCTCCACGATCCATAACTTGATGCAGCACAAGACAGAATCCACAGCGCGACTCATACATTGTGTGTACTCGAACACCGAGTTCGGCCGACTGCTTCGCTTAGTTGCGCCGAAACAAGCTACAGCAAAGGTTGATTGAGCACACAAACTTCAAACGAAACAATCCTTAGGCTCGCAAGACTTTCCCACTTTGCGGTGTCATCACGTGAACCGTGTAAGCAGCTGATATGGCAGAGCGATACAATGCGGAAGTACTAATTACACACTATGTAATTAATGAGCATAAATTAACGCGGCCAAATTTAATGTGGCGTTATGTTATTGATATTTTCGGTCGAATAGCTGTTTTAGTTTCGAAGCAGAGCACAATTCAATCATTAAATGAATTTATCAAGTCACGCTTGGAAAGCCACATTGTGTAAGCAGCATCGATTTATTAAAACACACTATATTAAAACACACACAAAGAAATGAACTATTAAACTGTGAACTGTACGTAATTATGAATATGCAGACACAACCAATTACAGACACAAAATATCAACACTTATAACGTAATTCTTATAGACCATCAAGTATTATTACATCTTATACTCTCTCTCTCTCTCTCTCTCTCTCTCTCTCTCTCTCTCTATATATATATATATATATATATATATATATATATATATATATATATATGTGTGTGTGTGTGTGTGTGTGTGTGTGTGTGTGTGTAGGTCGGATCCAGGATTTTCTGAGGGGGGGGGGGCTGTACCATAACTACCAAGATAACCAGTATCATTGAAACTCTTCAAAGTGACATGTGACAATATTCTTTACATTTGACTTCGTTGATATACAGAACGAAGGGGGGAGGGGTATTTTAAAAAAGATCGCAAGTGATATGCAGGAAAAATTGTTCTCTCTTCCTGGTGTCTATTTTCTTCCCTGCTAGAGAAGTGTTATATTGCTTTGCTTGGTGAATGCTTTTCCTTCAACCTTCAGAAAATTGACATTGCTTGCAAAACTCCTCTTTAAGCCCCAAACGGAAACATGACTGCAGAAAGTTTCGGAAAGTTGGTATTTTCACTGTTAGCTTCTCATTTTAGATATTTACAACGAAGGGGGGTGCACGTGCAACCCCCTAAATCCGGCACCCGTACACCAACCACGTTTTGTACACAGATCAGATGTAACCACGTATGAAGCCCCTTTTCTCTATTTTCGGCTCGGGGTGGGAGTGAAAATGTATGCACAACACGAGGGAATAACTACTCGGGACGACATATTAATGGCGATGGTTTGTAATTTATGTCCTATTCAGCAGCAAGGCTACATGAAACGTGAGCCTACAGCTTAACGGAGGATTCGAACCAATGAGTTGTCGCCGGGGAATCATACCCGAGTCTCCCGTGCCAAAGGCGCGTACGCTAACTACATAGGCAAGAAGAAGCTCCTGATGGATATTAAAGTCAAAATCACAGTTTTCGTGGTCGCTGAGATGAACAGTGACACTCTAAATGTCCCCAACTTTAGCCCCCCATTGTCACCGTGGGGGGGGGGTATAAAAACGTCCAAAATGACCGATATTAGTTCAAATCCATAGTTAATATGCTGAGATTAATAATACTACCGACGTGGGCAAAAGAAGGACACCGGAGCGTTAGGAGAACTAAAGATGTAAAATGCGACACGCAAACGATTCGTACAAAAGCGTCCCGCGCGTTAGTGTGTTTGTGCATGAAATTATATATTGTCTTTTTATATTGTTGTATAGGCAAGATTTTTTTCTGATGCTTACCTGAAACTTAATTACAATAAGTTTTTTTTTTAATATGAACTTTTTATACCCTTCTAGCTCCTAAATTATTGATCCTATGAAAAAAAAATGTACAGGATTATTTTCGTAGAAAATTGAATGTAGTTTAATTTTGTACTTCAAATATTTTGCGCTAAACCCCGTAGGTTTTTTTTTTTTTTTAGATGGTTAAGAAAAATTGAAAAACCTTCCTTTAAACTCCCTCCATCGCCCGCCCACTCCTACCCTCGGGGACTTTAACATGTCGTTTAGGGTACTCCTCCATAACTGTGCCAAATTTTTAAATTCACGATTTATTTTTTTCTAATCAGAATTTTTACAAAACCTTCGTTGATCAAACTAATGAAAGTCAGAACTGTGTTCTATTCCAAATCAATAAATGCTATGATTTAGGAAAAACACACACACACACAAAATTTACCGAGAAAATGCAACATGCACCAGGGGATGAAGTTTATACCAATTAAACATGTCTTATACCATATAGTTACATCTACTTGCAGTAACTGTTAACACCATGCAAAATAAATTCAAAACACTGTGTTGTAGATGTTCCAATTAATATATGATCATCCACCGAGTGACAAGTCTAGTGTTTTATCAGTCGAAGTTATTAACATTTATCCATGTTCGTTGAACCAGGCAAGTGGTTATATTGACAAGCGCTAACTACAGTGCTTGTAAATAATAAATTTTGAAACGATGATTTTAAAACCTTTGATGCAACCCTACCAATTAAGATACTGTCCGGGTTGCATACAGGTACAGGCGAAACCGAATTATAGGATCGTTGTCTACTCTCGTCAAAGAGACAGTCGAACTAGTGCGAGTATTTACTGTTCATAATCCACTACTTTCGTATCCATCTGTCAGTGTGCAAGAATACAAACGTACACCTTTTGGAGTATTGTGAGACTCTGGAAGATGAACACAAAAATCAGCAAGTGGTGTATAGAAGTTGGGTGTTTATGTATGGAAGTGGGTTCCCGGATATAAATTTCACTTCAATACAGTGTAAGGTATTTCAATTAATTTTTAAATTGAATAAACACGAAAATAAAATTTTAAATATTGTTCTATACCAGCGTTTCCAAAAGTGGCGGATTTCGCCTAGAGAGTGAGTAAAAACCACCAAATGGACACAGATTATTGAACAGTACAAATATACGCTAAAACACAGTAGATGATGAAACACAATTATTCAGTGAAATAGATGATATCATACTTGGGAAATTGAACCATGAATAACTTGTAACAACGAATGTCTTGTATTACACCAGAAGCGGCCAATCTAAAGATCAAGGGCATTTCCTAGGAGGTGTATTGTCAAGTCGCCACTATTATTTCATATTTGAAAGTGAGAGGGTATCAGGTATAAGGGAAGAAGTAGTAAATTCAAAGTAGAACACCTGCCAATATGGCAGTTTACGTTTATGCTACGGGGAAACTGACGCACATAGATTAGAAATAATATTTATAAAGAACAATCTAACTGGTACCTTTGTCACATCGAATTTATAAATAGTAGGATGTCGTAAGAGGGGAAGGTGTTTGGCATATGCCACAAATGTCCGCGCTCCTATGGTAGAAACTGAAAATTACATTAACAACTGTTCCTATAGAAAACTGGAACGTATTCTCGATTAGTTTGCTTCCGAAGTGAGAAAAGAAAGTGATTATAAGCAATCTGAGTGCGGAGAAATGTTCCACCTGAAAGAAAATACCTGTGTACATGAAGTAAAATTTTCAACATTCAGGAATCCTTAAATCCGTGTACTTCCAACAAAGATGTTTACTAATATGTTGCCATCCTCGAAAGGTTCCACAGGAAATCAAATAGACAATATCTTGGGAGATCACCGGAGACATACTGACATTTAGGTGTTTATTCATATAGAGGAACAATCTGTGATACGGACCACGATCTAGTAGCAAATGCAGGCATGGCAACGATATTAAATAATAAAGAGGAAAGCGAATACCATAAACGATGAAAAAAATGTTCGAATAATGAATCTGGAAGTTTAATTTCAGATCGGTACTCACCACAGAATTCTGCAGCACGCAAGCCATTACGACAGTGACGGTGGTGATGATACCAGCACCAATGTTGAAAAACATGGATAACCGTGAAATAGTGGAAAAGGAACGAAGGAAATGGCAAATTATAACAGGTTCGAAAAGTGCAACCCGTAGTACGACCAGAAAACCAAATACATAGATGATTTGCTGGATACGAAATGCTAGATTACAATGCTTTCTGAACCCGTACGGACAGAAGAATATTGAACGCGAAGCTACTAGTATTTTTAAGAGCAAGACGAGAGAATACAAGAAAATTAAAATTGAGGATGCCGAATCACATAAAAATGTAAACAGGGAATTTGTACAAACGCATAAGTAGACAAAGAAAAAAAAGGAAAACAAAGGGGTTACCAGCTCAGTGAACGTATTTCAGGATGAAAACTGCAATATCGTTATTTATTTATAATCAACATGACGTATCCAAATGAAACCTCTTTGCTTAAGTAAAACATTCGGTTCTTTTTTTTATTGAAACACCTGAGATGCTCCTCCATTATTGAGAGCAGGGAGGGAGAAATAAAACCGCGGAACAATACTTATTCAGTAACAAGACTATATGTATAATGTGATATATTAATGACCGGTCACTTTTAAACTACATTAAGGGGGCAACAGTTTGCTCGTTCAACAAATAGGGTGCAAAGTAGGAAAAACAATGCATACACAGTACATACGTAATTATACGAAAAATATCCAAGTATCCTCAAAACTAGGAATTACAGCGAATACTGCGATCGCCGTTTACCTGAGCTGCATTATTTACTCCCATTATACCACCGCCACTAACAGAAACACCTGAAGAGCAAAGAGTGCGATTTACCAGATGAATGTGGCGTTGGACGACTTTTCGTTCCCAGAACAGCTCTATGAGTGGGAGGATAGAATCTCAGAAGTTGAAATTGGTCGCAAAAAGAATATTACGACATTCTGCGCCATCACACTAGTTTCGTGAGAGAGGAGAGGAGAAGGTTGTGCCCGATTCATGTCAAAATGAACCACAGACAATCACGTCGCGATGTTCCTCAAACGCCACCACAACAGCTCCACCTATATGAATGGGCGCGTTATGATCCTGGAATATGCTGCCATTGCCCGAAACATCTGAACAGGATGCACATGGTCCCCTAAAATGATACGGCAGTAAGTGTCAGCACGTACCTACTGAGAACTACGATAATGCACGGTTGGGAGGAGACCCTATACATCATACGCTTCTTTGGGCGTCTGTCACACGCACACACATGTGGTTTGAAATAAAGTGAGACTCATCGACCATACCACATATTTCCGGTTATCAGCGGTTTATGTTGCACGTTAGCGGCAACACTGGTGTCGTGATAAAGCGATGGTTTCTTGGTTTCTTATTAGTGGCTTTTCCCGTGCAACCCGGCCCCGTATGTCTACGTCAAGTATCTTGCGTCGGACTTGAATTGTTGACACAAACTGTGGGAGGTGCTGTTTAAGTTTCTCCGTTACTTGTACTGCAGTCACACGACGATTTTGAATGACAATCCGCTTTAATGCTCGGCAGGTTCTGTCACTAAGGTTTTCTTCCTACCACTGCTCCTCTTCACCAATGTTATTTTGTCGTGAATCTTGTGGAGGGGCATCATCACCTTGAACATTGTCCCTAGCGACACACTTAACGCACTTCCACTTTTGTCACACCTGCACTACAAAACCAAGCGCCAACTTTTCTTCTCTGGAAAGTAGAGAGGATGCCCTTTTACAGTAACAGTCTGCCCAGCTTACTGCACATTTCCGTTCTACTATTCCTCATGTAGTATGGAATTTGCCCTAACAAACCATCGACAGCCCGGCGCTATAGTCGCCACCTGGTCGTTGCCAACCCAGACACCTGACGTGTTTATAACTCTAGGTGCTTCCATTAAGTTGATAAGTACGTATCTGTACTACCAGATCTAATAGGGAAACCCGATACTATTATTTTGGATGTACTTCTGCATGACTAAGAAACTGTCATGAGACCATAATCCTGAAAACAATGAACATTATAAATACCATTTTTATTAGCAAGGAAGTAGTGGAACGCTCAATATTGTGCTTTTGTCCACTTTTCTTTCTCTTATTTAAATAATTTAGTTACTCAAGCACAGCTAAAATTTCGTTTAAAATTCAGTTACGTGTGCTAATTACAGAGCCACGAGAAACAACCAGGAGGCGTGTGAATATTCAAATACCAGAAATTATTAATTTCGTTATGTAGGCAGTTGTGAGCAGTTCACGTAGTTTTGCTTCAAAGCATGGTTCACTAGGTATTTCAGATAGTACACAAAGAATATTGAACCTGGACTTGAATTTCCATTCTTATAAGATAATGGTTGTACGAGAATTGAACAAAGTTAAGCTCCCCTCCACCACCATCACACACACATCGTCGGAACAGGCCCTATGACTTACGGTCAATGTGAAAATAAAACTGCACTTTTATGACCTCCATATACAGAAAGTGATATGATCACCACCTGTATCCTCCAGGTTCCCATTTAACAAAGCTAGCTAGCTTGGGCAAAGGCAAGGTCCCTCCTGAGCTTTGGACAAGGATAGAACGAGAATAAATCTCATCCCGCTAACGATAGAATAGATACATAAACCCCGTACTGACTACGGCACTGCTGCTCAAATTTAACCAGAATCATTGAGAAAGTACGAAAAAAAAAGTCTGCAACTAACTTACGTATACAATATGATTATCCTAATGAGTAATTAGGCAAGGAAAGTTTTCATACGAGCATTCAGCGACTATCTGAACCATGTTGTGTCCGCATTAGACAACTTTCTGGTGCTAGAACTGAATAGAAATGAACGCTGATCACTCATACAGGATAACATTTTTCTGGATACACAGTTTTCTAACGTGGCAGCTTACTTGATCTACTCGGTTGCCTTACCTTTCAGTATGTGATTATTTCTTTTCGGGGGCCAACAAAGTGAAAAGTTTTCATCAACAAGCCTCATTCGGCAGAACCAAAAGCTAAGATATACTAGGAAAATTAGGTCATATCTCTGAATAAGGTATAAACGGGAAGTATTTATATTACGTTACTGTCAAAATTAAATGAACAATTAACTGGCAGTTTTTTATGTATTAAAAAAATGCCTGCTAATCCACTGATTCCTTACTTATACTAATGAAATGTGAGAGTTTGGAAATTCTGTGCAGAACAAGCTCAAATATTAACATACGGCTATCAATACACCAGTGTCACTCAGAATATATTGAATTGTATACGAGTATTTGACAAGCTGATGACTAGAGACCGGATGTTAGGCAAAATGCCTCTTCTTTAATATTAAAGATATGATCAAAATAACGTTCTAAAGTTTATATAAGGGGTTCTAGTTTCGATTTAAGCCAATTTTATTTTGCCTATTTTGCCTATTTCGACCTTTACTGCCTAAATAATTGCTTTAGTGCCTAATGTTGCCTATTCTATACATTTTCTTCAAAATAAGCCTTCATTGGGAAAATATATAATTTATATAACATAAATAATGCATACATATATACGTATATTAGGTGTTTGTAAACACAAGCACGTGGTACGTTAAAATATATACACAGGGTGAACTTCAAAGATGTGCACATACTTCCGAGGTGATTAATGATATCAAAAGAAGACAAAAAGTTCTCTTGTAGTTTGTCGAATTCCGTGTCGTGTGCGAGTGATAATGATGCCAACTTGGAATCGAAAATCGAATATTGACAATTGGACTGGAACAGATAGATGTGCACATACGTTGGGAGGTGATTCGTGACATGAAAAAAAGACAAAAAGGCCTCTTGAATTCACGAATCATCTTCCAAAGTATGTACACACTTTTATGTCTCGCTCCAATTGTCAGGATTCAATTTTCGATTCCAAGTTGGCCCCTTGTCACTCGTATACGACGCGGAATTCCACAACATGCAAGAGGACTTTTTGTATTCTTTTGATGTCACCTCCCGAAGTATGTGCACATTTGCCAGGTTCACCCAGTATATATGGAATGCATAGCAAGCTTCGTTTTTTATATATGCAATAAAAGAAGATATTGACAAAAAAAAGTATGTTTCTGTATTCTTTCAGCATTATTTATGACTTGAATCTATTTTTTAATGGTATTGAGTATTTAACTTCATTATTTCGAGCTACGTTTTAGTGCCTATTTTACTGCCTATTTTTTAAATTTTTAGTGCCTGTTTGCCTGCCTATTTTCTAGGTTTTTAGTGCCTAAACATCCGGTCTCTACTGATGACAAAGTGCATTGAAACTATTCCCAAGCATGCAATATTTCGAAGAAAAATAGTGATTATTACTGTCAAAATAAGAATATTACAGAAAAAAAATAAGGCTTATCCTTAACCTTTTAATTACGGAGCCTTTTTAAAAAATAAAGCCTGGGATACGGCGCCAATTTCTGCAGTTGCCTAGTATGTCTGCTGAATAAAACACATGCAAGTGCATATATGTGATACCCAGAAAGTTAAAAAACGATTAGGTTTAGTGGGCAAACTGCAAGGTATCTATAAATAGTTACTTCGTATCCCAAGCCTTATTTTTAGGTAACTAAATATAGTTACTTCGTGTCCTAAAGGTTAATGAAATCGACTAGTACTACTTTTAATAAACTCGAAACAGCTTAAATTTGCTTACATATTATGAAACTATTTCAAGATTTCAGTGTTATTCATCAAATTGTAGATTACATCGTTACGTTACTGTTAGGCATACCGTACGCACGTTAGATAATACGAGCTGATATTGAAAAAAAGAAATTATTCTTTATCACTGAAGAACAAAAATTAGATTATGGAAAATATTTGACAACAGAAGATGAATTTTGTATGATGATTGAACGATGGGCAGTGATCAATACTCAATGCCAAGATAAAAACTGTGTATCAAGATCAATATAAATAATTTACTACCTGACGGCAAGACACTTTCTGATTAATAACATAAATGCCTATTTTAATGTTTCAAGGTTAACTTTATCAATTAATACACGGAAATTTTGTTTCTGTAAAGCACTAACTCGAGTAATGTTAAGTAATGTAATTTAGAAAAGACTAAGTTTGTACTAACATCACTGAATGAATAAATAAAACAGGAGTTTTCGTTTCATAATGTGATACTACAGAAGATTTTTCAAACTATGGAGATCCATATTGAAATCAGAAGTAGTATAACTTCCAGTTTCACTGGAGGAAAAAGGCCGGAAAAGAATATTCTAAGAAAAAAAAATAGAAACCTACTGTTACTCTCTTACTGTTTTTACTCTACGAAAATAATACTGAAACAGGAAATTGTAATAGTTTTAAACATTTCTGGTTAGAATAGAGGGCTAAGGATAAAAATGAAACGTTCTTGCGTACTGAATCCTTATATATATATATATATATATATATATATATATATATATATATATATATATAAAAACTTTTCGCTGTCTTCGTCTAAGTTTGAGACTAAGTTAAATTGCTTTGTTGCACCCAAAATCAGAAGGATCTCTGTTTCGTGGAAATAGTTACTCAACATTTTAAAATTAATTCTCATGAATTTTCCAATCCTAAGTATTTTCCCAGTCTCAAATCTCAGTCAAATGGACTGCTTGCATGAAATAATAGTATACGGGAATAACCTGCGTAATGCATGTAACTGATTTCAAGGAAAGTATGCGCTATGGAAAACTTCATTGCTCGAGTTATAATTCCTGAAATTGAAGTTGTTCATTACAATAATTTAGAATAATATTCAAGTCGGAAAATGAAAAACAAATGTAAATAATACAAAATATGCTTTTAAACACACAATAATAATAATAATAATTTTAAAAATTTAAATGAAAAATGATTTTTCTTTTTCTTTAGTTTTATGTCTCTCAGCTATTTTCTGTAGCCTGAAAGACAGACGATTAATGAAAGTGAATAAATGGAATGAGAATGTGAGAAGAAATGGGAAAACCTGAGAAAACCCACGATGTTGTCCACCACGCAAACTCTCATGGCCTGGGTTCGAAGCAGAGAACTCTAGCATCAGAGGTGAGCGCTTCACCACTGAATCATCGTAACTCCATTCTTCAAATGTAGCACAAAATAATAACTCAATTTATGCATATTTCCATCTGCATGTATACAACCAATTTACTGTTTTTTTTTCCTTTGGTTATTAAAATGAACAATCCTTACATAGTAAACATATTGCCAATTTATATATCATAAATTTGAGTAATAACAAGTGAGTTTAGTTTTAACTAACTAACTAACTCTATGGCCTATGGAACCCGGAGGTTCAGTGCCGCGTTCACAAAAGCTCTCCACTGACTTCTATCCTTAGCTAATTGCATCCAGTTTCTACTTTGTATTCCTATCTCTGCGAGATCCATCTTAATATTGTCCTCCCATCTGCGCCTAGGTCTTCCTAATGGTCGTTTTCCTATGGGTCTACCAGTCAAGACTTTGAAAGCGTTTCTACCTTCTTCCATTCTAGCTACATGACCTGCCCACCTAAGCCTCCTAGACTTGACGACCCTAACAATGTTGGGTAAACCGTATAATCTATGTAGTTCCTCGTTATGAAGCTTCCGCCATTCCCCATTCTCGTTCCTCTTGGGTCCGAATATTCTTCTCAGGATCCTGTTCTCAAATACTTTCAGTCTATGTTCTTTCTTCAGAGTAAGCGACCATGTTTCACAACCATACAGAACAACAGGCATGATTATCGTTTTATATATTTTAAGCTTCAAATTCCTCGACAGGATTCGCGACAAGAGATTTTGAACCGATTAGTAACACGAATTCCCTGCTTTTAGTCGACATTTAATTTCTTCGTGAATATGATTTTCGTCTGTTAATATTGATCCTAAATATTTGAAAGTATCCACTTTATCAAAAGCATTATTTAATATTTTAACGCCTCCACAATTTGCCGTATTACGGTCCCGACGCACTTCCATGTATTTAGTTTTCTCTGCATTTACTTCTAAACCCATGTCCCTGCAAGCGTTTAATAAGATCTCTGCATTTATTTCTACTGTTCTCCTATCATCACCTATTAAATTTACATCATCAGCATATGCCATAACCTGGTGAATGCCGTTCAACTCTAGGCCCTGGTTGCTATCTTTGATTTTCCTTATGGCGTATTCCAGCACAAAGTTAAATAATAATGGCGACAACGCATCTCCTTGTTTCAGGCCATTTTCGACGTGGAAGATCGTGGACAAAAATTTTCCTACCCGGACTTTACTTTGGGATTCACTTAAACATATCTTAATTAATCTAATTAGCTTTCTCGGTATTTCAAGTTCTGTAAGAACGTTGTATAATGTTTCTCTCCTAACCGAGTCGTAAGCCTTTCTAAAATCAATAAATAGTTGATGTACCGGGGTATTGTATTCCCACTTCTTTTCGAGTATTTGGCGAATGGTAAATATTTAGTCGATAGTTGATCGATTTCGTCTAAATCCACACTGATAATCTGCAATAATTTCATCTGCGTATGGGGTCAATCTTGCTAATAAAATATTTGAATGGATTTTTTAGTATGTTGACAAAAGAGAAATGCCTCGATTACAATCAGTTTTGTCACCTTTCTTGTGAATTGGAACAATGATTGATTATTTCCACTCTTTTGGCAATTCTTCCTTGTTCCAGATAAGGAGAATGAGTTTGTGTATCTTGTTCCACAACTTTTCGCCTCCAGCTAAAATTAACTCAGCCGGAATTTCATCTACACCCGGAGATTTGTGTTTCTTCAATTTCTTTATAGCGGCTTCCACTTCTATTCGATTGGGTTCTGGAATATACGGTTCTGCGGTGTGTATCTCCTTTTCTCCACGTACATTAGTTTTTGACTGCGTGTTCAGCAAATCGTCAAAGAAATCTTTCCATCTATTTAAGAGGCTATCCGTATCGGTGAGAACTGTTCCGTCAGATTTCTTTAATAGATAAGCACGAGGTTGATAGCCTTTCTTAAATTCGCTGATCCCCTTATACAAGTCCGGAATATTTTTATTTTTACTATTATCTTCAAGTTCCTTAATTTTAGCTTTCAAAAAATCCCGTTTCTTTGTTCTAAAAGTTTTGGAAGTTTCCTGCCTGATATCTGCGAAATTCTGTGTAGTTGTTTCATTCGGATTTTGTAGCCACCGTAATTTTGCCTGTTTTCTCTTCTCTGCTAGTTTAATGCATTCTTGGTCGAACCATGGTTTGTTCCTACGTATTTCCGCGTGTCCCAATTTTTCTATTGCTGAACTTTTAATGCTATCTCTAATTTCAATCCAAGTATCCTCAACACTAGTGCACTCCGAGTCTTCTAAGACCGAGAATCTATTCGAAACTTCAATCTGGTATTTCTCTCTTACCTGGCTCTCTTCTAATTTCTTTAAATTAAATCTCTCCGTTTTCGGACATTGAATATTACCTTTATTCAACGATAATCTCTCCCGTATTATCGCTACTACCAGGTAGTGATCAGTGTCACAATCAGCCCCTCTAAACGACCAGACGTCAATTATGCTAGATTGTCTTCTTCTATCTACTAAAACGTGATCACTTTGATTATTATTAAAAGTCCATGAGTTTAGTTTTACAGTAAGAAACTAGGGTAGACTTCTAAACTGTGAGAGTTCAATACTCAAGCATGGAGGAATATTATATCCATAATTCCTGTTGCAATTGAAAAATAGGGTCAAAGACAGAACCTGTTCCTAGGTCGATGAATCCATATCAAAAAGAAATTACTCACTCTCTTACTATTTTGGCTCTATGGAGCTTAACATTGAAACTGGACGTGCTAATTAATGTCTATCAATTCGCTATTTATTTCCATTTCATCCACTATGCGATCAGAGTTGTAATAATGATAAAAACATCTTAGATTATTCACCACTTTTGGTTTCAAAAGAGATAACAGTAGAAACACAACTTATTCTCGGGACGGCTGAATCTATCAAAATACAGTTTTTTCAAAATCTCTTACTGTGTTACTCTATTGAAATCAATCTTGAAACCGGAGGTACAAGTAAATTTCAGCAACTTCTGGTTTCTGTAGTGTGTTGCAGGTGGTGGTGTTTTCTTGACACGCTGAATCGACTTAAAAAAACCTTATCAGTTAAAACGTTTCTGTTCTATCTATGGGGATCAACGTTGAAATCGGAAATAGTTGCTTTCTCTTCTTTTCGGTTTGAATATAGGGTTAACGGAGGTGATTAAATCTGTTCTTGAAACGCTGAATCGATTACAAGAAACCGCTTCTCGATTTGGCATACCGTTTTTGTTCTATAAAAATCAACACTGAAACCGGAGATATTAGTAAATTTCAACGACTTCCAGTTTCGGTAGAGTGGTGTGGATGGTAACTATACACACACTATTGAAACGCCTAAACGGCTGAAAAAAAAGGAGCTTGTCACTATCTATTACCGTTTTGTTTTGTGAAACAAAAAAATAACTTATATTACTTTCGGTTTGAACAGAGAATCGCCACAGGAGATGGAACCTATTCTCGGGAAGCTGATTAAAGAAAACGCTTCTCGATGTATCTTGCCATTTTTGCTCTGACACCTGTCGTCAGAGACGGACAAAACTTTCTATGATTGCAGACACTTATGTATAGCATAGTTTGGAAGTCTAACAAAACCACGTTGGAGCAAAAATAGAATTATGCAAAGTATTCCTGTATATGCACTTAGACAAAATTTTTCTAGCTTAACGTCCGGCGTCTCAACAGAAATGGACAAAAAAAATTTTAATTTACCTACTCATCTCTCGAAGAATAATTCTTAGAAACTTCAATGTCCGCATAATTTGGAGTATCTGAACAACATATATTTCCCTTTCAGATTTTTTTTTTTTTTTTTTTTTTTTAAGAACGTTCTAACACATGTTTGCTTGCTTTTATTAAAAGTTTACATACTGAATTTCAACACCTTCAACTCAAATGAATTCTAAGATTGTATTTTTAAGAAATCAAATCAAAAATGTGAAATATCCCTCTCTCTCTCCACTAGGAGAAAAATTTTCAAAAACACAAACTGTTTACTTGTTTTTAATGAGGAGTTTATATGCTGGGTTTTATCTCAACTTCAGGAACGCATGGGATACCCTATTTTTGCCAAGAAAATTTAACTTTTTATTTCCTTTACGATACGTATATAATACCCCTCCTTTTCTGATAAAAGGGGTATCCTGTCGAAATTTCACTTTTTTAAGCTATCGGCTCTGCCTTCGTAAGTGAATAAGCCACTTTAGTATTTCATATAATACATACACAGACTATCACAACATCCGCTTCTTAAAATACTGCGAATATCAACAAAATGTATGAATGCTCAATCTTGTGCTCTAAAGGCTAATAAAGTGAGAATTGTTTTCATCATCCTAACTAACCTTGCACACAGACAGTTCATTTCACATCAAGCGATTCGTTTCAATACAGGTTTAAACTCTTGGTCTTGACAAATAACAATTAGTAGGCACAATATTTTCTACCGTTGCTCCCTTACATTTTATTGCATTTTGGAACACAGTTTCTCCACTACTTCTCCGTTCAAGTTTACTTCCGTATTTCGAAGGTCTTAATATATCGTTTGTTTACTTTTTCACAAACTTCTAAGAAACAATGTGATCTCACAGTTTAAATTATTTGATGCAATAGACTAAGTACAGTGAATTTTCTGTTTTTTTTTTCTTAAAGAAATCTTATTTACTTATAGTCAAATCATACTTCCGGTTTCTAAATATGTTCATTTAAGTAAAGCACTTACCTCTGGAGCCAAAAGTTCTTGGTTCGATCCCAGACTCTGATGTGTATCATCGTGTCTATTATTTTCTCTAAGATCTCTCATTTCTTATGACATTCTCATTCTACGAATTATTTCATAATCAAGCAATTTCAACCATCATTCATCACCTTAAGCCTATAGAGCATTACCAAGGGACGTGAAAAGAAGATTTTTCTTTCTTTTTTAATGTTCATTTAATAGTGAATCTGAAAGTAACTCTTGGTCTTTCTTTCATTTTCGTGTTTGTTTGTTGTCTTATACTCGAGAGCACAGAGCTGAGTGCTATAGGAATTAAATGCTTCTTTCACCTCTGACAATTCTTGCAAAAAGTATCTATCCAATTGTCCTTTTAAACAATATTTTGAAGTATACATTTTTTCACTTGAAGTATACTTTCCTTTCCACTTTTTGACTTCGTCACGTCACGTATTGTGTTATGATCAGTAGTACGAAATACATCTATTAGGAACACACAAAAATGAAATGAGTTTGATCGAAGATTCGAAAACGGAACACATCAGAAGAATAAGTTCTGGGAGCCCAGATCAGTCTGAAATACTGTTAATCTTAATAATACATGGAACCTCATGCAACTGTGAGAGGATCGGAGATAATGCCCATTTCTATTCTGAGTAACCAAATAAGCAACCACATAAAAAATTAAACTGTGTTGTATTTCAACTATTAATTTTATTGAAATTTCACATTATCCCCTGCGATTTATATTGCAGCAGTCCATGCACTTCAGACTCCTTGATCTGGTTGGTAAGTACTGCAAAATATTAAGTGAATTTCTTTTTAATCAAACCATCAAGAAATGATTATTTGAGATCATTTGGAAATTTCTCGGAAAGACACATAAAATATTGTTTTACCTCTTGACTACAATGTTTATTTTCCAACAATTTCCTTTGACATTAATATGTTGGTCCAATCATGTTCTACGACTTTGTCATCGCAGAAACTTTAATCATCTGAACGAACTTAGTCCTACTACTACTACTGACAGAAAGCAAGTTGGTCGACTGAGAAAGCTCTCAGTCTCTTACCCTGCTAACGTGCAAAATAGTAACTCTGCTGATCAACCTTTCCGAGTTCACGATCTTCCTATAACAATAAAGCTAGGTCTATCCGTTAGAAACACGCAATTCGTGATGATGATTGGGAATTGGTGTGAATGGTGAAAGCTATGAAGACAATGCGCATGATAAGACAGGGGTAAATGGTCCAATGTTCTTTCTGTTTAGTGCTATACTATGTGCGTTGTCAAAAGCAGGACGACAGGTCGGGTGTGTTCATGTGTGATTCTTGCGCCACAACTCCTTTAAGTTTTGATGAGGACTGACTGTTACACGAACTTCGTTTTTTGTTTGTGATGGACCTAATCTGTGTGCTTGTTTATAGTTTATATGTGTGATTTTGCTATTAAGAATTAATGAGGCATATTTACATACCCACATTATAGTGGATAGGCCCTACGTAGTCCTGTCAATTAGAGTTAGCGTATTTTGTGTATAAAACGCTTTATAACTGGAAGGCGCTTCTTTCTTGCTGATATTTCATTCCTATGTTCAATCAGCATTATTATATTGTACTAATTACAGTGTTATCACGAATATACCTACCCACTATCACGAACTTTCCTTACCTCTCACGAAATTACCTATGCATGTATTCATTTTATAAACTAACTTGATACACACTACAGATTGTATGCAGAATAAACAATACAGCGGAACAGTATAAAGGAATGTACGCACTATCTATATGCAGCCTTACTTTTTGCTTACATTTTAACTTTTAGTAGAAATATCGACTTTATATTGTTTATCACGAATATACCTTACTTTACCCTAAGTCGAACTCTTTAGTATGGTACAGTATTAATCATGCGTCAGAACGACTCTGCATAAGGCCCTTTGAGTTTAACGCCCTACGATTATGCCTATTAGGCTAAGGGAGATGATGGTGAGCAAGTGAATGATGACTGAAGAATTGGTGGAATGATAATGTGAGGGGAAACGGGAATACCCCGAGACAACCCACGGATACGATGTTGTCCACCACAAACTTACTTGGCCGGGGATCGAACCAGAAACGCCACGCAACAGAGGTAAGCGCTCTACCACTGAGCCACCGTGCCCCCTTCTTCCAAGGTGTCACAACAGTCTACAAGACGTTCTCTTAATATTTGAATCTAACTAAACATATTTAACTAATCAAATATATACAAGAACGAATTTGATAATCGTTAAACTAGCAGTTGAATTAATTTTTCCTATTACTGCCATCGATATTGCGGGACAAAACTGGTTTTATCTTTGAAATACGCAAATATATATATCACGAAAAGCCAATGTTCATAGACAAACTATATTGGATATACACGTACAACTCACTCACGCATGTAGTGAGAAGTACACCAGAGAGAGCTGGTTTCTATCGACCTTGACGCGTAAGTTAGCTCGTCAATTAAGATTTTTGATAAATATATTAATTTTGGAAAACAGGTCATTAAATACTCATAAAATGTTGTAAAATGAATTAACAGAAATTCTTACGATTATCCATATAGTGAAGAAATTTTAGTATACGATAATTACGACATCCAACACTGCACCCGTTTTCTGGTCTATACTAAACAACCTGGAAATAGTTATTGATTCATTCAGTACAATTTTGCATTGGATAGGTTTTGAGTTTAGCGTCCCGTTTAGCAGCGGGGCTATGTGAAACGGGACCAACAGCTTAACGTGGGACCCAAATCACATGAGCTCCCGCCGGGAATCGAAACAGTCTCTTACGCCAAAGGCGCGTGCGCTATTCACAAGTCATGAGGAAGCTTCGTATAATTTTGTTTGTAGTAATTGGCCTATTTTCGAAATTGTTTATATGAAGTTATTGAGAATTTTAAAATAGTGCTGGAGAATGTGGTAAAGACATTTCAAATGCATGCTTGAGCAAAAACATAAACTATCTTGATCACTTCGAATATAAACATCTAGCACAACTATAGAAGAAAAAATGATTTCAAAAGAAATAATAATATCCAGTTTACAGAGGATGAGATTTTTTTTCCTAAATGAGCTAACAAATTTGTTGAGATCTATAGAGACTAAAAGCCGAAACTTGGAAATGCCTCTAAAATGGCTCCTTAAAATAAAAGCTGAAATATTACTTATTTAAAAAAAAACTGAGCTATATGAATGATAGCGGGAGCTACCAACGGGTACTTTTAACAAAATACATTGATGGATAGTCATAGTTTCCTCTACATTTATTTTATAAGGAAAGGAGGTACAGGTCTGCACGGGCCGGAATTTTTAGTCCGGGCCCGGCCCGTGAATTTATAATGTGAGGCCCGACCCGAGTCCGAAATGTTTTAGCATTCAGGCCCGAGCTCATGTGGTAATCAAATGAACTCGAAATAAGCCCGAATTACAGAAACTTTATAATTTACGCAAAATTGTATTTTTATTTACAGCTATTAGTTTATTTTTGCAGCTGTGCTTTAAAAGTTCTCTAGAAAGAACGGTCCAAACGTCCAATAAATGTCGTTGTACAGTACATTTACAAAGTTAGGCCCGAAAAGGCCCCAGAAATATGGTTGTATATTTAAAAATTTACAGCCCGGGCCCGAAGTGGTATATGCTTTGTAGGCCCGACCCCGTGCAGACCTCTAAAACAGGTACTGTGACATCGGAAGGGGGGAGAACATGTTTTGTGGTCAACTATTTTGGCATATTTAACAGTCAGGAAAGTTTATGAAGCACCTTCAGCCGGCATAGCTGTAGTCCTACTCCGCCTAGTTTTCCACCCAGGATCCAAAATACATAATTAAATTAGAGCAGTCTATTGCTCCATATTTAAACCTAACGTGAATTCTTTAAAAGCATGGAAAATTCATTGGAAGGTTTTCTTCTCTTTGCAAGCTGGAAGAATCTTTTGAATCTCACCGTTCTTCTTTTATAATTAATGTCACGTAACCTGCACAACAGAACACGAGAAAATCATGCGTGTACCGTCGAGAGCTGATGTCACTCTCAGAGTCTGTCACTGTGAAGGGAAGTGTAAATACTTGCACTACGGAATAATTTCAAATAATTAGGACTGCATACTATTTTTCAGGGGAGAGGGGGGGGGGACGAAATCCTCCCCTCTATATTTCATGCCATGATTTGGTTTTACGTAACTACATTGCAGATACTGACACCTTTTTGCTACTCCTTTGTGACCATCTTGATTACAGATTTTATATATATATATATATATATATATATATATATATATATATATATATATATATATATATATATATATATATATATATATGTGTGTGTGGAGGTGTTATGTTTCATTTGCATTATGGTCGTCCTACCCAACAAAACATAACATATATGTATAAAAATTAGGAAAAAAGCACTGGAAAAACTGAAAAGTTGGAAAAAGTTACACGAACTGCTTCGAACATTCTTTCCACATAAAAAAAGACGATGTATAACTTACACAGTAACTGTTTAATTCTTCTAAAGAACATCTTAACGATGCAGTGACTGTATATGGTAGCGAAGGAACGACACTGCACACATATCTCAATATTTGTTCGGGCACTTTCATAATCAAACATATTCCCTAAAATGCAATGTCGCATTGAAGAAAATACCATTCACAACTACCGCCATTCGTTAGATTCAAATATGCACTACCCACATTTTACAAACAAGGATACAACTCACTTCTATCCGCTGATACATCAGTAAAATGAACATTACACGCTTGATATTAATTGGAGTACACGGTTTCTAACTTTACGGCAGCACTTTGAATTCAATTATTTGTTCTTAAAAAGAAAACAATACAATTCATGATTCGGTGAATTTTACTTTTATATCAAAAAGGAAAAAGAAAAGAAAGAAAAACTGGAAACTTTCATTAATGTCCTTGACTCCAGCTACCGATTTCGGCACATCCTCAGTATTGGCTTGTTAAAAACACGAACTGAAAGTCACAAAGAAGTTTTCGCAACAAGCGCTTCCTCTCAGCACCTCAGCTACCCATCAACTGAAGTCACGAGTTGTCCGGGAAACGCATCAAGAAGGCAAAGCACGAGGTCCAATGAGACTCCGCAACCCAATACAAGCTTCCTATTAACACAACGAAACAAGACCTGAGCAAGCGTTTCGGTGAGAAAACGAGTAATAGCCACTAGGTATAAAAATCAAACCTTGGTATTCAGAACTACATATAACAATTTGTCAGCATTTTCATTGTGACGAATCGAAATACAGAACGACGAGTATGTGTACCAGGGGTAAAAGTGGATCTGGAAAGGTAGGGGGACGCATTACGTCACGCCGTCCCCCGTGACTATCTTTGCCCACTGTATTTTTTTTTTTTTTAGAAAGTGGGAGGGCGCTACAGACATTTTCTGGAAATGGAAGGACGGCGTCCCCCCGCGTTTCCCATGATTAGAATCACTATTACGACAATCCTGTGAAGAGAAAAATTCATTACCAACTATGTCCACGAGCACCATATACGAGAATCCTAATTCGACTGGCCTACAGTTTTTTCTAGTTTCCATTCTGTGCGAAGAACAGGTGGTATCACAGGGGCGTCATTTTAGGAGGGCACGGGGAGCAATTCCGCCTGAGTTTGAGAAACACATTCTTTTTAATAAATTATATACTAATATAATAAAAACGTAAAATTATTATGTCGGCGGACAATTTCGTTCCTCCACTCCCCAGGTAAAACATGAAAAGACACTCCTGCGAGCGCTCTTGCAATTCACAATCCTTATTCTCTGCTTATAAAGATCCAGACGAATAGACGAATGGGAATATCATGTCATATTATAAAACTGACTGATCATTAAAATAATGTCCCTTTTCCGCATCAAGGCTATTCGAAATAGGCTCTATTACTAATGATCTGCTTTTTATCGAAGACTAGTACTCCAATCAGAAATACAAAGCACGTGCGTTAGCACCTGGTCATGAACATTGTGTTTTCAGATTACAAAATATCACTGAATATTATACAGATAATAAGATCAATGAGGAACATTCCACTCGCATGCGTGCATAGTTCTAAACGGGGAGTCTGTGAAAAGTGACCTGGCAGACCGTGGAGAGGTGGAAGATGGTAAGTAGGATCATAGGAAAAAGGAAGAGCACTGGAACCAATGAGTTTTTCTTCTGTAGCAATACATCTTTGAATTAAGCCGTAGAGTTAGTCTGCGTGGTCGCAACACTAGTATAATTTGTACCTACTTTTGAAGCATGTTGTGTTTTATTTCCCCCCTTTTTTTTTTAATTTACAATTTTCTGGTTATAATCCTACTTTCTCCATGCTTAACTTCAAATGTTTCGTTAAAGTAAAAACCGAAAATCCATCATATACATTTGCAAAACCCTTATTATTTATTTAATTAATTCAATTTTTCCCTTTAGTATCGAGGTC
Source organism: Thermobia domestica (assembly GCF_964235325.1). NCBI lineage: Eukaryota > Metazoa > Arthropoda > Insecta > Zygentoma > Lepismatidae > Thermobia > Thermobia domestica. The sequence goes on along the minus strand of NC_137462.1, from coordinate 120,668,569 downwards.
CGAATTATACGTGTCTTATCCTGCATAAAACCCGGTAACTTATCTGCCCAATCTGTCCTATAATTTGCCTTAGGTAAATAATAAATTAATATTTTAAAAAATCATAAGTTTTAGTTCTAAAAATAAAGCATAGTACAAAACATTTAATTTTGTTACGTGCGTAACTATCAATTTTTAAATTGCTTGTAATATACTTCTGTAGTATCTTGAAGTAATGAACTCACAATATAACGTAATGCATTGATAGTGAATCTTAATAGTATTACATTAATTCATATAGCCTTCATCCAAAATTACACGAAGACTACTAATACTCGACTAAAATAATAATAATAACAATAATGGCATTGTTTCAACAAGGCCATGAACTATTCTGTTGTGTTGAATTCCACATCGTCGCCTTTTGTTCGATTGTCTGTGATATGATAACGTTATGCATATTTATTAATTTACATTGCATTAAGGTAGATGTTAAGACTATCACAATGTGCCTTTCAAAATCGTTCTACAGATTGGCTGATATTAGATAACTGTTACGCGAATACGTTTAATTTATTATGTCGTAAAAGATATAGCATAAGACAAAGTGGCGAACTCCAAAATCACATGCAAATCATTTCCTACATCGATCCTATGATTTTCGTAAAAATGAAAATAAATCCGGTGTTCCAGTGTTCATGAAATCTCTATCAGTCCTAATAACTCCTACATCATTACCAGAACGTAGTTAATAGTTAATAATTATTATTATTAACTTAGGAAATAGTAAAATGGTTTGAGGGTACTAAATTTAGCGAGACATTTTTTGGGAATGGAGATGAGGTGTGTTTTCTACTGCTTTCAAACCTGTTTTGTCTGTTTCAAAGTGGTAGATCTAACAAGGAACTCCTTGAGTGCGAGGTCGGAAGTGCAATCTCTAGTAAGGTTCATTTGAAAGTTAGTGTGAACAATGACAGGAAAAATTCAGATGCTAATGGCTCACCATGTGCATCAGAAGGGCGACAGAAAATACGTGTCCGGGAGGTGCAGAGATCAACCTTCCATGGGATATGTGTAACACACTTCACAAAATGGACATCATCGACATTCACGAAATGTTCAAAACAAACCATTAACTTGTACCATGAACACCGAATGAAAAATAACGCGACACAGTGATCACAAATGTTCGCATCATCAAGATCGAAGGCGAATTTCTTGGGAGTTGCAAAACGTTCAGGGTGTTCAGCTAGGTATCCACTCTTAAAGAATGCATATATAATCATATTGGTGTAACGGGTGTAAGAGAGAAGGAAGGGGTGAGGAGTTATCCGTGCCAGAGACGAACATTTTCTTTTTCAAGGCGGCATACATTTTTGATAGAGCAAAATTCCTGGCATCCCCCCCCCTCCCATCAAGACATTTCAGTAACAATTTGGTAGCACCTATGTACTTAAAAGAAAAAAAAATGCTTAGATTATTAATTTCCTTGGTGTTTCGGAACTTGTTAGATACAAACGGCAATTAGTTCGACTTTTTAAAGCATGACTTCTGAAGAAAGGAAATGAATCGTAAAAGCACAAACTGTAAACAGCGGAACAGATATTATTATTATTATTATTATTATTATTAATAACAATAATAATAATAAAAATAAGTAACCAGTGGGATTCGAACTAGGCTCAAAAGTTTTGAATCCCAACAGAAACAAAAGAAGCTAAACGCGCACAGTATCGAAGCAAACTGTGCAATTGATAGCAAGGGAACTCTTAATTTTTTAATTTTTTTCTACGATTTTCTTTGATTAAATAGTGTGTGTGTTTTCTTTAACGAAGTGCCAAGGTACTATTTTGCTCTGACACTAGCATTGCATTAAGTAATGGAATGTCAGTAGGACCTGAATATTTTAAACAGCAACTAACAAAATGTGTTGGGAAGGCTTCACTACTATTTCTTTCTTGATTTCCCCTCGTACTATTTTGAGTGCGTTCTTACCGAACTCAAAATTTTAAGGTATTTATTTTGGAGAAGTGTATATTTCGTTCTTTGAACATGTTTTCTGATTTTCTACAGGGCACTTGCATTACATTCTCCCTGTTGTTTTAAGTTACTGAAGCTCCATTATAACCATCTTTATTTCTATCATCCAAACTAACCTCTATTATAAAAGGGAATAATTTGAATGAATTCACTTAAATCAATTTATGCTCTTTTCTTCCCCCTATGTTGATAATACTCTCGGCTCGTAAGATAAAAAAAAAAAAAAAAAAAAAAATCCTACGGCGAAAGTATACCAGTGATGTGAAACTATTTGCAAGAAATGCCCCTTATCAGGGTGGAAAAAAAAATCATGATTTTTTTAAAAATAATTTTTGTTGATTTTTTTTATTTAAATCAAATCTTTTTCCTCGTATAATACAAGTCGCGAGCTGAAGAAAAAGCATTAGGAATTAGTATTAAATGCTAATTATGCCATTTAAGTGAAAGTATTGGGGTTGAATTTTGAATTATCCCCAATCGTTAACCTATATCAATCCCAAACAATGTTTCTTAACCCTTTTAAATTACGGTTGTTTTTAAAGGTAAATTATAGACTTTCAGTCAAGCAGCTATAGCATCATCCCTATTTATCCTAGGATCATGGTACATTCATCACACTCTTTAGAATAGAACAGCTTTTGAAACGGTAACATTCACATTTCCCTATCATGTCCCTGAAGCGGGAAATTTTGAGAGTAATCGGCATTTTTTTAAAAATTTTGATCCCCTCTGGATTCCCCTGTGTTAACGCACAGATCTCAAAATCAACTAGGAAATACTAAGGGCTGTACTAAATGTGTATACAAAATTTCAAGATTCTATCTTGAGTAGTAACGGTGAGGAAACTATTTAACAATGAGCTAAGAACATTCCCACAATGCCAAAGATGACCCGGATGTAATATAAAAATTTCCTCAGACATCCCTATTTATCCTAGGATCATGATTTGTGCATTATTATCTTCAGAATAAAACAAATTTTCAAACGGTACCCTTCACATGTCTCCATCATGTATCTGGGGCGGGTAAATCACGGAAAAGGAATTTTCTGTTAAAAATATCTTTTTTCTTAAATTCTTACCTCTGTGTACCCCTTCCCCTGTTTTAAGGCAGAGATTTGAAACAAATCTGAAAAATACTGAGGGGTGCACTGAGTAAATGTGCAAAATTTCAGTCTTGTAGGTGCAAAAGTAAGCCCGCGAAAAATAATATTCCCCAAATACCCGTATAAAACAGGATCTCAGGTAACAGTTTCCTGAGACATCCCTATTTATCCTAGGAGCATAGTACGTACATCATTTTCTTCAGAATAGAACAGCCTTTCAAATGGTACCATTCATATGTCTCCATCTGAGGCGGGAAAATCACGAAAAAGCTATTTTTGTTAAAAATATCCTTTTTTGAAACATTTTTGCCCCTTTGGACCCCGCTGTTTCCACGCAGACCTGAAAACATTTGAAAATTATAAAGGGGAGCACTGAACGAGTGTGCAAAATTTCAGTCTTCTGAATACAAAATGTAACCTGCCAAAAAATAATAATGATACGCATAACAAAAAATATCTTTTTAAATTTATGACATCATCACACACTATGCCTCAACGCAGAAAGGCATGGAAGCAAATGTAACTTGTTCTAAAATGCCTCCAGTCTTGAAGAAAATGAACTAAAAAGCCTTATTGGTACTTTTTTAATCGAATAATGAAGATTCTACCCTATCACCTAAAAATAGGTGATATAATTTAAAAGGTTAAGCATTAAGGAAAAAGTACAGCAACGTTTATCAAAATGACACTTTTTTTTTTCACAAAAGTTAGTGATATTTGGCACGGGCCTATTTTTAAAAACTCAGAACTAGCTTGCGGCATGAAATACATAAATTTCGCCTAAAGTTATAAAAAAAAAAAAAAAAGAGGTGATAGAACCCCTCTAAATACGCCCTATTATCTGGGAACAAACAGACACACACGCACAAAAAAGAATTTTCGTCTTAAGTGTCGATGGTGATTTCTTCGTTGGAATAGTTAACGATTTTAAAACCCAAACCCAATGTTACGAAAAGAAGAAAGCAGGATTGCTCTGTTACCTGTTCAAAACGGGATTTTCCCTAATCATCCTCTACATGACACTTGTTTTCATACTATACTGTACATTTGAGTCTCATTGTATTATGATTATTAACTTCCATAATCGAAATAACAGAACAGAAACGGAATTTTTACTTATTTTCACTTTAAATTAATTTATTTCGAAATTCGATTTAAATCAACGATTTTTATTTAAAAAATCTTGATTTAAATCAGACTGATTTAAATCAAACCACCCTGCCCCTTATCAATTTATAATTAACAGCTGATACAATAATCACTGCATACACACAAGTCTGAAGCCTGTACATATATATTGAACATAGTAAAATTTAAACTTTTTTTCTTTCCTAAATGAAGACGCGCTAATCAACTTCCTGCATGAACACAAAATTAACTTCTGAAAATAGATATACTTTAAATCAAAATGAGCACGCACAAAAATTACCAAATGCTGTCTAGTACATACATCAAGATCCCCCAAATATATTAGTATTAACATAGTATTAATATATACTAGTATTAACATAATCGATATCACTATTCTTTTCCTTACCTATTAACCTTTTAAATTTTTTGGCCTCTATACAGGCCATGGCGTCTACCTTCGGAATTTGCTTTATAAATCTCTAGTAGAGCTTCTCATACCGGATTTTTTTTATTTATTTATTTATTTATTCAAGTATGGAAGCATTAAAGAACATGTTTTATGGGCAGTTTGCAGTCACGTGTGCGATGCCTGGAGGCAGTGACGTCACAAACAGCAAAGGCGGCTTTTTAAAAAAGGGTAAATTTTAGAGCTTTTTTTTTTAAAAAAAAAAATCGTGATGCATCCCTATTCATCTTAGAAACATAGTTTGTACCTCGTTGGTTTTGTTATAAAGCAGAGTTTCCAAATGTAACACTCAAATTTCCCTGTTATGTATCAGAAGCGGAAAAATCCCGCCCATATCGAAAAAAGGGATTTTTCAGGAGAAAATTTCCCTTTTATTCTAAATTTCTCCCATCAGGGACATACATATACATATTAGAAGTGGTACTGTTGGAAACCTACTCTTATTTGGAACAAAGTGATATACAAATAATGATCCGAGAGTAAATGCAAATGTGCCAGGAAATTTTCCAAGTTTGAATTCTTGCTTTATTTACACATTTTAGTAAATTAGTTTAGTAAAGTATCTACAGTATTATCACTATTTATCCTAAAATCATGAATTGTACCTCGTTCTCTTCGGCATGAATCGGTCTTTCGAACGGCATAACTTGCATATCCGTATCGTGCACCCGAGGGGAGAAAATTCTCCCAAATGGAAATTTTTGTATATATATATTTTTTTTCTTTCAATTTTTGGGCCCCTCAGGTGCGCCCCCGGTGGTTTTGGGGGATTTTTTCCCCTCAGGTGCATGATACGGATATGCAAGTTATACCGTTCGAAAGGCCGAGCCATGCCGAACAAGACGAGGTACGATTTACGAGGGCTATCCAGAAAGTAGATTACGTTTTCGTCTGTGTCCGCTAGGGGCGGGGCTAGCGCGGCCATCTTGGGGTCAGAGCGTTGCGCAGCTCAGTCGGCATCTAGCCGTGCTAGTGAGAGGTTCGTGCTGTGCTCCGTTAAGATACTGTGACGGTTTGAAATGTCTGCGTTAATTGAAAATCCCGCGAGCTGCGAGGTGCGTGCAGTAATAAGGTTTCTGACAGCAAAAAACTGTAAACCGATAGAAATCTATCGGCAGCTGTGTGAAGTGTATGGGGACAACATTATCACTGAAGGTGGAGTGCGACAGTGGGTCATAAGATTTAAAAATGGCCGAACCAATGTTCACGACGAAGATCGAAGTGGGAGACCCAGCAAAGTGACTGCCGAACTTGTCGAAAAAGTCGATGTTAAAGTCCGTGAAAATCGAAAGTTCACAATAACGGAACTTTCTTTGAGTTTTCCACAAATTTCGCGAAGTTTGTTGCACGAAATCATCAGCGAAAAGCTTGGTTACCACAAGTTTTGTGCAAGATGGATTCCAAAAATCTTGACAGAGGACCACAAAAATCAGCGAATGGCTGCAGCGTTGCACTTTTTGGACGCCTACAATAAGGATGGTGACTCTTTACTCGATCGCATCGTTACTGGTGACGAAACATGGGTGAAACACGTGAACTGTGAAACGAAATTGCAATCAATGCAGTGGGGGCACACAGGTTCTCCCCAAAAACCCAAGAAATGCATGCAAACAATGTCGGCAAGGAAGATGATGGCGACTGTTTTTTGGGACAGAAAAGGTGTGATTTTGGTGGACTTCCTGGAAAGAGGCACTACAATAAACGCTCAAAGGTATTGCCAAACTCTGCAAAACCTCAGAAGAGCAATTCAAAACAAGCGCAGAGGAATGTTGAGCTCTAAGATCTTGTTGATTCACGACAACTACCGGCCCCACACGGCGAATGTCACGCGTGAAGTTCTTGAATCTTTTCAGTGGGAGTTGTTTCCTCATCCGCCGTACAGTCCAGACCTGGCACCGAGCGACTTCCACCTATTCCCAGCAATGAAGAAGTGGCTGGCTATGCAGCGTTTTGATGACGACGAACAGCTGCAAGAAGAGGTAACGAAGTGGTTGAAGTCGCAGGCGGCCGAATTTTTCGACGAAGGAATTTCCAAGCTCGTACATCGCTACGATAAATGCCTTAATTTGAATGGTGACTATGTCGAAAAGTAGTATTTGTGTGTGGCTTTCATCTGTATATAATAAAATTTGTTTCCTATACTTTGTTGATTTTTTATTCCAAAACGTAATCTACTTTCTGGATAGCCCTCGTATTTTCCTACAATGATTATTTTGATTAGTCTCTATGCTGAAGTGGGTTGGTTAGAAATTATTATCGAAGGAAAATTGGTAATTCGGCTATAGCATCAAGACTATTTCCCCGTACATTCTTCGTTCCTCATTATTTTCACAATGAAGCAACGTTTTTTTTTCGTACCATTCGCATGTGCGTCATATACCTGAGCGGAGAAATTCGCGATAAAATAAGATTTTCCCAAAAAATCCCTTTTTTCCCCACTTTGAGTGGGAATTTGACGGATGCAGTTGGAAACTGCTTCATTACAAAAAAAAACGAGGTACAACCCATGATCCCAGCTTCAATAGTGTTAGTACTGTAGCTGCTTGACTGGAAGCCTAAAAATTACCTTTAAAAAAAGGGGGGCGGTAAGCAGCTCCTGCAGCTAATTAAGTCTTCGGAAATTATGTTTAACTCAAGTATTAATCATGCTCATTCTCACACAAAACAAGAAGAAAAAGTTATTGTATAACCATGAGAAAGAAGACGCTTACAGAAGGAAGTTTTAAAAGACCGAAGGTCAAGGCTAATTTCTAGTAACAGTGTATTACTGCACATTAAACATGCCTTAAAGCTTTTAAGAATTTTTATGTAAATATTTATTGAGGTACTTATGGATATACGTATATCTCTTTCCAAGTTGCTTAAATATATACTACTACAGAAAAGAGGAAATATTTATTCATATATGTAGTCAGCGAATTTGGACAGTAAGCAATCGTAGGTATAAGTACTAACGATACACTCGATTCTCGACCGCGAATGACGTTGGTATGTTGATTTGGAACGATGAAAAATACTTCCATCAACACAACTGAGAATTAATCACACTATATTAATTATTTCACAGCATTAAATCCACGCTTATTTGAAATATTTAATAATACTTCCTTGGCTACTATTTCAACTTTAATCAATATACAATTTATGTACTGTATTTTAGATTACGACAGTAGCTGTACCTTTAATTTTAGTTTCAATGTTTGTTGTTATGTACTTCATTTCTTTTGCACAGACGTTTCGTTCTTCCTATAAAAGCTTTTCATCTCATAAAAAAGTTGAGGGCGTTAGTTTCAAATTCAGACTTGGGAAGAATTCAAGAATTTCCGCCGTCGTTCGAGGACAAATTTAGCTCAAGTAATCTTTCGCGTCGCCTTTTGGAACAGGAATAGAAATAAAAATGTGTTGACAAATATAATATATTTCAAACGAACACGTCAATGCTTTCTTACATCCAGATCTTTATTCATTACCTTTACTTATCAACAATCATCTGCTTTCTGTTGAGTTTAACTGATAATTGTAATTGCAAGGGTTAAGTGCCACTTCCAGTGAACAATTTTTTACAGCTGTTCGGAGGGATATTCCAGTACTAAAGCAGCGAACAAAACGAAACAACTAAAAAAGAGAGATTAATACACTAAAAAAAGAGAGAGAATTATAGTGTATTTCTGTAATACACTATGTTGTACTATGAAAATGTACAGCAACTTGTGCTTGAATAATTAACTGAACACCAACATGAATGAGATACTGATAATTTTTCCAACCTAGGCGTCTTAACTAAATTCTATAACTTATTTATTTCCTTCCGCTAAGACAATTTAAATGGAACCTGAAAATGGTCGTAGAGCCTTTTCCTTATTCTTAACCTAATCTAGTAGTAACTACCAACAAAACAAAAACAAACAAACAAACAAACAAACAAAAAAACTTCAAAATTCTCTTTCAGAAGCTCTATTTTTGCCCGTTGATGGGATTGTAGCAAACGGTGTCACTTTGTTGCATGTCTTTCTGAAGCCCTCCTGAACACACCAAAACATACTACCACAGATGAGAGTAGAAAGCGTTAAAGAAGGGTGAAAAAACCAGACAATTACAAATCCAAATTCCAAGCGCGACAACAGAAGCACACTTGTCTCATCCTATCAATGTATTTTCTTTACACAGTTACGATTTTCACAATAATCTAACAGATTTTACGGAACTCATGTTAAATTTTTGCTTCCAGGTAACTGAATAAATGATCAAAAGATAATCCGTGCTGCTGCTCCTATTCTCTCTCTCTCTTCGATGAGAGGTCAGAAAGTTCTTAGGCTCACTACGTTAGAGTTGTGCTAGTAATGTGAACCTTTGCCCAATGATGGCTGGCATCTCATTAATGCGTGTTAATTTAGTTTTTACAGGTTATGTGAACTGATGTTACAGAAAATAGGCGGCACAAATAAACTGAACAAAATCGAATACCGAATAATTTCATCCTCAAGGAAAATCGGCCAAAAAAAAAAAAAAAAAAAGATACATAATGAGATGATGGTTGTATACAGTGAGGAATCCCTATCTTATGACAGCGAAACGATGAAAGAGAGAATTCAAATGTAGTCGTTCTCCCTCAGTAGCTACAGACCCAAGCGTGGTAGCGAATGTTGCACAGCTGGTATTGAAGATAAACGTCTGACTTAATTGTTTAGTTCGGGAAGTGAATTTCAGTAAGAGATCTATTCACACCAAATTACATGACATTCTCCATGTAAGCAAAGTGGATGTTTTGATTGCTGAAATATTTTCAAAAACAGCAACGTATGTGATGTACACAAAACGTTTGGACCTATACCGAAATGACAAAAATACATTTGTAAAGACGTTAGTAACGGTAGATGAATGCTGGGTGTACCTATTAGACCCTGAATCCAAAGAAATGAATAAAACATGGAAACATAACTCATCCTCCATCTCTAAAAAGGCTAAAGTGTAGCATTCATCTAGCAAGGTCATGTTGTCCGTTGTTTTGGGATTAGAAACCTGTGATATTGACTGACTTTTTACAAAAGGGGCTCCAATCATAGGAGCCTATTGCAAAAGTTACGAGATGCTGTCAAAGCAAAGAGATCGAGTCTGCTCTCGACAAATATCTTGCTGCTAGCGGACAATACATTGGCATATCGAGAAGCAGAAACTAATTTTCATGTGCCAATGTTGCTACGAGCTTTCATAAACACCATACTCACACGATTTAGCTCCGCCCGGTTACTTACTCTTCCAAAATATACAAAAATATTTTGTATTGGGTAAGTGTTTTGCGGATGATGTGGTAATCATTAGAACAGCGGAAACCTGGTTTAACTCCACCTCCGTAATTTTTATGCAGATGGTAATAACGAAATGATCCATAGATGTGAAATATGTAAGACAATGAAATGAATATGTAAAGAAGGATGCGTTCGTGAATCAAACTGCAGATCCCTAGTTCACTTCTATAATGGTGAGAGTAAGAACTTTCTCGCCTTCCCTCGTATATGTAAGTTTAATCACTTCACTTTAGGCACAGCTGATCTATGTAAGTCATAAAACTTACCCCTTTGTGATTTCGCTGGGTTTATTTAAAAATGAACTCTAAAAAGTTCCAGCTTTATGCTTAACATTGATGTATAAACAAATTGCAATTTCTCTCTTACTCAAGTTACTTTAATATTTTGATGCATAAGTTCCTAGCGTTTATCTATCGTGGCAAAACCTTTAACTGATATTCATTGGGAATGAGCCGAAGACAAACTAATAAATCAACTTTCACTTTACGAAAATTTTGGATTTGGCGTATTCAATACCCACTACTACACTACACTAACCGTAAAAACTTCACACACCAGAAAAACTACTGTGAAGAAGAAATGAGATTATTAACTTAGTCTGCATGTTGCTTGAAAACTTATCATACAGTGAGCTGAAAAAAACGTACTAGCAGTATACACCTTGAGAGTGCCGGAAATGAATGTTCCCTTTAGACGGAATAGAATTTCCTGTGGCCTCCTTAGGAGTAAAATTGCGAAGCATAAATTATTTCCTGAACGGAAAAGGCTGGACTGAATCTTCCGTGTAATCTTTCTCACCTCTCCCTATCGAATTCTCGTTTCTTTTCTCCCCTACAGGATTGCTCTGAAATGTCACAGGTAAACGAGAAAGTAAAATGCAATAAATAATCGTATGTTAAGATTGACATCAACAGAGTTATGCAGAAATAGATACTTGTTTGCATACTGACACAAACAAAAGTACGATTAACAATGTTAAACATCTTCACTCGTGGCAGCTCAAAAAGTCAATAATACACACGTGTTTGATCCATATCTTCTACCCCAGGGCACAATTCTTGGGCATATGAAATATCTATTCGAGGGACAATATTGAAGCTAAGGAGCAACATTTTTAGAAAAAATCTGAATCCATCATATGGTATTGTTTCAAAAGGCTTACAGTCATGTTTCGTATCGACAACGTCCTATATTCGTGTTTATTTTTTTTTTTTTTTTTTTTTAACTGGGAATACCTGTGGCTAAACTTAACAACGGACTTCAACGTGCGTAGAGGAGGGATGGCCAGAACGGTTCCTGGTGGAACTGGTTTTTCGGATCCAGGTCTGGAATCGGGTCTGCTGGAACCGGAACTTTGTGGCCATTCCTACGCTAAACCTGAGTTGCTGTCAGGCTGTGAACAGTGTGCTAGATGAAATAGTGGAAGCGAGAGGCAGGCGCCCAGGCGGCAGCCGCTTGTCTTATTTGGCTAAACAAACTGGGTAACTGGTAAACTCATTGGCTAAATTGCAAACTCATTTGGCTAAACACCCACTGGTGGACCAAATTTTTCTTTCTGATGGCACAAGCGGGTCTCGGCGGGGAGGGCACAAGCGCAAGGTCCTCTTTGCAGTGTTTTGAAGGTGAACTTTGTGCCTCCTTTACGGGTCTTTGGGGCTTTCGGGTCCAGATCTGGAACCGATTCCTAAGATCCGGTTCTGGAACCGGGTTTTCGGATCCAGGTCCGGAACCGGTTCTGAAAACCGGATATCCAGGAACCGGTTCGTCGCGGAACCGGAACTTTGTAGTCATCCCTAGCGTTGAGATGTGTGCATGGGAGATAAGAGTATTAGAAGATGAGTAGAACTTAAAGATGGAAACACGAGCACTGAAAAGCTATCTCTGAGCGGTCGCTCACGAACTGCCAGCACAGTGCGCAACATGGAAAACATTGGCATTATCAAATGAAGATCACTGTAAATACAACTGCAAGATTTGGCTATCGAAAACTTTGATGCCACTGGGTTCCAACGTTCTTTACGGCTAAAAACAAATCGCATGCGAAAAAAAATACACAGCTTAAGAATATCTTCAGAGATATCGAACGGAAGAAGTGTTACTGCGAATGAAGTTATCTCAGTGGCGTAGCTAAGGAAGGTGGCAAGTGGCGACGTGTGTCCCGGGGCAGCATCTGAGGGCGCCAAATCGATGTTACAGTTACGAATGAATTTTAGAATGAAATGTTTTCCCTTCTTAAAGACATTTTGTAACGTACCCACAGTTACATTTAGTATGTTTAGTATATACTGTAATGTTTGTTTTCTGCCACTGTTCTTAACATTTTAATAAATTTTCATTCCAATTCCTACACAATTAGGACATCAATGTACCTAGGTACAGTATATTTAGTCACTTGGGGCAATATCGACATACTTCAGGACATTTGTACTATTAAGAGAAAGTAACGAACGGATTAGAGGCCCTGATTATGTATACTATTTTAATCAATTGACAGACACAATATTTGTCACAGAAAAGCAATGCGGGGCTATTGAGTCGCAATTAAAATGAATCATGGAAAATGAGGAAAGCCGCCAAATTGTTGGAGCAACTTCGATATGAACATTAAAACCGTAAATGCCATGATAGTAGTCAACAGTAACTCTACATCACAGATTACTAATAATGAACTAGTTTATGTCTTATACAAGGAAACCTAAGTCCAGGGAGGGATGTAGTGTATCTGCTTTTTACAAGTACAGAAAATATCAAAAATGTCACCGAGTTACAAATGAGGGAAAGAACAATAACAAAAGAACTTATTCAGTTAAAAGGAATGAATGAAACAAGAATCTCCTTTTAAAAGTAACGTACTAAATGTGAGGTAATGTAGAGAGCATTGAGTTCTGCACATCATAAATAAAGAAATGTCAATGAGATGTCAAACGTACGATGACATAGTAAAATATTAGTATTAACTTCATATGCAATAATAAGCATGAATTCTATTTAGGTTTATCTGAGGTTTCACGGTGTTGGCACACGATAAAAGGGGGTCGTCTGAGTGAAGAATACAATTCTGTTGAAACAATTGGAAACATTTTGTAGATTGTACCTATGGATCACGGTTCACTTTTTTTTAAAATCGTAAAAAACAGCCTCGGCAGATAGCAAAATAATTTTCTTTATTTTATTTTTAATTTTCCTACTGGTTTGCAACATTTTTATGTACCGGTGTATTCTGTGTTTAATACCTTTTACTTTAATATTTTACAGCTTCTATGAGACAAATTATGTAAATATTGCATGTTGTTGAAGATACTAGAAGTTTGCCTCTATCATACGTTCGCTTCGTACAATTTATTTTATTGGATGACGATAGTGATTCTTTCATGCATTCTCAAGCTGACAATAGTTTCTTCATTAAAACTTTCTTGCTATATTGTGCTATTTCTCTGCCTCTCTGGTGCTTTTCAGACTCTACAGTAGCTGGAGAAAACATTTCACTTGTTCCTGCTTGTTCTGTGTGCGAGCCATCAATGTTTTTAAGAATGTAGTTCTGCGAATGTTTTTGGCCTGCATTGTTGGAGGATATAAATCATTCTCAGAAATCTTGTTGGGTTAACAGGATATATGCTGCAGGCCTCAAAACCAGTAATAACGTTTCGCAGAGTTGCTGATCATATTCATGCCTTTGCTGAACAAGCTCCCAAAAGCTACTTTTGTGCATTTCCTTTCAGGCATAGACGACACTTTTACCAGAAATCTGAATTCATACTATTTGTCAAGTTGTATTTATAGATAACAGCAAAGGTAGCCTACTAATTTTATTTTTGTGTGCTTTTTTCTTCCTTGCATATGATAATGCAAGCATATTTCCCATGAAAGAGTTAAAGAATGCTACATCCAGCGGGAGCAAGCAATGCATTGAATGTGGTAGCAGACAGAGTAGATGGATTCCAGCACAAGAACGTATGTTTCAGACATTTAAATTCTTAGTATGGGATCCATGTCCATCTAGAATTAATAATTGTCCCCTCCAGGTTTGTGTTTTGCGAAATAATCTATGACAGGAACAAACGGCTGATGCGATTGGAAAAATTCCACTACTTTAGATTGAAAACCACCTATTTCGAACTACTTTTCTTTTTGTATCTTTACTCATAACAGAGTTGGCCCACGATCCACAGACTTTCGACAAACCCAGTACATGTACTCGAACACGGTCATCTCAAAAAAAGTAAGAACTTGTACAAAGAAAGCTTGCAACTTAAAAATGGGCGCGTCTTACATAGTACGTGTTTAGGAAGAAAAATGCATGAAATATGAAAGTTCAGCAGGAACTCAGTTGTTCGGATTCCATGTAGCTGTAGATCCATATATTATACGTAGTCTTGCTGCTGAAAAGGACGCTAAACAACCATCCGACCAACCAACAAAATATGAAAGCGAAATGAAACTAACATCCTTAAATTTCAGATGAAAACATAATACTGCATTTATTAAACAGTTTCAGATTAACTTGCTCATTGCAGTTTAAGGTATTTTTCAACCGTTTTAAATTTATGTTCTTTTACGTAAATTATAGATTAGACTTTACCTCAAGCAGCTACGGCATCATACCTCATTCTCTTCAGAACAGAACAGCTTTTCAAACGGTACCTTTCACATTTCCCCATCACGTCCTGAAGTGGGAAATTTTGAGGAAAAATATCCCTTTTCATCCCTCTGGACTCCTCTGTGTTAGCACAGAAATCTCAAAATCAATTGAAAAATACTAAGGGGTATACTGAATATGTGTACAAAAGTTCAGGAAACTAGAAAACTAAGGTAAAAAAATATTTACCAAATGTGCTAAGAATATCTCTTAAATACCGAAGATTCCCATACAAAACAGGATTTCAGGAAAACATTTCCTGAGACATCCCTATTTATCCTACAATCATGGTTCGTACCTCATTCTTTTCAGAATAGAACAGCCTTTCAAACGGTACCATTTACATGCCTATCATGTATCTGAGGCGGGAAAACTTCGAAAAAATAGACTTTTTGTTTAAAAAATATCCATTTACTTTTTGCCCCTCTGATTCCCCCTGTGTTAACGTAAAGATCTGAAATAAGTCTGAAAAATACTATGCACTGAATATGTGTGCAAAATTTCAATCTTCTAGGTGCAAAGTAAGCCCACCAAAAAAAATACTAAAAATAAGCCTAACAAAATATTCGTTTTTCATATGACATCACCACGTCGTATGTCTCGACATAGAAAGGCGTGAAATAATACGTAATGTATTCAACAAACCTCCAGGCTTGAAAAAAAGAAAACACGAAGTAAATAGTTTTATTAGTACTTCTCTTAATCGAATAATGAAGATACTACCCTATTGTGAAAAAATACGCGAAAAAAATTAAAAGGATTCAGTACCGAAGCAATATGAGACATGGATTTGCAGTACTTCGGATTTCACCTTAAAGCTCTCACCGGGAGTCGAACCAGGGGCCGATCCAGGACAGACTTCTGTTGGGGCGGTGAGTTATAATACTGCTACTTAGAACTATTTTCAAGAGCTCCAAACTCTGGGTTGGTTTTATTTGTATATAAAATAAGAAAGTTTTCTCTTCTGGGGGAGGGGCAATCGCCCCGATCGCTTCCCCCTGGATCCGCCACTTACTCGAACCCGGGACAACGTGCACCAAAGGCACATGTGCAAGTCATTAGGGCCAGTAGTGAGGTCTTTTTACAATACCTTCTAACACTGCATGTGAAGTTAGAACCTTACCAATATATGTCTGTAATTTTTATTATAACTTACATCCATTTTCAATTCAAAAATTTAAATTAACGAAGATCAGTGGAACCATCAACCAAAAAGACAATTTTATCACTTAAAACACACGTACACAGAAAGTTCACATACCAATTTTAAGTCACATTGGGTGACAAATGGAGGAGTAGCTTCTGTCGTGTTTACCAGACAGATCAATACTTGAAAACATGTTATATGATGAATTACCATAAAAATCACAAGAACTCATTTGCACATTTATTTTACTCGATTCATACACAATATACTCCTAATTCCCCCCCCCCCAAAAGAAATACAAAATTGCACAAAACGACAATGTTTTTCACAATACGAAGCTCAACATCAATAAGCTATAAATAGATATACGTCATTCAGAAAGCCAGTAGAGGTCAAAAATAGCATTACTGTGTGTATGGGAAAGGCCGCTGCCTCAATGAGATATGTTTGGCAACACTATAAGTAAAATGTATATTACGTAAGACATTTTTTTCATTTCTTTCTTATAACCACGTAAAAGATTACACTTTGAATCTGAACGAATCTGAAAGCGGAATTTTAGTTTTTATTTCATGTTTTATTCCATTTGTTAGAAGAACTTACCAAGATTCGAAGCTGGTACTGCGAGCACCGAACGAACACGTGTTCTCCACTTAGCCACAAAAAGGTACACAGTTATTCCCGAACTTTCAGCGATTTCACCTGATTTTTATAAAAAATTGTGCGGTTCAGTTATAAGTCTATGTTGACTTCTCTCATTTCTTAAGTCATCTTATTTAAATCCGTTTATTACAGTATATTGTCGCAGTTCTACAAACCCCACAACTCATCATACTACGGAATGTCTTCTTTTCGAGGGTACAATGAAACAGCAAGCAAGAAATTAGTTAAAATCACAATATGAAATCTTACCTGCTAATATCATAACTCACGAGGAAAGGGTCTTAAGTGTACACAACCGATTTGGCTGGGGTCTGGATAAGTGTTACGGGAGACCAAAGTAGAAGACACGTATTTTGGCGTTTGGGCCCATACGCAGAAATTTCAGAAATACGGGGTCCCAAAGTGGCCCTACATGCTATAACTAGAAAGCAAATGACGTTACTTGTACACAACCGATTTGGCTGGGGTCCGGATATGTGTTACAGGAGACCAAAGTAGGAGACACGTATTTTGGCGTTTGGGCCCATACGCAGAAATTTCCGAAATACGGGGCCCCACAGTGGCCCTACATGCTATAACTAGGAAGCGAATGACGTTACTTGTACACAACCGATTTGGCTGGGGTCCGGATATGTCTTACGGGAGACCAAAGAAGGAGACACGTATTTTGGCGTTTGGGCTCATACGCAGAAATTTCAGAAATACGGGGCCCCACAGTGGCCCTACATGCTATAACTAGGAAGCGAATGACGTTAATTGTACACAACCGATTTGGCTGGGGTCCGGATATGTGTTACGGGAGACCAAAGTAGGACACACGTATTTTGGCGTTTGGGCCCATACGCAAAAATTTCCTAAATACGGGGCCCCAAAGTGGCCCTACATTCTATAACTAGGAAGCGAATAACGTTAATTGTACACAACCGATTTGACTGGGGTCCGGATGTGTGTTACGGGAGACCACAGTAGGAGACACGTATTTTGGCGTTTTGGCCCATACGCAGAAATTTCCGAAATACGGGGCCCCACAGTGGCCCTACATGCTATAACTAGGAAGCGAATGACGTTACTTGTACACAATCGGTTTGGCTGGGATCCGGATATGGCTATTATAAGCCCAAGTCGAAGACATGTAGTTTATCTTCCGACAAAACCTGACAGGGCGGCAAACTTTACTTCCGCCACTGTGCCCGGTTTCCTGACAGCACACGCCGTATCGATTAAATATTAATGTTCACTCTCTTGCACAAAAGTGTAGGTTTTCACATATTCTAGCCATAGAAATACAAGCGAAAAACGCAAACATTCTTTCGCTCCGTTGACGCCCTCGTTGTCAGCAGATCCCCCTCGACGGCTCGTTCCAGCTGAACATCTGTTCAGAATTGCATGGGTACCACATACGCCAACTTCATGACCTTACTGAAAATCTACCAATATCGGAACCTGTACATTCGACATTCCTTTTTGTGGGACCTAACAACAAACACAACTCTCATGCCTTTGGATATATTATAACATATTCCAACCCAGGCCAACATTCTGCACCAGTAACGCCATTCGCTTCCTAGTTATGTAGGGCACTTTGCGGCCCCGTATTTCGGAAATTTCTGCGAATGGGCCACAACGTCAAAATACGTGTCTCCTACTTTGGTCTCCCGTACCACATATCCGGACCCCAGTCAAATTGGTTGTTTACCCTTAAGATCGTTTCCTCGTCAGATGTACAGTAAGTATACATTTTAAAGGGAAACCAAAGTGATGTGACGCAGATGTCCTCCTTGAAATCCTGTTGAATACTACAGCCAACAGAATAATATATTAGTTAGCAACTACTGTCTTTAAGCCTTCCCCGCTAGTTTAATGGCTATGGCGCGCGACTGTTGTGCACGAAGTCCTGGGTTCGATTTCTGGTGGGAGACTAAAAATTCGGACACATTATGTGGTTCGGACTGCATCTTAAACTAAGTACATGTCTCATATAGCTTTGGTACTGAAAAGGGGCGCTAAATTCCCCCCTATTAACCAACTGTCTTCATAACAGAGCGAATACCATAAATTTTGACAAACACTGAAGTCTAGAGTAAAACACAGATCAAGTACTATTATTAGAGGATAGCCACAACAAAATATCTTACACTACAGGATAATAGCTTTCTGTAAATTTAGTGGAATATGTGAAAACTGTTTTTAATATTTTATTAATTACCATAATGAAGGCAATGTCTTACAAATTGGTAATAAAAATGATCTTAATTTCTGTCAAACTTGAAGCACTACAAATATCTAACCAAGAACACTTATAATTTTGAACTCTTTCATAGGCAAATGGGGTCTATAATTTACAACTTATCTCCGTAATTAACTCTGCGGAAATGGGACAGAACTATATTTATCAGAATTACAGAAAATTAAATGTTGAATCTCTACATAAATAATTTGCATTGGTCGACAGTTAAGGCAACTCACCACATCAATAAACTAAATGGGCCTTATGCAGAGCCGTTCTGACACGTGATTAGTGCCATACTAAAGAGTTCGACTAACATGCTTCCTGCAGTAGCCAGGCCTTTAGTATGACGCTAATCATACATCAAAACGACTCTGCATAAGGTGGAATAAGATTTATCTGTTTAGTACTAGAACTTTGCAAAATAACGAACTTGCACACTAGAATTTTGCAAATTTGTCTTGCAGCACTATAGTAACTATAACGTAAAAGCAGTATTCCACACTGCACAAGTTCATAGTTCATCTTACTCCTAATATAACTGTCACAAATGATATTAATATCGAAAAAGTTCGATCATAAAGTTTTAGAAAGGAAACAAGTGAGTTTCGTTTCATATTGCGAAAGACCTCCAAACTAGTGCTCTCAAACGGGTCGGGTTGACCCGACCCGACCCGTGACCCGACCCGACCCGAGTCGGGTCGGGTCAGCTCGGGTCGGGTTACGGGTCGGGTCGGGTCAGGTCAACTCGGGTCGGGTTATCGGGTCGGGTCAGTCGGGTCAGTTCGGGTCGGGTTGTCGGGTCAGGCTACTCGGGTCGGGTTGTCGGGTCGGGTCAGTCGGGTCAGCTCGGGTCGGGTTGTCGGGTCGGGTTATTCGGGTCGGGTTGTCGGGTCGGGTCAATCGGGTCAGCTCGGGTCGGGTTATTCGGGTCGGGTTGTCGGGTCGGGTCAATCGGGTCAGCTCGGGTCGGGTTGTCGGGTCGGGTCAATCGGGTCAGGTCGGGTCGGGTTGTCGGGTCGGGTTATCGGGTCGGGTTATCGGGTCGGGTTGTCGGGTCGGGTTATCGGGTCGGGTTGTCGGGTCGGGTTATCGGGTCGGGTTGTCGGGTCGGGTTATCGGGTCGGGTTGTCGGGTCGGGTTAGTCGGGTCAGTTCACTTTGGTCAACTGAGTTTAGGTTGAGTTTAAACTCGGCTGGAGTCGAAAGCTGCTGTTTTTCACTAGCTGCCTAATTAAAAATAGCAATTTTCAATTGATTTTATAGAAACCATAAATCTATTTTGAACACTTGCAGCTAGTGTTTTTATGATAAATGCTTATTTTTCTACTTGTGTGTACTTTAATTTTTAAATGTGGAAGATTGATTTTACCAATCGACTGTAATATTAATATCTACGCCAATATGGAGTCTGGATTTAGAAGAAAACTAGAAGTTGTTTAAGCAACGCCAAAAGAGATATTGGATATGGATGACCAAGCCCAAGCAGGGCCGCGGTGGCTCAGTGGTAGAGAATTCATCTCTGGTGCATGGTGTCCAGTAGCGTAGCTAGAGTTTTTTTCAGGGGGGGGGGGGCAATGAAGGGCCCAAGAGGATTTTGAGGGGGACATCTCCAATATATATATATATATATATATATATATATATATAATGTGTGTGTGTGTGTGTGTGTGTGTATTTAAGGTGAATGTTTCCATCTTTATTGTTCATGATTTTACTCTTTGAAAAACAGTGAAAATATAAGAATTTAGTACCTCAAACAACTAGGATTCATTAATGCAATTGATTTCTAATATAAGTAAATAGTTATTTAATCATGGCGTTTAAAATATGTGTAGCTGGTTGACTTAAGTGGAAGCAAATAGACTTTTACAGGTAAAGAAAATAACTTATAGGTTCATGCCTCTACTTGAAGAGGATCTTTCTATTCGTGTGGGCAGCAGCAAACATATCCACAACTTGTTAAAGATCTAACGATTTAGCAATTTTCTTCTCAAAATAAAGTAACACTAAGTTTTTCAACCTATCATGAGTCATTGAATTGCGTATACAAGTCTTTAATCTTTTCAAAGAAGAGAATGATCTTTCACATGTAGCACTAGAAACTGATATAATCACAGAGATGACACCTAGCTTGTAGGTTTCTAGGAATGCGTTTTTGTAGACACAAAGAAGATCAACGAAATTCGTTAAGGAACCAGCTTTCGTTTTCTTCTCGTCTTCATACAACTTAATTGTTAGAGCAACCCACATTATGCTTTATTTCTTGTTTAATTATGCTTTTTTTAAATTATGCTTTATTGTTAATTTCAATGATTATTTTGCATTAATCGTGTATAATGTATATTTATTATACATTAAATATTCTAAATATCTTGATCTATTTATTGATATTTTTTTGCAACTAGTTTCTCTCATATTTAATGAACTTTCTACTTAATTCATTGTAAAGAGATGTGCTTTGCTCGAATAAATTTTTTCTATCATTTGTGTGCGCCTTACAGGTACATATATACAGAAAGGGAAAGTAAAAGATGCCACCAAAAAGTACAGAAAGTGCTTAAGTTCAAAAAGTAAACATAATAATACAGTGACGACGCCAGAAGGGGGCAAGGGGGCGAGCGCCCCCATAGTAGCTACTTTTGCCCCCCTGACTGCCACTTAGACTGCCCCTCCAGACTCGTACAATCTTTAAACATTCTTCACGTAGTATTTTATATCAGTATCATAACCAATCTCATTGACAAATTGTAGTCCACTTTCCATGAATTTACTATGTGGCAGATTAATCCTCAAGCTTTCTTCTTTGAGCGTCTGGGTATGCACGCATATTTCTGTTTTCTAATTTAGCCCCTTTTGAGGTAAATTTTAGTTATACTTCTTTCTTATGATTTTTAATAATTGTGCCTAGCGAACAATAGTAGATTTGGTCGACTTGTTTTCTTCTCATTGGATCAACTTCGATTGGAAACAAAAGAAAGGTAAAATCAGTTACGTAACTTGTTTGTATTTATCCAGGTTTGAAGTTTTCAGTTTCATATTTTGTTTTATTTAAAACTTCTTTTTTCTGAAACATTATTCTCGGCTTCCAATATTCAGAGGATGTGCTTATAACAGCTTAGTTTGCAACTACCAGGGCTTAATTTTTTGAAGGAGATAAAAAGAGTTGTGTTTTCCCTTCCTGCAAATGATAATAATAAAGTTATGGAAGAAATTAATTCCCAATAAAATGTATTGTCAGAGTGCTGATCTTTAGTTAGTAATTGGTTTATACTAGTGCTCCTTTACTTATTTTGTTTCAAAGTACTGACGTGACGTCTACCATATTGACTAGGAACTGCTGAAAAATTCGTAGCCCAACCCGGAAGGAGTGCACGTGGATTGGTGAAGTTTTACTTCTTCTTCTCTTCCCCCGAGAGTCAATATACTACCTTGTACAGTGCTCCAGCTTTTGCAGAAAAGTTTTAAAAAATCTAGATTTCCTCGCAGCACTGTTCGTAGCACTACCCCTATCAGATCTAAAATGGCGTCTTTCAAGTGTTATTTAAGTTTGAGAAATAAGTACACGTAATAGTTAGACGGAGCTAAATCTGCGGAATAAGAATGATGATCTAGACATTGAAATCCTAGATTATGCAATGTCAGTTATGTTCGCAGGGGCTTGATGGACAGGTGTATTCTCCTGAAGGAACAGAATTCCTTTCTTTTCATTTTCCGCAGCGTTGAACTTTGAATTTTTCTTTCAGTTTTATAAGTAATGTATAGATTCTGGATTAAATATCTGACCATTGAGGAGGTAGTCTACCACTCCATACTTATACCAGAAGAATGTTCCAAACAGTTTCTCAACCTACTTCTGTGTCTTGAACTTTTTGGGGCGATGGAGAAATGAGTGCTATTACTCCATTGACTGTTGTTCCGATTCAGGATCATAGTGGTACAACCATATTTCATCTATGGTTACTATTCGTCAGCGAAATTGATCAGCATTACGGTCAAACTGGGAGAAGACTTCTCTTAATGCCGTTACCCTTTTATTCTCCTGACATATATTTTGGGAACCCATTATGCCGAGAACTTGCGCGTACCCAAGCCATTCTGAATTATGCTACCGACGAGTTCCAAAGAAATGCCCAGAATCTCTGACACAAGTTTTGCTGAGAAGGTAAAAACTGAGAAAGCGGGGTGCAGACCTCAGACTATAATAAATATATCGTGAGTTTACTATACACTTTAAAAACTATATAAATAATAGCTTAAATTATTTTTGTCACACAAAAACTGGGGTGGCCTAGGCCCTCCGGCCCCGGGCTATATCCACCATTGGCTGAAATGCTGCAATTTTCAAGAATAATGTCACAAATTGCATCCATGATTCCAGGAAGAGTCATTGCTTTTAATCATCCTGGATGTAAAGCATAATTTGATGAGAAATTGCTACGTTTATAATAAGCCACTTACTTCTTCACCACCATATATAACGGAGGAGAGTCCCGTGGTGTTTCACTGATTTCCTAATTAATTTACTTCGGTGACTTTCCTTGGTGGAACAAAAATGTTATAACAGTAAGGATCTGGATGTTCGTGAAATTATCTGTTTGGGCACACATAATCACTTCAGAGGCCTGAGAAACAATAAGAATGTCATTATTAATCTGAAACTTTATATTTGTATATACAGAGATATGTTTTTCTAAACTACGATTTCATTTTTCTACCTAGTACCTACACTCCTTCTGGATTGGACTACGACATTTTCAGCAGCTCCTCGTAAATTCTCTCTCTGGCTATATATATATATATATATAGAGAGAGAGAGAGAGAGAGAGAGACGTAGCATATAGACGAATGTGTTACTTGTAGCATACGCGAAAGTAATTCAATTTATGTTTAGGCTTCAAAATTTTCATTGAAAAATATTTCATGTGCAGACGTTACTTATTTGTTAGTTACAAATTTTATTTGAAATAAGTTTAATTTATAATCATATAGATCTAACATAAAAACAGCAACGAAATACACAATGTAATGTAAAATAAGTCAAACGTAATAAATATGTCATTTTTGGTATGGCAAATAGCCCCCCCCCCGAAAATGTATCTGCCCCTCCTTTGCCCCCCTAAGAACTTAAAGCTGGCGTCGTCACTGTAACAATATAGTATGGAGTTCTTGCATACTATTCATTGTTGGCAGAAAAATTTTTTCTTTTACTTTTTTCTTTTCTCCACATCAAAAGATTTCACCGAAAAGTTTACAGAAATGAAAATAAGATTTTCATTGTTGCATTGTTATGTTCTCAATGATTTTGCATTGTAAATATTGGCTTTAAAAATATTAACACAGTATGTTAAACTTTCAGTTAAAGAGAATTTTCCAAGAATTGTGCTATATATTTTAAATTATGCTTTATGCTTTATTTTCTAAAATTATGCTTTTAAAACTAGTTTCCCAATGTGAGTGCATTTTGGCGTTCACCCAGTGTCGTGATCATAGTGCTCTCAAACGGGTCGGGTTGACCCGACCCGACCCGTGACCCGACCCGACTCGGATCGGGTCGGGTCGGGTCAACTCGGGTCGGGTCAGTCGGGTCGGGTTGTCGGGTCGGGTCAGTCGGGTCAACTCGGGTCGGGTTGTCGGGTCGGGTCAGTCGGGTCAACTCGGGTCGGGTTGTCGGGTCGGGTCAGTCGGGTCGGGTTGTCGGGTCGGGTCAGTCGGGTCAGCTCGGGTCGGGTTATTCGGGTCGGGTTGTCGGGTCGGGTCAATCGGGTCAGCTCGGGTCGGGTTGTCGGGTCGGGTTATTCGGGTCGGGTTGTCGGGTCGGGTCAACCGGGTCAGCTCGGGTCGGGTTATCGGGTCAGGTCAATCAGATCGGATCACGGTTCGGGTCAGTCGGGTCGGGTCGGGTCATCGGGTCGGGTCAGTCAATTCGGGTCACGGGTCGGGTCGGGTCGGTCTTCAACCCGACCCGACCCGACCCGTTGAGAGCACTACTCCAAACGGAACATTACATCTAGAACATTCGGCAGCAATAAAAGGATAATGTTAGAACTTATTCATCGGAAGCTAAATCTATATCAAAAGCAGTTTTTATATGTTTCAATCTCTTACAATTATTAGTATGCACGAATCAATATTGGACTAGTAATTGTTACTACTGGTTTCAACAGAATAATAATAGTGAGATTGAAATCTATTTTTGGGATAAGGAGTACTACCAAAACTCTTCACTTCTTACTGCAGTTTTCGTTGTGGGAGTCAATATTAAAATTGCAAGTAGTAGGGGGTTACCATTTCCAGCTGCAATAGAATAAAGCAGCAGATGAAACGTAACAATGCGGCACTGAATTCACAAAAATATGGACTCATTCCGATTTAAATAGCGCGATAAAGGTAAAGATAAAATTTATTCTTGGCCAGATCAAAAAGCCATTTTTCGTTGTCTCTTACAGCTTTAGCTCTGTGAAAATTAATATTCAAACCAGAAGTGGTAGTACATTCCACTTCCGGATTTAGTAGAACGACATAACTGGAAATGTGTCTTTCTTCAGACATTGACTCGATCGAAACAAAAATCTTGTTTCTACCTACTACTGTTTTCTCTTCTATGGCAATCAACGCTGAAACCGGAAACTGTTCATTTGTATCACTTCTGGTTTGATTGGAGTATTAAAAGAGAAAATAAAACCTCTTTTTTAGATACTGAACCAATTACAAAAGATTGCTTTTCGCTCTCGTTACCGTTTTTGCTCTATGACGATCAAAGTTGAACCGAAAATAGTTCATTTATTCCGCTTTCGTTTTGAAAAAAGGGTTAGCGTGAGAAATAGAACTTAGTTGTAACGTTGATTTAACTCTAAAAAAGCTATTCTCGCTATCTCTTACCATTTTTAAAGCTCCTTCGTGACTATATGGATAGTGTACGTGCCTATGGCGTAGGGAAACCTGGGTAAGTTTTGCGGTAGGAGCTCACGTGGTTCGGATCCCACGTTAAGCTGTAGGTCTATGTCTCACATAGTCTCGCTGGTAAACAACACTAAATTCAAATCTAGTTATATTCATTTTTATTTACATAGATAAGCTGATCACCGGAAATCACAAATGAGAACACATTTTTTAAAAATATATTACTGTCGAATACAAAGCCTATGACCAATAGATTTTGTCATTTAGCTGTTTAGTCAGTCATTACCGTAAGATGATTCAGATTCATAACTATGTAATTCATTCTCACTGTCTTTGTACAGAACATCGCCTTCCGTACTGTCAAGCGCTAGAGACCAAATACATCTTAAACGCACTAGCGACTATTTCTCTCGAGTCTACAAATCCACTACAGTCATAAAAATTCAACTGACTTGGTAAACTAAGTCTACACAATGATAAAACTTACTTGTGGCGGCTTCTGGCGATGTTTTCCGAAATTTGTTCCTATTGCGTCAATAAAGAATATCGTCTACTTATTTTACCAGCCGTGTTTAATGATAACCAATTCTAAGCGGACAGGCATTTTTTTAAAATCAAGAAACAATACATCGACTTGCAATAGGATAAATAAAGTATTTTCTACTTAGTTGCATATATAATAATATTATTACGTCCCATCAATCATTATCCAGAATTTCAATAGTAATATTATATATATATATATATATATATATATATATATATATATATATATATAAAATCTGCAATATCAACAGGAAGCATTTAGGTAAACTACATAAAAACCTAGCATTTAAATTACGTCACAGTCGCACTGCACGCTGAGAGATGTACAAGTTAAATTTAAATAAAAATAAAGAAACCACCATTATAAAGAAACAAACTAAACGACAAAGCATACTTTAACACTTATCATGCATATAATGAACTCTTTTATATGAAATATACTAATTTAACAAATTATTCACTTCTATTCTGATATATAAAATTATGACGATTCCTACTTGTTTCCGAGAACTTCCTAGCTTTTCTCCGTAACCATCTGCACATCCAAAAATAAGAAACGATAAATGGCTGCGAATCCCGATACATAATTGCCTTAATTTCGGGCAGGTAATTGTCTGACGTCAAACAAAAACCTACTACTAATATTTCACTCGTCCTTGAATCATTAGTCCATATATTCATATTTGAAATAACACAAATTCTTCAAATAAACAAGATTTTATATAATAATATGCATTAGTCAAAGACAACGTAGAAGAAATTGACAGCACATTAGCAATATCAGAAAAAAAAAGCCAAGTTACAGTCATGGTTCACATAATACACTTCTTCTTCTTCTTCTTGTTCACCTCAATCATAGGTTGGTGGGCAACATGGAAATTTTAAAACTTTTCTCTCACTTGGGAGAGCTGTTTTATACTTTGATGAGGTCTCTTCTTTGTAACGGCATCTAGATATTCTCTCCTTGGTCTTCCTCTTCCTGGTTTTCCTTCTGGCTTTCCCTCTATCAGCAAAGTGATCCAACCAGAGTGTCGAGTAAGATGGCCAAGCATGCCGTTTCTTCTTTTTCCTATTATCTTCATGATCTGTTGTCTTTCATCAGCTTCCTTTAGTACGTCTTCATTCCTTTTCCTTTCGGCCCATGATATGCGCAGCATTCTGCGCCAACACCACATTTTAAATGCTTCCAGCTTGGATATTTCAGCTTTTCTCAATGTCCACGTATCTGATCCGTAAAGCGGCAAGTTCCATACCAGTCTCTTAATAAATCGTTTACGAACGTCCAGCGACACATTTCTTGATGTTAGTAGTCCTCTTTTTCTATTGAATGCTTGTTTAGCCTGTGTTATTCTGGAACACTAAATATCCAATTTAATCTCTCATATTTCAGTATTAATTATAATATGCGATAACTGAACAACGAATTTGATGAATTCAATGTTATAACAAATAAATAGTTACAATTTCAATACTGTACGTGTGATAACCCTGTACAGATATAAGACTCACTTATTAAATAATGCTTCACTTGTCCAGAAGTTTAATGGATTAAGTGTAGTCCTGAATCAATTTGTTGTTCTATAAGAGTAAATCTGGTAAACTATGGATCTTTCAAAACAATGAAAATTTGATGCTCAAATGATCTTCCTATTAAATTTTGATTTTATAGGAAGTAAAAATGAATAATTTTTCAAAGTTATAAATAATGTGCAATGTACTGAATTGATTATAGTTTATTACATCAACTGATTACTTCTACCAGGCAGTTGTCTAGTGAGAACGATTGTGAAAATAATTTATGCGTTATGACGAAAGATTTGTATATACTGACGCTGTAGATGCGTTGTGAAAATCAATTTCTAAGTTATTATAACCTACTGGCGATTTGGGCTAGTGGAAATAATAAAAATACAAAATTAAAAAAAAGAAACTGAACACTACAATGTAATTACAATTACATATTTTAATTGCAGCAATTTCGTGCTTGAGAATCATCATCATAGATACATATCTTGGGGTGTAAAGAATATTTTTACATTTTCTTAACATCACCAATGTTTTGATTTT
This sequence comes from Thermobia domestica, assembly GCF_964235325.1. Taxonomy (NCBI): domain Eukaryota; kingdom Metazoa; phylum Arthropoda; class Insecta; order Zygentoma; family Lepismatidae; genus Thermobia; species Thermobia domestica. Next base: position 120,640,355 of record NC_137462.1, on the reverse strand, counting down.
TCTAAAGGTTAACCAGATGTATATGCAAAGATTCCCCGCCTTATGCAGACTCGTTTTGACGTATGCTTAGCATCATACTAAAACTCTGACTACTGCAGGAAATGTATGTTAGTATAACTCTTTAGTATGACGCTAATCATAAGTCAAAACGACTCTGCATAAGGCCTTCCATGTTTAACAGTGAACTAAATTAATAAGTTAATAAAATAAAAAATGACATCACTAAACTAACGACAAAAGAGTAAGGCAAGGAGTCAATAAGATTTATTTTTTAAAAAACAAAAGTATATTTAAAAAACATGAAAAATGCACACATTGTGCAAGAGACTGTATTTTGTACAAAAATAGAGTAGATACACAGTAAGAAGTAGTAAGTGTAGATCCCTACAATAAATTTTATGAAATTAAATTAAATCTTTACGATCGGATTAAGCTCTGCAGGCTGAAAGGGACAGAAAACAAATTTTCTGTGTGGTTCTAGATACTTCTTATGTAATTTACACAAAATACAGAGCTATAGTCAGTAATGCAACCAGAATTTGGCTCTAGGGTACGAGTCAAATTAAATCTTATTCTACGATTCGAAATATAATATTTTAAAATGCGCAATTAATAAGAATGTAAGATGAATACAAGATGATACTGCATACAACTGAAATAAAGTACATTGCAAAAATGCACATGTTAACACAGAACTGCTTTGAGGAAGGGATCGTTCCATTATGTTCCCTTTGCGGATACGCCATTGTTAAAAATACTATTCAATTCTATGGTGCTTCTACATATAGTCATTAATTACGTTATATGTATTACTTTCACCTTCATTTTCTAATAATCAAATACAACACGAAACAACATAACCAACTCTAAACGGCTATCGAAACTCACTAGTTGGTTAAACTTTGTAAATGTGAACAAAAATCAATAGCCATGACGAACGCATTTCTCGTGTGTGACGTCACCACGTGTATTACCTAAATAATACATCAACTAGGTCGGAACAAGTTACAAAACAGCTACGATGTTTGTTTTTATTCTAATTCCTTATTCTTATGTAACTAAATTAATACCAATATTACTAATGTCACTTCACTGAATCGGGTGTGCGGAATAAAATATTAGTATAATTCCATAGAGTATTCGTACAATTTTGCAAGTAGCTAGATTTTTGGATGAAATAGGAGAGAAATAATGCGTGCAAACGCAAAATAAAAATGATATTCCTGTTTTAAAAAATCTTCGATTAAGGCCATATGCCAATACCTATTGTGATTTACTCTCGAATTCACTGTTTAAGATTAAAATATGCACATATAGAAATGTTATATTCACACTATTTAAGAAAAACAACGACGCAAAACACTGAGAAAATGAATGACGAGTTCTACACTTACAAGTTAGACTAATTAAATTGACAAATAAGTTTATTTCCCCAAACAAGGTCACTTTTCCACTAAATCATGTTAAGTACCTATCAGTCATGAACTATATTAAGTTTAGATAGATAAGAAATTAAAGTTGCACTTTTACAATTGAGTTGATTTTGAGTTTTGTTGATTTTTCAGCAGCGAGGCTATATGAGACGTGGACCTACTGATTAACGTGGAATCCGAACCACATGAGCTCCCTCCGGGAATCGAACCCGGGTCTCCCGCGCCAAAGGCACGTACGCTAACCGCTTAGCCACTGAGGAGCTCCCTTGCAATTTTACAATAGGTTACACTATGATAAAGTACATATTTCGCAGAAAGAACAAAAACTTTTAGAAATTACAATATGCAACAATATAACACTATATTATTTTTCCATTCATCTAATAATTTCAACACAATTACATATGAAGCTGAAAACTGTTTACTCCGTCTTGAAACAGAAACTAAGAAAGGAAATTGTTCTAAGTATTTTGCTAAAATCCACATTTAGTTACCTTCGACAGAAAATACCAATTAAATGATGAGAAAACTGAACGTCAGATCTGGAAATCTGCAAATCTTTTGAACAGCAGAGTACCTGCATCTTCACCTCATAATAATAATTTTTGTCATTCTCAAATTTACAGCTCTCTCAAAGCTTCTCACTGAGGAACCTAGTCAACCATATTTTGTTGATATAATTAAAAGGAAACCACTAGTCATCAAGAGTAGCAAGTGAACTCAGTTTTCACAATTTTTAAAACATCGACATAGCAAATGGCAATATCAAAATTTTGGACTTTAGAAGCGCCATGAAATATGAGTCACTACAGCATAATTTGAGATTCTGTATTGAGACATAAACCAGGCAGAGTATATGAACCACCTTGGAAGTAAAAGTAAATTAATAATAATAATAATAAAAAAAAACAGATAATCAGCAGTTAACTGTAAATTATAAAACATCAACAATTTGAGACAAAACACCAAGCGACATATCTTAAGCGTAGGTCAAGATGTCCATGAGAAGAGACGAGAAAGAATTGTTTGAAAATCAGGAACTGATAATAAATAGTAAATATCATCTGAGTAACGCTGACCGAGGTTGAATAAGTGCCGCCACTGCTTTATAGATAATGGTGTTGTTCTTTACCTATATGCAATATTCCTTTGTGAATTTTCTACTTATTTAGAATATTGAGATCCCATGCTTGCTTTCTGGAAACACAAACGTTGTTGTTACAAATGTATTTTACATATACAAACAGGGTTACTAAATACTAATAATCGCCGAGCTGAGACTAAACCAGGGACCCCACGCACCAGAGGTAAGTGTTCTACAATTAAGCCACCTTTCTACAGTTATATTCCCGGTACTAATTCGGCTACACAGTGATGATCATTTGACTGGAGACAGCAAACAGCAGATACCAATGCTTTTCACCTCCCACACACTGAAATCCCCTTCCCTGTCCACATGCGTCCAGGAAAAAAGAAATGAAATTTTTGATTTTTCGTCCCACATTATGCCGGCTAGGCTAAAGGAGACGTTGATGATGAGCAATGAATGAAATGGTGGAATGAAGAAAGTGAGAGGAAACGGGAGAACCCCGAGGAAACCCACGCACACGGTGTTTGTTCACCACAAGGTTCACTTGGCGGGAGCAGGGTTTGAACCCGGGACTCCATGCACCAGAGGTGAACGCTCTACCACTGAGCCACCACGGCCCCCATGCATTCAGGAAATCCTCAGAAGAATAACTGTCTAAGGTTCACTTGGTGGGAGCAGGGTTTGAACCGGGGACTCCATGCACCAGAGGTGAACGCTCTACCACTGAGCCACCACGGCCCCCCATGCGTTCAGGAAATCCTCAGAAGAATAACTGTCTATTTCTTTGCAGAAAATTGTCCAGTTTTAATTCCTTACTCTCATTTCATAAGAAATTCATTCATCTACATCAGCGTTTCCCAACCTTTTTCAACTTGCGGCACACTACAGATGTAACTTGAATTCTTGCGGCACATACATATATAACATAGCTAAGAAAGTTCTGTCACTTTTCACCACCATCTTTGAACATCGATACGTTACCTAAAACGTACCTGGAACATAAAAAAAGTCCCCGTCATCATCGACGGACTTCTGCCAACGTTCTGGAAGGCCATGGATTCCACCGCGGTAGAACTTGGTGGGCCGTGAAGCGAAGAAGGTAGCAAGTGTATTTTGCACCTCTACTAGGGATTTGAACTGGCGCCCTCTAAGATGAATGTCCAAGGAATGGAACAGGTGATAATCGGACGATGCAATGTCCGGGGAAAATGGCGGATGCAATAATGTTTCCCATCCAAGGCGCAGAATTGTGTCCCGGGTCATCCTAGCTACTCCGAGCTTAGCGTTGTTCTGTAAGAGGCGGACCCGTTTGCGAGTCAGAAGTGCTGGCTCCAGAGATTTGAGTTTTTCTTGAACACGGTTCAGTTGCTGACAGTACACAGTTGCATTGATGCTATGATGAGCTGGTGGCAGTTCCCGATGCACGAAGCAGTGATCAGTCTTTCAAACATACAGGAGTATCTTCTTCTGGTGCAGTGCTGGTTTCGGCTGTTCTGGAACCAGTTCATGGGATCCTAACCAATCATGATGCCGTGGAGCTTCATGCAGACCTGTTTCTCATCTCATGCCAACACCCTGTCGAGAAATGGTTCCTTCCTCAAACGAGACAGCAAAGAAACACAAGTGTCTGCTCGCATTGCCTTTTGGTCAAGATTCTAATCACCATCGACCCAACTTGTAGTGCTTCTCAAGTTGATGGAGGTGCTGCCGAATGATTTCTCCACTCACACTGAATTGTAGTCCCACTTCGTCACATGTCTGGCCACTGTTCGCCTCAATTGCTGCCTGAAGATCTTCATTTTGTACATGTGTTGATCTTCTAGCATGTGGTGCGTCTTCAAGTGTTTTGTCACCGTCCTTAAAGGACCCCGCACTTTTCTTATGGAAAGTGGCTTTCGGCTAATGTTGTTGAAACTTCGCTGGTTGATAGTTCTTAACATGTGGATCAAAAGTCTCAATGGGCACAAAGACCGAAATCCACTCCTTCCCCCCAAAAAACCGCCTCCAGGTAGCTGGAGGGGGAAGAACTGATTTCAGCATGTAAAACAATTTGTTGTTTTAATCAACTCAACAAGGACCCCAAACAACCACATGTTAGACTATCAAACTACCCCACTTGACACCGCCCTTTGCCCCCCCACATATCCCTCCCCCGCGAATTACCTTACGGATGTTCCATATTACTGTAGTTTATGGTTGCGCGTATGTGTTGAAATACCTACAGTTTTGGTCTCACCGACGATATAATGGGTTTCACGTATCGCTGATTACGAATCTGAGGTGAGAGTTCTAGAATTCAAGATGGAGGATCAATATGGCGGATCAAAAACACGAAACTCCTGAATGTAGCCACAAATAGCTTTTTACTAGGGTATTTTGGGTCGTTGGTTACGAATCTGAGGTCAAAATTCTTGAATTCAAGATTGCAGATCCAATATGGTGGATAAAAACGTCGAAGCCACAAACCGTAGTAGACTAGAGTGTTTTTAGATCGCTGTTTAAGTACGCAACATTCCTTGATACTTCAGCTACTATGTAGAATTATTCTGCACCCTTACCCTTTACCAAAACCCACCACAGATATCTTAATGCTGAACGGTGTTAAAATAATTCATCAATTATATGTTCATTATTTTCATCATTTCGGTTTGCCGCATCTAATGTGGTACTTAGCAATGAGTCATCGGGATATCTAATATTCTGTAAATGTCGTGCATTGCCTAAATACCACAACACACTTGCAACGTGCGCACATGTACCTAATGTACGAGCACCGCTTTGACATGTACAGTAGTAACCTTGAATAACATTTTGATCATAATCGTGGTCATTTTGATAGTAGACAGAGGATACCGCGATGCAATTCCTTTACTGGAATATTTAGGAATTGATCATAGAATGCCCGCACTCCTACTACCACGGGAAAGACAACTATCAACAGAAGATGCGAATACTTCTCGACTAGTTATCAAAAGTCGATGGATAGTCGAGGCAAGAAACGGGCATCTAAGATCTGTTTTTAAGTTTCTAGCACAAACGTTGAATCTGCAACATGCAAAGAAACTGAATAGTTTCTATCGCATAGCTGGAGCTATTTTGAACAGATACCATCCCGTTATTTTCATGCAAGATGCAACCATTGAATTAGCTAGAGAAATGAGAAATAGGTCAATCATGCCGAATGTTGTTAAAGCAAGAGTGGAGGTAGATAATCTTATTAGAAGGAACGGTCAATGGGTACCGCTAAATGATCAAGGCCTAATTGATTTATCTGTACTTAACTTAAACTATTTACGAGATTTGACTGTAGGCACATATCAAGTAGATCTCTCATCCTCTTACGTCCAAGATAAACTAATACGAGATAAGGATGAGCAATTCCAGGTTGATGAAAACGTAACTGAACCCGGATTCCTGCGCATACGTCTCTACTCAAGGTTTCGCAATGCAACTAACCATCAAGTTTTCATAGCATATGTAGCCAATGATGATGACCAGGATTATGATCAAAATGTTATTCAAGGTTACTACTGTACATGTCAAAGCGGTGCTCGTACATTAGGTACATGTGCGCACGTTGCAAGTGTGTTGTGGTATTTAGGCAATGCACGACATTTACAGAATATTAGATATCCCGATGACTCATTGCTAAGTACCACATTAGATGCGGCAAACCGAAATGATGAAAATAATGAACATATAATTGATGAATTATTTTAACACCGTTCAGCATTAAGATATCTGTGGTGGGTTTTGGTAAAGGGCAAGGGTGCAGAATAATTCTACATAGTGGCTGAAGTATCAAGGAATGTTGCGTACTTAAACAGCGATCTAAAAACACTCTAGTCTACTACGGTTTGTGGCTTCGACGTTTTTATCCACCATATTGGATCTGCAATCTTGAATTCAAGAATTTTGACCTCAGATTCGTAACCAACGACCCAAAATACCAGGGTTTGCCCAAGTGGGCCCAGCCCGAAAAAACCCACCGGGTTTTTTCGGGTTGGACCCACCTGAAAAAACCCACCTTAAAACCCACCTGGGTTTTTGAGCTTTTTGTTAATATATTATTAATACAACCAAGATGATCATATTGAAAGTGATTTTTATCAGATTTTGGACTTTCCTTGGGCGAATTGAATGCTTTCACGTTAAGGTATACAACAACATTCAACACAAGACCTTTATAAAGTTCTGAATGCACTGAATGAATAAAAAAAATATATAAAAAATTTTAAAAAAACCTTACCCTAGCTTGAGATAATTAAGTAACAAATTAATGTATGGATTATGCTTATAGCCTATTTGAAGAGAAAAAAAATGCAATTTTATACTTTAGAAAATACTTTCCGTGGATAGTGTGCTCGCCAACTCGGCGACGCCGAGGGACAGGACGTTGTCCCTCATACGTTTGACGCGTTTAAAGCCATAGATGCCGGTACTACCAGTAAACATGTAGTGCATTAGTAAAACTATTAGTATTATTTCTTACCTCTGATGGTAACACAAGTATTCTTCAGTAAAATTTAGTTTTCCAACAACAACAGTTTAGTGCAGTTATTTGTAGGTACTCTTTAAATAAGCATTCTGTAGAATCAACACCAACAAAAGCGTAAAAATTCGTCAAATTTAAAAAAAACTCGATGCTCAGAGTTCAGAACTACGTACCGCTTACTATTTCAAGTGCTGAATTCGAACTTTCGTACTAGTAGAAGTTTCGATGTACAGTAAAGGGAGCTGTATTTTCGAGAGAGGGAAAAAAAAAACCACTCCCGAAAGAAGTTCTCGGGAAATTCCCCCAATTGAACGCACAAAGCATCGGAACTGAATACTTCAACAATAAAACTATTTATTTTATGCTGGAAGATATTTAATTTCATTTAAGACATTCTAAAACATCCTAACTATATATAAAACTACATGAGCTGACATAAATTATTGAGCACTTCCTGTAGGGCTACAATGATTAAATTTGGCATGATGGTAGCTTTCCGGGACTAACCGACAGAAAAATTGCCAAAAGTGAATATTTTTAATTTTTAGGGGGTCTAAAGAGGGGATGGAAAATTTCCCCATGTTATTTAAATGGACCTTTTTTGGACCTATAATCTCATGTTTTAGGTACTTAGAATTGGAATAAAAACTTGAAATTCGGTATGCCTGTATGTTTTCGTAAACGTTACCTAACTGAATCAGAAATAAAAATAGTCCCAACCGTAGAGTGGTTTTATGGGGAACTGAAAAATCTTTCCCATGTTATTTATATGGGACGTCTTCTACACCCCAAAATGTTTAGGCCCTTCCAGCATGATTAGAATGATTAAATTTGGCATGATTATAGCATTCCAGGACTAACCGACAGGAAAATAGCCAAAAGTGAATATTTTAAATATTTTTAGGGGTCTAAAGGGTAATGAAGAAATTCCCTTGTTATTTAAATGGGCGTTTTCTTGGGATACAAAATCTTATCTTTTAAATAGTTGAAACAGGAAAAGAAATGATAGAATTGTGGGTTCAAGAGATGCGAGGCCGTAGGCCGAGCGAAGACAGTGTATTGGGGGCGATGACCCCGGGTGGGCAGATTCAGGAAATATGAAGAGCAAGTTCACGAAATTCACTGTTGATGCAAAGGGCAATAGATAAGAAATGTGAGGCCGTAGGCCGAACAAACTCGGAGAACTGGGGGCAGAGCCCCCAGCTAGCCAAAAGCTAGTTTATTTTATAAAATATGAATTATATCTTTCTTAATGGTCTTAAATTAATTTTCTGGAAAGATCCCTCTTGCAACAAGCGCTCGGGAAATTCCCGTAATTGAACGCACAAGGTATCGAAAGTGAACTTCAACAATAAAAACCATTTATTTTACGCTGTTAAATTAATATATTTGGCAAACGTCACTGAGGCTTCTGGGATGATTCAATCTGCATTTGTTCGTTCGTCTGCTTGTACCACACATACTACAGGGAATCACTTACGGTCTTTTAAGTGTAAATTTTCAGAGTACAAGCACGAGACACACTAAATTTCCTGTATAGATTTTGGCGGCATACCAACGTAAAATTTCAAAATGGTGACTTTTTTTTTTTTCAAAATAGCGGGTATGCATGCTACAAAGCGCAATTTTCGGTCTTTTAAGTCGAAATTTTTAGAGTAGAAGCACGAGATACTCTAAATTAGCTGTATATATTTTGGCGATGATCCAACGTAAAATTTCAAAATGGCGGCAATTTTTTCAAAACAGCAGTGATTAGAAAATTGTTGCAAGTTGTGATAATGATAATCTTGAAATATAAATCACATTGTAACACTTTTACCCCAAAGACATTGAAATATTTTGATAAAACCCAATTAAATCCGAAAAAACCCAATAAAACCCGAAAATACCCGAAAAAACCCATATGGGCCCAGGTGGGTTGGGCTTTTTCAGAAAAACCCGGTTTTTTTTCAAACCCTGCAAAATACCCTAGTAAAAAGCTATTTGTGGCTACATTCAGGAGTTTCGTGTTTTTGATCCGCCATATTGATCCTCCATCTTGAATTCTAGAACTCTCACCTCAGATTCGTAATCAGCGATACGTGAAACCCATTATATCGTCGGTGAGACCAAAACTGTAGGTATTTCAACACATACGCGCAACTATAAACTACAGTAATATGGAACATCCGTAAGGTAATTCGCGGGGGGGATATGTGGGGGGCAAAGGGCGGTGTCAAGTGGGGTAGTTTGATAGTCTAACATGTGGTTGTTTGGGGTCCTTGTTGAGTTGATTAAAACAACAAATTGTTTTACATGCTGAAATCAGATCAATCCCCCCAGCTACTTGGAGGCGATTTTTTTTTGGGGGGGGAAGGAGTGGATTTCGGTCTTTGTGCCCATTGAGACTTTTGATCAACATGTTAAGAACTATCAACCAGCGAAGTTTCAACAACATTAGCCGAAAGCCACTTTCCATAAGAAAAGTGCGGGGTCGTTTGTTAAATCACCGCAGCACTGTCCGCGTAGTCACGACACCCTTGCCAAAGGCCTGGCATATCTTCCGCCCCACTGCAGCGGCATTTGAGCCAAGTTTGAACTCGTACAGCATACACGCCTTTATGACGCTCTGTGTAGGTCCCATGTTCACCCTGTCCTTACGCAAGTTTCCAGTGTAACAACTGCAACAACCAGGTAGTATTTTGGATATACCCACACTAACTCCTGGCTTTCGCCTTATCTCCATTCCCATTCAAATCACGGTGTAAGGATCAACTGAACACTGACCTCCACAAAAACTGACAGAACTTTCTTGGTTAGTTTATAGATATTCTTATTATTTGTAGGTATAAAATACCGTGGTAATTTTATCTATGATTACTGATCTCACAGAGAAGAAAGCTCGTTCAGTGGTTTTCCCCGTGGTAAATTATTATGCTTATTTTTCGTTCTAATTTAAAAATAGAAAAGAATTGAAATATGATAGACTCGGGTTTTTAAAAAGTATACTTTTTTTTTTTTTTTTTTGAAAACTGTATCCAACCTTTTACTAAGGAAGATCACTAAATAACGAACGAACAAATAAATCTCATTTGCTTTTAAAACACAAATGTAGGTACTTTGTATATATGTTTGCTTTATCGAAATGATTCAAGGATATTTTAAAATTTCAAGCTACGAAATAGTCTGCAACAATAAAGAAGCAATAATGGTCATAACAATAATAACAAATACTTTGTTAACATTAAAAATGTGCAGAAAAGTAACACAGTAAAACTTAAAATTGTAGATTCATAGTAGAGGTTCATAGTAACGTGAAATACGAATATACATTTTTCCCTATGCCTTGCAATTAGATTGTTATAGAATTAATAATTTTGTTTCGATTTCCTCCCGGCACACCAGCGGTCCATTTGCGGCACACCAGTGTGCCGCGCCACATCGGTTGGGAAACGCTGATCTACATCCTCACTTCACCAATATAAACTAATGTTAATTTCCACTTAATTTCGTGCTGGGTAACAACTAAATTCTACAACTGCTCCTTTGACGCCCATGATCACGAAGCAAACTTTTTTTTAAGGCTGGAATTCGAAGTCCATCCTTCGTAGCTAAGCGGTTAGCATACCGACGTGGGTAATCCGGGTTCGATTCCCGGCGGGAGCTCATGTGGTTCGGATTCCACATTAATCAATAGTCCCGTCTCATATTGCCTTGCTGCTGAAAGGGACGTTAAACTCAAGATCAACTCAATTCGAAGTCGGATTATATATATATATATATATATATATATATATATATATATATATATATATATATATTTCTTACAAATTCTTAATACAAATTCTTTGTGTGTATTCCCACGCATAGCGTTTAGATACATTTTGCGTAAAAATTTCATTATTTGAGCTGTCCTCTCAACTCACCCCCTTTCCCGACGATGACGGTCCACTACATAAAAAAAGAAGCTTCCACTTATAAAAATATTACTAACAATCAAATATCAAGAACAGTATCCTAAGAATTGTGAGGCAAGTTACATCTAATTACATTGTATTACGAATGTCGAAAATATATTTTCATAGATTTTTTTCTTCATTTTTTTTTTTAACTTATGAAACATTTACCAATTTACTGCATGTAATACTGTAACTTTCTTCTTCCACCTAAGTGTTTATCACCCACGTAACTAATCAACCTTAATTGTTGAAAGTAAAATGTGTATTCATTTACATTTTTAAAAACATTATCATACTTCTACGGGATCAACGGAAAAAGAACCGCGTTCTTGTCTGTTAACTACCCTAGAGGGGAGTGACCCTGATGCTATCTTGAAGCCTGATCGACCTTGCAAACTGCGCAAAGCCGCAGCATGAAGGACACGGACTCCGCACTCAGCTGATACGCAGAATACATGTGCCTATATAACTGACAACAATAAGCATTACACCACTCAATTATAATTTGTACTAGCGTATAATTCCATCAAGTTAAATTTACATACAGTGCGATAGAACACTGAAATCGATTATGCCAGACTGTCGGAACAGTTGAATCAGACAATTGAGATAACAACTACTACAGGTGGCTCTTAAGAGCAGTCTCGTTAAAAAAAAAAAAAAAAAAATCGCTACCAGCTACGCTACGGGAAACGTGCTTACGTATTGTACTATTTCTTTACATACTTTTCTGAAGTTGAATGAAGTTTTCTTACTTAGTATGTACGGGTAAAAGTAAATTTTTTTACCGAAGACTTCCCTAAAGAGCCGTCACTGATTACGTAAATTTAATGATTCATTCTTAGAAAGACAAAAAAAAAGTTACATTTACGTAATAGAACAAAGGATTATTAATGGGAAGTCGAGAACCGTTCAATGGTTTTCGAGAAAGAGCAACCTAACGAAATAAGCTTGTTTAAATATTAGAAATACTATTTTACTCTACTTCTGACGTCTCTAATCCATCTATATTTCTACTGTAGATACACATTGCAGAAAATAAGTGAAATGAAACCTAAGTTTAACGCCCTACGACTATGCCCTTTAGACCAAAGGAGACGGATGATTAATGAAATGAATGATTGTGAACTTAAAAAGTATTTGGTGCCCTCCCAACGGGAATCGGACTCGGAACCATGTGCACGAACGTCACACGCGCCAGCCATTAGATCAACGGGGAGGGCTACAAACTAAATGATAAATTAGAAGGGGAAAAAAACGTAATTCTACTTACAAACATGTTATCTATCTGGTCTCATATGTGAGATAGATACTATTTATTCAAAGACAACATGCTAACTAACTCTATCCTCCTCACAACATTCACATACGTTTACGACGACTTAAAAAAAAAAAAACAAAAAAAACGTGGTTTTTACAGTTGATTCTTGAATATATTTTACCATCTTATCAATAGTCAATAACTTTGTGTAACATAGTGATAGCTAATACAGGGTGATTTTTTTAAAACTCACGGATTTCATTTGGGTCTAGAATTTCTAACTAAAGTCTGATTTTAATGCGGTTTTGGCAGATGAACAAGGAAGGATGGGAGATTTATGGTTCTATGTTTACTGGTTTAAATTCATAGAGGGTAATATCGCCCACGCCCCCAAAAAAACAGCAAATATTCGCCAGTGTACCTTACAATTGGAATGAGGTGCGGTGCGGTGTAGATATTTGAGTTTTCTTCGTTAGAGGCAACCTCGCCAAGGTCAATAAGAAACACGAACTGGGCCGTTGTATCGGAATTGTTGTACAGTTCTCTGCTAATGTGTGAGTATGATCAGGACACAGTAAGAATAGTGTACTCTTTGGAGCAAGGTGAGTTTATCGTTAAAAAGTTTTTGGAGAACGCAATCTGTTGTGGCTACGCAAAGGGCATTTAGATACAAATCTGCCTCACGTTCTGCCTCAGACAGGAACATAATATGGTCGCTAGGAAATAAATTGGAAAAAATGAAATGAAATCTTACGTCCCACGGTTATGCCGGTTAGGCTAAAGGAGACTGTGATGATGAGAGATGAGTGAAATGGTGGAATGAAGAAAGTGGGAGAACCCCGAGAAAACCCACGAGCACGATGTTCGTCCACCACAAAGTTTACTTGGCGGGGGCTGGAATCGAACCCAGGACCCTAAGCACTAGAGGTGATCGCTCTACCACTGACCCACCGCGCCCCCCAGGAAATAAATTGGAAGAAACACGATCGTTTCTGAGTGAGACAGGGAATCATCGAACTCCATAGCCGGGTGATGTGGAAGATGTCAGTTAACGACCCCTTAAGTCACCCAAGAAATCTCTCCATCGTCTGTCGCCAGAAACCGGCTATAGCTATTCAACATATGATTTATGGGTGTTACCACTAACACTTAATTTGTATTCTGCAATTTCGCTTGAAAAATCCAAAACCTCATTCCAATTTTTCCAATTGTACAGTACACTGGCGAATATCTACTGTTATTCTTGAAGCGGGTCGACATTATCCCGGATGAATTTAAACCAGTAAACATAGTCCCATAAATTTCCCATCCCTCCTTGATTATTTGCCACAAACCGCATGAAAATAGGACTTTAGTTAGAAATTCCAGACCCAAATGAAATCCGTGAGTTTTAAAAAATCACCTTGTAGAATGTAAGCATGGAAAATTAACATTACAGTTAATACTCAGTTTCTGGATTTTTTAAATATGGAGTTCAAGGATGAGCGTTGCCAAATATAGGAAATTAACAACGAATCACGCCGAGTTTACTCCTAGACCAGCGTTTCCCAACCGGTGTGCCGCGGCACACTGGTGTGCCGCGAATGGGCCGCTGGTGTGCCGCGAGGAAATGAAAACAAAATTATTAATTATATAGCAACCAAATTACAAGACAGGAAAAATGTGTATCTTTATTTCACATTACTATGAACCTCTACAATGGAAAAAAATACTGTAATTGTAATATATTAATGTATATACATACATTACTACTACACAGACTGTATTTCGAAAACAGAATTTTATTAATATTTAAAAATTGTGACGTATATTAACCATGTTAATAAATTATAGGTTTCACAATGTGTTACTTGTCTGTACATTTTTAATGTTCAAAAAAAGTATTTATAATCATTGTTATGACCATTATTGCTTCTTTATTGTTACAAGTTATTTCGTAACTTGAAATTTTAAAATCTCATTCTACCCTTTCGACAAAGCACTCATACAAATTACCTCCATCTGTTTTAAAAGTACAAGTGATATGTTTGTTCGTTTGTTATTTAGTGATCTTAGAGTGAAAGATTGGATACAGTCTTCAAAAAGTAAGTTTATTTTTAAAAGCCTGAGTTCTATATCTCATTGGAATTGTTTTCTATTTTTGAATTAGAATGAAAAATAAGTATAATGATTTACGATGGGGAAAAACCAGTGATCGAGCTTTATTCTCTGGGAGAAGGTCAGTTATCATAGAAAAAAAATACGACGGTATTTTCTATTTACTACTACTAGTACTACTACTACTAATCTATGAGTGTGCCGCGAGAATTTAAGTTACACCCGTAGTGTGCCGCAAGTTGAAAAAGGTTGGGAAACGCTGTCCTAGACATTAATATATTCTCACTGGTGCTCTAGAATGATATTGACGGTATTTATTGATAGCCTGTATATACACTATTTCCTTGCTTTATTCCAGTCGACTGCAGGAAATAAAATAATTATCAAAATAGTTACATCTAAAAGTAAATCCTATGCAAGAAAAGAAAACTTCTGAATATTTGAAACAATTGAATTAAAGAACTTCGTTTCGCAAATACTAAAGGACTTCGTAGGGAGTGCACAAAAGTACATGGAAGAACCTTATTGATCTAACCTTAACATGCTGCGGGCAGCCTCTAGCGCTATTCGCTGCTAAGGATACTACCGAAGCAAAGCTTTAGTTCTGCGTTATTCATTTAGTCATGAATTAGGCTGTCGGTGTACCAACTTTACATGCAGAAATCAAGTTATGCACTTTAAAAAGAAGTACTTCTACGTAATGCATTAAAAAACGAAGAAATAAAACTATGGTTTGTAATTGTGACCAGAAAGTAGGCCGACCTCGGAAAACAAATGATCACTTTTAGTGCTTTTTTTTCTTTCTTTTAAATCCTTCCCTCTATTCCGAATTATTATAACTGGTTTCGAGTACAACACTTCCGCTTCACTGAAAAGTGTTGTGCTTAGGAACTTGTCTTCTGGCCTCAAAACGCACAATACATTTAAAAAAAAAAATAATAGTAATTACACTTTAAACTAGCAAAAAAAAAAAAAAAATGTTCGCTCTTCGCATGGGAAGAATAACGTGTAAAAATATAAAACGGGAAATGTATTATAGACATTCTCGCCATTCCCCTTTCAGAAGCCGAATTCTCACTTAGAAGGAGTATTTTCGAAAACGCTGAAAAACATTTTTGCTAATTTTTAATTAAGAGTTCATATATACCTTATTTTACACTTTGGTCTTAACACTCTGAAAAAATAAAGGGAAATTTAAATATTATAAAAGCATTCCCTTTCCTTCTTAGAAGCAGAATTTCAGAAAACTCTAAAACAAAATATTTCCTTATTTTCAATCAGAGTTTATATACAGAATTTCTTATCTTCAAATAAAGCGAATTCTCACTACCTGAATAAAGAAAGGGAATAAACTGGATATTATAGAAATGAACCCGTCTTTTCCTTTAAAAAATAATTTTCGAAAACGCTCAAACACATATTTAATTTTTATTTAAGTTTATAATCCGAATTTGACATCCCCAACTTCAACGAATTCTCTCCTTAGGAACTTTCTCAATAAAGAAAGGGAAATTCGAATATTTCCTTCCCTTTGCAACATATTTTTTGAGAATACTGAAACACTTATTTCGTTATTTTAAGTCGGAGTTTATATACCAAATTTCTCATCTTCAAATAAAGGAAATCTTTACACTAAGCACTTTCTGTATACATAAGAGAAATTTGTATATTATAAAACTGGCCCCTCCCTTTAAAAACAATTTCTGAAAATGTTGAAACTATTTAACGAAGAGTTCATATGCTGAGATCCAGCTTCCTAACTTTACCGATTCGTGAGATACACTATTCTTGTGAAACATTTTGAACCCCCCTTTACTCCTTGTTTTCATGACAATGGATTTTCTGTGCAAATTTCCGTTCACACCCATAGGAGTATAGCTTGAGCAATGATGAGTTACATACTTCTACTCTTTTATATAATAGTATATACACACAAAAGAAGGGGAACAACTCAGTAGTGATATAATGCAGTTTGTTAAAACTGATTCCAACACAACCTGTGTGGTACGAATAATAAACTCATTGATTTCGCGAGTTATTTAAATCACGTTATTATCTAAACCCAATACAAGTATCTGATTCAATAACTTTTAACTAGATATGAACTTTACCAAGAATATTGGGCTTGTGCCAACAATGACAAACCATCGACTGATTAATGAAACTAAGCAACGAGCTGCATTTGAAATGATGATAAAGCCTTGAGATATGAGTGTTCTCTTGATCCAGTGAACTACATACGCCCAAGAATAACCAAAATAGGAAGCAGCAACTAAAATAGGAACTTGTTTACCTAAACCTACACTACTTTTAGAACGTCATATAAATTACAGATGTATATACATAAAGATTTTTATATAAAGTGATCAATATCAATTCTTAGACTGCACTAGCTTCAGCATTTATTTTCTTATATATATATAATGTACAATCTTAATGAAGAGTGTTGGAGAATTCATCTCTCTTTCACAAACTATCTGAAATCTATTAAAGAGCCGTTAATTTTCTAAATTATTTCACTGGAACAACAAAATTTGAGGGGTATGGTCGAAAAAGTCGGTCTCGTTAAGAACTGAATTCTTTGATAACGGTGTTTGAAGTTACAAATTAATGTGCAGAACTGCATATTCAAACCAAATGCTGTAATTTCCAGTTTTTTGCTCTTTAATCACTCTTTCTATAGTTAAATTGTTACTGATTATTACAATGATTATGTGGAAAGTGTTCAACGTAAATTTTAAGCAGAATGAGGATATGAAGTTTTTCGACCATAACCCTCAGTTACACATTCTGGCTTTATATATAACTGTTCATTAATTATATATTAGTGGTGTCAATGTCGTACGGTAACTCCGCAATTTCCTTTATTTTTAAATTAGCAACCATCATTTTAGAAATTTCCTTTTTTTAAATATAAATAAATAACGACAATAAGTATAACAAAGGACTCAAACCTGTCCAAATCGCGAACTTGTCAAATAATTCTCTTAGCCAATTAAGATCAATAGTGAATTAACTGCACTGAGATTATATCCATTAAATGAGGTGAGAAAAAAATGTATCCTATATCAAGGGAGATATAGGTTTCATTTATTACTAGTTCTTATTAATTTGTCGGTAATCCCAAATCATCTATTATTACTATTTTACTGATTAGTAATCTTATCTGAATCTACACAAAATTTTGCAACAACTGATAAAGAATTGCCTCACAGTTAAAATGTAATAAAGCAAGTGTGAGCGCGAACTTGTACCTTTAGGCTTAACACGCATTTATAAATGTTCAAGGATAATCCGATCTTAATGCAACATGGCATGTACAATTCTATATTCTTTCTTAAACTTACCCGCCAAGTGAACTCTGTGGTGGACAAACACCGTATGCGTGGGTTTTCTCGGGGTTCTCCCGTTTCCTCCACCATTCTTCATTCCACCATTTCATTCATCTCTCATCATCAGCGTTTCCTTTAGCCTAATCGGCATAACTGTGGGACGTAAAACTTAAAAATTTCATTTCATTTCCTTTCTTTCTTAAACCTATGCTACTTCTAGAACTTCGCGTAAATCACGATTTTATATATATATATATATATATATATATATATATATATATATATATATATATATATATATATATATATATATATATATATAGTGTGTGTATGTGTAAAGGATTATTATCAGTTCCTGAGACTGCACCCACTTCAAACATTTCCTTTCTTTATATGCACACTTTTTCAAAATATAATTGGGCATCGGAATTTTTTCTAGGTCTCTTAAAACTATCAGTTTGGCAACAACGCATTTGGAATAATAAGAGGAAAGTTTTAGGAAAAAATAAAGGGACTTCCAAACATAGCTTACAGTTGAGTTTGAAATACTCAACTTCTTTTTTGTTACTTAAGTAATGATACTTTTAGAACAAATAGTACATTGGCAAATGCAGAAAACTTTGTTGTAGGTAAACTACACACGATTTTCGACCACTAAGGAGTTTACCTATCCATATTACTGGACGAAAGTTTTGAATTTGTTTTCGACAGCCGTGCGTGTTGTTTATTTTTGTGCGCATTCAATACTTTTAAACCTAGTTCGAATGTCAATGGGTGATTTTATTTATTTGTATTTTGTATTTTCAATTATTCTTGTACAGTTTTATGTACGTGTATTACACGAGGGTGATCGACAATTTTCTAACTTATCCAAAAATAATAATCTGCATAGGTGTAAAACCTTTTCTATAATTACCAATGAGATTCCTTATTGTGTAAATCACTTCTCACATTGATCCTACGAGTTTCGTAAACCTGAACATAAATCCGGAGTTCTAGTGTTCACGAAACCATTATCAGCCCTCATAACTCCATCATTACTAGAACGTAGTTAATTGTTAATTATTATTAACCTAGGGAACAGAGAAATGGTATGAGGGTACTAAATTTGGTGGAACAACATTTTACTTCTTCTCAGGTTATTCTTACATCTATGAACTTTATATTAGCTTGGTGCATCAGAACGATTTTATCCAGCTTCCAACGGTGATCTCACATTTTATTTATTTATTTCACTTAAACATATTGTAAGTTCTCAATAGTACGAGGGTAGGTTGATAAGTTCTCAGCCTACCCAGGTTCAAACAAAGCTAGATATAAAAGTTATATACGTTTATGGGGCTTATAATTTATGAAGCTACTGTGCAAAATTTGTTTTGACTAAACCAATTTTAATTTTTTTTCAGGTCCAAAGTGAGGATGTCAGCCCACGTCCCAGAAATTAGTAATTTTGAACAGTGTGCATTCAAGTACTTCTTCCTAAAAAGAGACTCGCTGAGGGAGATCCACAACTTCCTTGTCACGACATTAGGGGGCAAGGTACCATAGTATGCCACTGTGAAAAAATGGGCAGCGAACTTCAAACGTGGGCAGTTTGGTCTGAACGATGATCCAAGATGTGGCAGACCAATTTCAGTGACCTCTCCCGAGATGCCCGGAACCATGGGTTCAAACGGTGAACACGCTATTCATTCTCTTACACGGGGCCCAGTACAAGAATACAGAGTATTAAAAGCAATCTCTATTTGGTGGGTGTGGGTATTTTTTTAAAGCTAGGAAACGAGTAATAAGGTAATTACTATAAAGTAAACTATAATTATAATAGTTCTCACAATATGAGGATTTTTACATTCTTTCAAAAAAATTAATGACAACTGTTAAAAACTCTTAAATTGCACATGCATCAACTATTAGCTTACAAAGGCATGCAACACAAATGCTATTTGGTGGAAGTACCTGTATGTAATCAAATGACCCTCACCATTGAGAACTTTATATTTAGCAATCAGATAAGTACGTAAATTTATTGGTGATTCGGGTTTAGTGTCCCTTTCAGCAGCAAGCCTATATGAGACATGGACTTACAGTTTAAGGTGGGATCCGAACTATGTGAGCTTCCACCGAGAATCAAATCCGGCTCTCCTGCTCCAAAAACGCGTACGCTAACCATATAGGCATGATGGAGCTCTACGTAACTTTAGAGGAAAGGGAAATTATGAATCCGCTATGCTAACTACGTTTTGCACTATCATTTTCATCAACTTTAAATGAATTTTCGGTAATCAGAAAATTACCAGGTTATATAACGAAAAAAGCTATAATAATAAAATTAAACATTGTTTTCTAATACTGCACTGGCGAATTCTAGAGAAAAAAAAAAAACTATTTCTAAACAACACCATTTTAAACAGCATTATACGAAGAAAATTGGAACTATCTTCACTAGCATAACTGAACCTCAAAACGAAAATTTCATGCCGATTGATTTCCAATTGAAACAAAACAGTGCACAAAACATTTTTAAATTTACGCATTAGGTTGCGTGACGATAGCAATTAAAATTGATTACTAAGACATTATTTTCACTGCCATATTACTTAAGAACATTTAATATCCTCTCTAATTCGTTTATTATACGCTCTGTAAGTTTTATCACATCGAGCAATTTCTTAAGCTATATATATTAACAAATAAGCAAGTGTTATTTTCTTCCTAATGTATAACAGCACAATGAGGTAAGACAATAGAAAGACAGGCACTGGGCCAAAACGAACATTATTTAAAACGATAAACATATAAAATAATATGACAAAGCATGTTACCCACATTTAAACACTTAGTAATACGCATTACTTAAAAGATCTCATGCGGTGTACGTTTAACTTATTCCTCTTTCATGTTATGAGTAGTTGTTTGAAGTTAGAATATGTCTCAATTAAAACAGCGTTTATTTGTCTATATGCAAAAAGCAATATCGACATAATATATCAATCATATTATGATCAGTTTTGTCACGAGTAATTTGTGCTTTGAAAGATAATACGTCTAAATTCTAGATGAACTACGTTACAAAACGTTTCTTTCAATTCATCTTACGTAACTGACAGCTTATCATTGTTTAACGTTTACGTCAAATCAAGAAGATTTATACACCACAAGACATTTGCTTCCAAAATTATGCCTATCTGCAGAAACCGGAACTCAGACATTGGAAAAATAATTTAAATTACTAATTTTTAAACATTTACTTTGAAGTATTCTCAATGTACTGAAAAATAAACAGAACAAATTGCAAGTTAAAATATTACGAACCAAAGCTATTACTTTTTTCAAACGACTTTGATATCCACTTCTAGTCAAGACATATTTATTTTTAATGTCAACAATTATCAATGTAGTTTTCGGTTAAAAAAATTAAAAACATGTATATTCTATACAAAACTGAAAACAAAGACGAAACCAGTTTTCTTATTTAGTATATACAGGGTGCGGAGAAAGTCCCGGAACGGTCCAATATCTCGCGAAATATACAGATCAGCAAAACAGAAACAACACGTGATAAATAGTTTTGAAAAAGCTATCCAATGATATAAAAATGCAACCCCCTATCCCCACCCCATCGGGGGTACAGGGGTAACTAAAATTTTAAATGGGAACCCCATTTTTTAATTGCATATTTGGATTCTCCAGTAAAAGTGACAGTGATCTGACAATTGAAAACAGTGCCTTCATGGATGGCACTTGAATCAACACACAAAAAGGGAGCGGCAAAACATTATGAAAATGTGGCATCTCAGTATCGTACTCTGTGGCCATACGGTTAGCGTACTGGACTGCGGAATCAGAGCTTGTGAGTTCGATTCCCGCTCAGAGTAACACTCAAATAATTTCATACATTTTAACTTCGATAAAAATAATGTATTTGTCCATATTTATTAATTTGCAAGAAAATACAAATGGCGACAAAAATGGTTTATTTTTGTTGTAAATAGCCCTAATAACCCATTTACTAAGAACTACTTCATAAAGCTAGTTTGCAAAACAATTGTAGAAAATTGTATTCTACGTAACTTCAAAAAGCACTAATTGAAGTTAAAACTTATGGAATTTATTTGGGGAAATTAATTAAAAAGAGACTGCCTTGAACGAGGATCGAAATCAGAACCTCTGACTCCACAATCCCATACGTTAACCGTACGGGCACAGAGCACGGCACTGACAATTCGCATTTTCGTAAGGTTTTAATGCACCGTCTTTTTGTGTGTGTCGATTCAAACACCATCTGCGATGACACTGTTTTCAATTTTGGGTCAAATTACTGTCACTTTTTCTGGAGAATACAAATGTACAGTAAGAAATAGGGGTACCCAATTAAAATTTTAAAGTTACCCCCCTTATTCCTGAAGGGGGAGGGGATAGGGGTTTGCGTTTGGTATCACTGGATAGCTTTTTCAAAACTATTTAACACGTGTTTTTTATCATCCTTATACTTCACGAGATATTATATCGTTCCGGGACCTTTTCCGCACTCTGTATACAATGATCAGTCAGAACATTACGACCACATACTTTAATACACTGTATGGTTCATTTTAAGCTTGCAGGACAACAGCAATGCGGTCTGGCATGGAAGCAATGAGACCTTGGAAGGTAGCTTGAGGCATAGTGCACATCGCACACACAACTTACTCAATTTCTGTAAATTCCGCAATGACCTTGCTGATATGACGTTCAAAGAGATTCCAAAGGTGTTCAAATGGGTTAAGATCGGGTAAGTTTGGAGACCATCGCAGAGATTGAAATTCACCACTCCGCTTCTCGAACTACTGAGGCACAAGGTTGGCCTTATAACAAGAAGCGTTGTCCTGCTGAAAAATGCCATTCATAGATGGACATATGCCGACATCAATGGGTGTACATGATCAGCAATGACCCGCCAATAGCTAGGATTTGTTATGGTGCCCTCCACACACCCTACTGGGCCCATTGGTGATCATGTGTAGGTTCTCCAAATCATAATGGAGCCTCCACTGCTCTGTCATCATTCTATTGTGCACGACGACGAATTCTAATCGGGCAATCGATATATTAAAGCATATCGTTATTCGCCGGACCACGCAACGTTATGCTATTACTGTGCGGTCCAATGACGATGGACACGTCGCACTCTAGTCGTTATCGATTACGCCGTGCGATTAGCACACGTGTGAGACGTCTGCTGTAGAGACCCATATCTAAGAGTGTATGATGACCTGTTTGCTCAGACACACTCGTGCTCTTTCAACTATTAAAGTCTGTTC
The DNA here is from genome assembly GCF_964235325.1 of Thermobia domestica. NCBI lineage: Eukaryota > Metazoa > Arthropoda > Insecta > Zygentoma > Lepismatidae > Thermobia > Thermobia domestica. Next base: position 120,617,409 of record NC_137462.1, on the reverse strand, counting down.
AAGCATGACGTCAAATGTGCCATAGTTTGCGCCCTATTCTATTGTACCAACCTCAACAGTCTACGTCATCTGGTTCTACATCTTTAATGTGCGACTGCCTTATGTCTTGTGGATTGGTGTTGGTTTCACTCCTTTTCCCAATTTTAGCCATCGTAATCTGGACACTATCAAACTCTGATATATCGCAGGCCTTACCCATTCTACGTATAAAGGTAACCAAGAAAGTTCTGTCGCTTTTTCACTCACCACCTTTAAATGTCCATATGTGACATAAGACGTACCTGGAACATCAAAAATAGACCCCATCAGCAACGACGACCTTCTGGCAACGTTCTGGAAGGCCATGGATTCCATCGCGGTAGAACTTGGTGGGCCATGAAGCGAAGAAGGTATTAAGTGTATTTTACACCTCTACTCGGGATTTCAACTGGTGTCCTCTAAGGTGATAGTCCAAGGAATGGAACAGGTGATAATCGGACGGTGCAATGTCCGGGAAGTATAGCGGATGCAATAGTTTCCCATGCAAGGTGTAGAATGGTGTCCCAGGTCATCCTAGCCACGTGGGACCTAGCGTTGTTCTGTAACAGGACTCCTCCTTTGCGATTCAGAAGTGTTGGCTCCAAAGTTTTGAGCTTTTCTTGAACACGGCTCAACTGCTGATAGTACACAATTGCATTGATGCTCCGACCAGCTGGTAGCAGTTCCCGATGCACGATGCCATGAGCAGTCTACCACACATAGGAGGGCCGCCTTCTGATGCAGTGCTGGTTTCGGCTGTTTTGGAACCGATTCATGGGATGCTAATCAATGATGACGGTGCCGTGGAGCTTTGTACAGGACCCATTTCTCATCACACGTCAATACCCTTTCCAGAAATGGCTCCTTCCTCGGAGGAGACAACAAAGAAAAACAGGTATCTGCTCGCGTTGCCTTCTTGCCCGGAGTCAAATCATTTAGTGCTTCCAAGTTAATGGAGGTGCTGCAGAATGGTTTCTGCACTCACACCTAACGTAAGAGGTTGGGTGCGATCTCCTTGGGAAAACGACAGTATGAATTTCGAAGAATTAAGACTAGTTAATTAAACAAACTTATGAGGTTAAAATAATATTACGGTACTACCATTTTCGAATACTTTGATTTGTTGACCAAAAAAAAAAAAAAAAACTGCAAATATATTCAAAATACAAGCATTTTGTAATGAAAAGTTATGCCATTAAAGTTATTTTTTCATTATTGTGATAACCCGCAAAATAAGCAAAATTAGTGAAAAAACAAAAATAAAAAAGCGTTACGTAACAAAAAGGAGAGATTCAATCTTGCATTCGTAGTGTGACAAGGGAGAGGGTGGGCGTAAATTGATGAAAAACAGCGTTACATATGTGAACGGCTCCTAATGCCTATTCCCTGTGCTACTCGTACCTATCTGCAACACGTTTCTGAATGACTCGAATTAGTTCTCGAGATATGTACTTTCGAAACAATGTGTACAAAATAAAGTGGTCTTTTCATCGATATCTCGATCTATTCCTTGTCATGGCCAACACTATCATTGCTCAAAATATGGCACTTTCTTGGTGGGACACCTTATATTATATATATATATATATATATGTGTGTGTGTGTGTGTGTGTGTGTGTGTGTGTGTGTGTGTGCAGAGAGGGAGAGCCGGTTGTTAAAAGATTAGAATAGTAGCACTGGTTGTAGGCTTGTAAATATAAGGGATTTTGCGAAGTGCAAACCCAAACGAAGAAAACGGGGACAACGAACTTTAAAAAAAAAAACCTCAGGTCTTCGAAACTTGGCAACAGAAATTTGAAATAATTTTGTTCAATTGTTTTCTTTGACCCAAAGCGGAGGATAAGACTAGCTTTTACAACATGCAACGGCAAATATTTTCTTCAACTGACACAGTAACTTGAAATTTCTTGAAATGCTCTCGTTGAATTTTAAATTCGGGATAGGCAGTTTCACGAAATATGGCCTCCAAGGGCAAACAGAGGGGCTTGAAACTGTTTTCACCTTTCATTAGATCTCCGAAACTATTGGACAGATAACATTTCGTACAGATGTTTCCTTCGAACATAAGGTGAGGATAAGAAGTATTACGAAATGCGAGACTATGAGATAAAGAGGATATGAGAGATTATGGAATATGGGACAAAAGCTTTATAATAATAAAAAAGAAAAATAACGAAACTTGAAATTTCGTTTAACGCTAGGCTAAGAGGAGTTTTACGAGTTGGACCCTATTGCTGGGAGAAAGAAAGATCTTGACATTTATTTGCAACATTCATCATATTTTCAAACTCTTTCGCATACAAACTTAACCTGTTCTTGCAAATATTGTCAGTAAATCCTAGGCTGAGAATAAACAGAGTTTTATGAAATGCAACTCCTAAAGGAAAAGGAGGACTTAAAATCCTCCTAGTTCTTCCAAATCGTAGGGCGTAAGAAAATGTAATTTTGCATTAATGTTTTCCTCAGAGTTTGTATACTACAAACAAGACACAATTTTGAGAATTTCATCATCTAAAAGGATCAAAAGGATGTTTTCTCAGTGCAAGAAAGTTAAAATTTTATCATATCTAGGTACATACAATAAATTATGGTTAACAGTGTAAGGTAACGAAGTTTTGAGAATTACCACTACGAATGGTATGTAGAAAAATTAAAAGGTTTTCCATTACCAATTACTTTTGAACAGCTGAGCATACAGCACTAGATTTTGTATATTGTATATATATTTAGACACACACAATATCAAAATCTCCTGCGAAAAGTCAATCTGGCTAAGTTTCGAACTGCGAAAACTAATAGGGACTTTTAGAAAAATCAATTTGGAGAGTAATAATTTTGTGTTACTATTTCCAGAGATAAGGAGTATCTCTCGATTACGAGTGCAAGAAAACGATTTACTTTTAACTTTAAAAAAAAAAAATGCCTCTGAAAGAAAAGGAATTTGATTATCTGATTTACAGATATGTTTACGAAATGTCAACATTTGTATTTATATATTACCGACTTCATATAGTATATGCAATTCTTCTATTTCTACAACACTATATTGGGTCTATAAAATGTATCATCCGTTCCACTATTTTAAACATGTTTCACATATTGAAAGTCTCAAAAGAAAGAAAAAATGAAAATTAATCCACACAGGCAAACAGTTAGAAAAACAAAATGCATTTTCATTCAGAAAAGATGCAGCTACGCACGAATGAATAGAATCTACAAGGTTGGGCAAATCAGAAACTATGCCAGCTGAATAAAGATACTACTCACCTTTAAGAATCATGTCCAAAGAGCCCACTGAAAACAAATCAGCCATAACTATTCATATAATACAATACATTTTTGAAAGACAAAGCGCACACACACACACATTTTTATGTATATTTATGATATATTCTTAAAATATACTTCTTAAGAACAAAATTAAACGAATATTTTTCGAAACTCTTTAAGTAATAACCATTGTTAAAGATTTATACAAACTAGTAAGTTTCATATTTTACTAATTCGAAATATATAAAATAAGATCGAGGTTTCTAAACTGTATGCCGCTTCGCGTTGTATTGTTGGTCAAGCATGGAAAACAATAAAGTTTTTTACTCTAAAATAAAATCTTCACTGAAACTGACTATAAGTATTCCTGGAAAGTGCCGATAGCTGCCCAATGTAGATCAGACTCACCATTCTCCCGGAGGGATGGCGGAGAACCTAATGGATGGGTGTACCTTTGGGAACCTTATCCTACCAAAAATAAATAAATAAATAAAAACAAAATGTGTTCTATGAACTCTCCTGGGGTAAAATATAAAGAAATTAAATTGTTTCCCGACCGATCTCTGGAACGGAACAACCGCAGAAATAACTAGATCCGGAACGTGGATTGTACTGAGTCTACACTAGAAAGCTGTATTATGCGAGTAAGCATAAAAAAGCAATACTTATACTCTAGTGATTCAATTTGACAGATCGGAGTAATAGTCTCACAACAGCACAGTTCACGTTCTTTTAGCGAGAATTGATGCTTACACCTCAGGAAATAAAATTAAGTTTTACATCCCACGGTTATGACGGTTATGCCGGCTAGGATAAATGAGACGGTGATGAGTAAAGAATGAAATGGTGTAAAGCAAGTGGGAGGAAAAGGGAGAATCCCGAGAAAACTCACGCACACGGTGTTACTTACACTTTAGGATATTACGTTAAAAAATAACAATCTTGCCCGAACTTCGTAGAATCGAGAGTTTATAAACATTAAGTTGTACATAAAGCTCAAGGGACGGTGGTACCGTATACCTGTGTATGTGTACGTGTCAAAGTGTAAAACTGAAGTTTCTACAAAGAACTGCAATGTTTCGATTAGTTGCCAAAGCGCACATAGTTTCAATCGCACTTCTTTCTGCTGGTAAGAAAATGACTACAGTATTCTGGGATAATCTTCTATCAAACACCGATCTGGAAGCTTCTATAGCCGAACAATGCTACAAATGGTAAGGCAAGATCATATATTACTCACCGAACGAAGAAGTTATAAAAGACCTATGCTGGGAATTACTCCTATATTCATCTTACTCGCCTGATCTAACTCTCACCGACTATCATCTCCTCCCAGAACTAACGAAATTCTGCATGCTGTATAATTACAGAACTCATGACATCCATTGCTACGAAGCACATTAGCGACTTACAAAGTCAATATAGGTACAATTAACGAACGAAAACACAATTTTAGCATTAGTCAAAAAAGGCCAACATCGATAAACCTGGAACCTCATATCCCATGCTTTGAAAATGAATATCAGTATCAAAAGAATTTTTTTATTGTAGCAGCACAAAACGTGTTGCGCCAACAGATATAAAAAGCTTGGGAAAAAGTTAAGGATGCCCTCACAGTTTTAACTTCGAAGGAGAAAAGTAAATAATGGAGTTGCTTTTAAATATAATGCAGACAAAAGTTAATTTAATTAAGAATTAAAACAATTCGCTTCCTAACAATAAAATATGGGTGAAGAGCGAATTTGGGTGCGACTTTACTCAAGAGCGAATTTGGATGCAAATTAGACCAAATTTTCATGGATGCAATGGAAGAATACTTTGCTTGCGATTTAGTAGCGTCTAAAGCCCATTATAAAGACATTTTCGGTAGTGAACTTTGACGTTTTATAGAACAAAATTTTCCAGTCTGTGCTTATATTTTACAGATTTAAAAAAAAAAAATCATGACCCAAAAGCTAACTTTCGTGACCGATAGACACCCTGGCCCACATACAAATTTCATATTTCTGATCTTACAACATCCCGAGATATGGACATTTTAAGATAATAACTGCCACCCCTCTTTCCCCTTCGTCGTCAAATTTCCAAAAATTCTTCCTAAATGGTATCTTATTACGAACCCTATGCCATCTCAAAAGTTCCATTTTCTAGCTTAAGCAGTTTGGTCTGGGCGGTGATCATTCAGTCAGGACTTATTTTCGTATATAGAGAGATCCCAGAATCAAACTGAGGTGTTTCCCTTTCCAGGATGTGTGTTATCCATAGAGATAAAACTCATTTACAATTCCAATTCTCTGAATTTTTGGGGTTGTTCTTTCCAAGATGAAAAAAAAAGTAAATAAATAAAATAATAAAGATGTAATCAAAATATCAGCCATGGAATAATACATAAACATCGTGTATAAACCCGTTAAAAGTGAAAAGTTTCCCTTTTTATGGGAATGTAGTACTGTACGGCAAAAACTACAAAATCAAAATTTTTGGAATTGGCATTTCCGAAAAGAAAAAAAACTAAGAAGGTTACAGCGTAATTTAAACACATCTTCCAAACGGAGAATATCACGTGAATCAGTAAATTATCTTTCAAATAAAACAAAAGGCAACAGAATATCCTAAACCGTTCCAGAGATAGAGTATTTTATTATTTCGCCGAAAATTGCATTAGAAAAGGCTATCGAGGTGCCATCGTTGGCGACCTCTATCTCAGATTAGGATTTTTTTTTTTTTGACGAAACAAAAAAAAAATAAAAAAAAATACGAGTTTCTTACTTTGTCATGAATTTTAACATCTCTTAAATTCAGTAACATCTGAGACTGAGTGATATATGTAAATTTTTAGTTTATCATTTTTGCGCACCAAAAACTAACTTATTCTGTGCTATACAATACGACGATGAGAAGGCAGATTTACCATACGTAACTGACTTTATAAGTGAACTAACGCTATTCTTTGCTCTCTCTATTGTGACACACCTATCTGAAAAAGTCAGCTGTTACCGTCTCACTGCCAACTTTGTAACTACAGGCTAACCTAAAGACAAGTAACTGATTCATATTAGATTGCATATATATATATATATATATATATATATATATATAACCTCCTACGTTTGTACCCTGCAGATATTGATGGTACATGTAAATGAACGTTTATTAATTGGTGAAATGAAATTGTGGGAATATGTGATGAAACCGAGAAAACCCATGAATATGACTGTCCATATGCAGGGTTCCAACTTAGCGAGCACGAATTCCCTGACTTTTTCAGGTCACTATTTACAAATTTTAGGTCTGTATATAATGTAGAACAGTAACCATATCCTGATCAGGAGGTTTCTAATCTACTATGTGCATGTATATAGACGTGTGTAGATAGGAAATTTTTCCAAAAACTATTTTATGAAGTATCCCCTACAAAACTGAGTTAGGCAAAGAGAGAAATGGGAGAAGTAAAAATCAGTATTATATCAGTATATTACTATTATATCAGTACTGATATAATAGTAATTCCCTGACCCCAGAACTTTTAAAAGTTGAAATCTCTAACTTCTCCAGGATGGTAAGAACCCTGACGTAAGTGAAATTGAACTAGAAGACTCTCGCTTCATAGCGAAGTCCTCTACTATCTGCTGCTGCCTCTCCGCCCCAATTACATGTACTTCTATGAATGGTACCAACTGATTTAAACAAATAAAGACTCAATAGCTCAGTGGATTTAAGACAAGATGATAAATGTTTGACACGTTTGCGCTCATATAACTTTCAATGCCTTTTAGAGCTCCTTTATTAAGGTGGATCACTAGGTGTTCTTGGTGCTATGCTAAACGCTGATATAATAGTTCGGCGTTGCCAGATAGTGTCGAGTGTTTACTGATTCCATATATTAAAGGAAGTAATCATGGAATTCTGCTTGGATACTTACTGGAGAAATTAGTATTCGACCCTTACCGCAATATAGAGTTACGTTCCGCTTCTCAAACTTTAACGCTAAAGTGTAGGAATTTTATTATCACCACTATCACAGTAAGCGTACAAATTTGACAACAACGCATTATGGCGTTTTGCGCAAGTTTCTTCTCAAAATCTATTTCCTTAAATGTAAATTAATATTTAAATAAAATGTGAAACATAACAAGAAAAACGGTCAAACAATATATCTATTTCGTAATAAGATCGTTACTTTAAAATACTTTACACATACAACCAACCATTTTATAAACTGAGCACTTCTAGTACGATCTAACAGCAAGTGCCATCTTGTGTGCTCATTGTAAAACGAATCCAAGATTTTCTTCTATTTGTTACCTTTTTCGATATCAGCTGACACAACCAAATAAATCAGTGCCTTGTATTGTAGCTGAAACATAACTCCATCTTATAGTACAATATTTATAATATGTAACGTTTCATTGCGCAGTAGTTAAGGGAATGAGCTAAATATGTACTGACTTCCGGGTAGTGATCCACCTTAAGTTACTTTTCTGTCTGTATGTTTAAGACAAATATTGCAGCTTAAATTTCACGCACTTCCATAATAATACCAGCGGTCTGAAATTGTACAGATACATGAACACGGTAACTATATAATATTTTCAGATGATTTTCATTCTAGTTCACCATTTTAGTGTAAAATTAATTAAGTTCTTACAATTGTATTTAGACTAAGTATATGCATAAGCGAAGTCAGGTAATTAAGCATTATTTTAATAGATGAGAAGAGTGGATCACTGCTAGTTAGAGACTTCTATGTGGCGCCTTTACCGAAAAATGTACTTATGTACTTTTGCAAAGAAAAAAATAAATGAACTTTTTATTATTATTATTATTATTATTATTATTATTATTATTAAGAAAATCCAATATATAAGCTACAGATTAAAATCATATACTATTTTTCCAGATATGGAAGTTAGGGATAAGGAATTGATTACAGGATATTGAATAAAGACTAGGTATGATCTCCATAAAAAATTTTAAAAAATAAAAATAATTTAATAAATGGTACTATAACGGAAGGGATAAACTGAAGAAATGGAATATGATTAAAAGCATTGGGCGCTCTTGTTCAGGTTAAGGAATAAAATTTGGGTCCATGACATTGGGGCGCGGCCGTATGGGCGCAGATATTTAGACGCGGTCTTTTGGGAGCGAGACGTTTGGGCGCAAAATCTTTTATCCGAATAGGTTTATCTACCTTCAAATGTTATCACGTATTTCATAACTCAAGCCCGGATGTTTAGGCACTAAAATATGAAAACAGACACTGAAAATTTCGGAAAACTTCCACAAATAATTTTCTGGAAACTAAAAATAACATCTTGAACACAGCAAAGTTTCTGCACATCTTGCACAACTTGTCTCTACTAATTGAAAAGAGATAGAAAGAAACCGCAGCAAACTATTGACTATCCAGTCTCCGTACTATGCGGCTTAATTTTAAAAGAACATTTCTTTTTAATAAAATGAGACATAGGATAATAAAGACATATAATTTGTGTAAAAAGACGAACGTTTTTCGTTAATGTTTAGTTCTTTTAAAGATTTGACTATATATTCATACTTCACTATGTACTTGAATTTTTGAATTAGACATAATTAAATTTATCTTAAAATGGGTGCATTACTGTACATATTTTCATTTTCTCGTAAATTATTAAAATGCGTGGTACAAAATATATATAACAAGTGTTTACTAAATACTGGCCTGTACCAAGATGTCAGAAGAAGAAGAATAAGAGCTAGTTTTGGAATAAAAATGTTGTTAATGCTACAGGTGGTTTAGAAAGTACTATGTAAGTATTTATTTAATGCTTTTTGTTATGTGATCTGCCGATTAGCCCGGATAGTTGATACTCTAGTGTATTAATAGAAAGTACATCAGATTTCATAAAAATAGGCATTAGCTATATATTGAAATAGGAAGAATAGGCCAAATAAAATTTACTGTAGGCAGCTTGTGACACTCCAAAACAAATTTCTGTTCTTTATAATATATCTAACGTAAAGAAACAATACGATTGAGCGACATAAGAACAGCATTATTTCCAATAAGGATATGGAACCTGTATGACAGTATGACAAGAGTTCTCAATGACCAGTCAAGAACGAACAACCATGCCGAAGCAGCTCATCGTGGACTGCTTTGCGCCCAAAGTCCTGCTCCATATTTTTTTTAGGAATATGAACGAATCTATTATAATCAGTAGGTCCCATGGTTGATTCGAAGTGCTTATCACTTCTCCAGCATTAGAGACCGATGACGATCGACAACAGAAAAATACTTAAATATTAAATCGTGCACAATGCTTTTAGTCTTAGTCTTATTTCTTTGTTTTACTCATCAAAAAACTGATTTCTTCTTTTAGCACATTTTATACAAGTTTCCTTTTTAAAGCAGAACTTAAGGAAATTGTGTATGTAACAAGGAACAATACTATTAATAACAATATTTTTAAGCTATTTACACTCGATCACATACGAGAAACTATACAAAATAGAAATACTTTACCTCCTCTCCCCGTCATAAACTTGTACATTTACTACTCAATGCTGTTTCAATAAGCACTGAAGTTTCTCGATTATTCAATGCTGTTGCAAGGATAAGTGCTGAAATAAATCGATTCTATTAACTCTTAATTACAATCACTACCATACTGTACTCGACAATTTTTTCGAACATGACCTTCCAACAGACCGACTGAACGAACGAACTGAAATATAGTTTTCAGTAATGTCTTCATAAGAATTACGTTCTTTCTACGTCAAAGGAAATTAAATCAAAACTGGTGACCTCGTTTCGAAATTTGACAGACAAAAAACAGAGAACGGCCACTATGGTGTTCGTCGTACACGTTGGTTCGGCCTCCATGACTTGTCTATACCATCTTCTGACCATACCTTCACTCGTGACATTCAATCCATACTATTCACACAACTTCGATGGATTTCGACGCCAACAGCTTCTCAGTATAAAGAAATCTGACTGCCACGCGCACCTCGCACTCGGAGAGTAAGCGTATGCGTGCAGAAATCCTTACCGTATTACAATTCTCTCACCTCTGGCTCCAAGCAGCTGCGTTCGCGTTAAGTCATATATATGTGTTCCTTTCTCACTACGCAAACCCATCCCAATGACTATTCTTCTCATTTTAGGGTACTTTCAGAACTTACTTTTTCGATGAGCCTCGTAGAACTGATGACTAGTTTTAGGCACTATGAATAAGCTTTTTCAAGTGCCATTATTATTGCCATTCAAGTGCCACGCCCTTCGGATGAGATAATGCGTATTTTGTAAAGCCGTGAGGAGTTGCTTTGTATCATGTATCATACGGGGCAAAAACGTAGACGTTACGGAAGAGCGATGAAAGACAACTGGATGAGTTTAAAATGTGGGTAAGTAGAAGAATGGATGGAATGATAAAACTGCACAATGAAGAAAGTTTGAGAGATACCACTAATGGAATAGTTAAAAAGAAGAAGAAAAACTTTTTTGGGAATTATTTGAGAAGAAACTGTATCATGACATGTTGATATGGTAGAAGTTAAGAACAAAAGATAATTATATTTTATGAACGATATTGAAGAGAGTGATTCATATGTCAAAACCAGGGTGGAAAAAAATCATGATTTTTTTTTAAAAAAAATCATTTTTGTTGATTTTTTTGATTTAAATCAAATCTTTCTCCTCGTATAATGCAAGTCGCGAACTGAAGAAAAAGCATTAGGAATTAGTATTAAATGCTAATTATGCCATTTAAGTGAAAGTATTGGGGTTGAATTTTGAATTATCCCCAATCGTTAACCTATATCAACCCCAAACAATGTTTCTTAACCCTTTTAAATCATGGCTCCTTTTAAACGTAAATTATAGACTTTCAGTCAAACAGCTACAGCATCATCCCTATTTATCCTAGGATCATGGTACATACATCACTCTCTTTAGAATGGAACAGCTTTTGAAACGGTAACATTACATTTCCCTATCATGTCTCTGAAGCGGGAAATTTTGAGAGTAATCGGCCTTTTTTTTTTACTTTAAAAAAAATTGATCCCCTCTGGATTCCCCTGTGTTAACGCACAGATCTCAAAATCAACTGGGAAACACTAAGGGGTGTACTAAGCGTGTATACAAAGTTTCAACTTCTATCTTGAGTAGTAAGGATGAGGAAATTATTTAACAATGAGCTAAGAACATTCCCACGATGACCCGGATGTAATATAAAAATTTTCTCAGACATCCCTATTTATCCTAGGATCATGATTTGTTCATTATTCTCTTAAGAATAAAACAAATTTTCAAACGGGTCCCTTCAAATGTCCCCATCATGTATCTGGGGCGGGTAAATCATGAAAAAAAGGAATTTTCTGTTAAAAATATCTTTTTTTTTTATTTACCTTTGTGGACCCCTCCCCTGTTTTAAAGCAGAGATCTGAAACAAATCTGAAAAAATACTGAGGGGTGCACTGAGTAAATGTGCAAAATTTCAATCTTGTAGGTGCAAAAGTAAGCCCGCGAAAAATAATATTCCCCAAATACCCCAGATTCCCGTATAAAACAGGATCTCAGATAACAGTTTCCTGAGACATCCCTATTTATCCTAGGAGCATAGTACCCATCATTTTCTTCGGAATAGAACAGCCTTTGAAACCGTACCATTCATATGTTTCCATCTGAGGCGGGAAAATCACGAAAAAATCTGTTTTTGTTAAAAATATTCTTTTTTAAATCATTTTTGCCCCTCTGGACCCCGCTGTTTCCACACAGAGATCTGAAAACATCTGAAAATTATAAAGGGGAGCACTGAACGAGTGTGCAAAATTTCAGTCTTCTGAATACAAAATGTAACCCGCCAAATAATAATAATAATAATACGCATAACAAAAAATATCATCTTTTTAAATTCATGACGTCATCACACACTATGCCTCAACGCAGAAAGGCGTGAAAGCATATGTAACGTGTTCTAGAATGCCTCCAGTCTTGAAGAAAACGAAGTAAAAAGCCTTATTGGTACTTTTTAATAGAATAATGAAGATTCTACCCTATCACCTAAAAATATAATATAATTTAAATATAATAATTTAATTATATAATTTAAAAGGTTAAGCATTAAGGAAAAAGTACAGCAACGTTTATCAAAATGACACTTTTTTCACAAAAGTTACTTATATTTGGCAGGGGCCTATTTAAAAAAAAAACAGAACTAGCTTGCAGCATGAAATACATAAATTTCTCCTAAAGTTATAAAACAAAAAACAAAAATGGAGAGGGGATAGGACCCCTCTAAATACACCCTATTATCTAGGAACAAACAGACACACACAAAAAAGAATTTTCGTCTTAAATGTCGATAGTGATTTCCCCGTTTGAATAGTTAAAGATCTTAAAACCCAAACCCAATGTTACGAAAAGAAGGAAGCAGGATTGCTCCATTACCTGTCCAAAACGGGATTTTCCCTAATCATCCTCTGCATGACATTTGTTTTCATACTATACTGTATATTTGAGTCTCATTGTATTATGATTATTAATTTCCATAATCGAAATAACAAAACAGAAACGGGATTTTACTTATTTTCACTTTAAATTAATTTATTTCGGAATTCGATTTAAATCAATGATTTTTATTTAAAAAATCAAATGATTTAAATCTTGATTTAAATCAGACTGATTTAAATCAATCCACCCTGGTCAAAACAGTCCTCGTCGCTGGTTTATTGAGTAACGCGTGTGCCTTTGTTGCACGTGTCCTGGCTTCGATTCTTGGTCACTTTCATTACTTATCCATCTCCTTCAGCCTAAGGGCATATGCGTGGGACGTTAAACTTGTTTTATTTCATTTCATACGAGAAAAGAAAGAGATTAACGGAGGACTATAGTGTGCAGTAAGTTTCATGCTAGTGATGTACGTGAAAATGTTATTTGGTCTAGGAATTAATTCGTGCGGTTGGTACGCACGCATTGAAGCTGTAGTACAAACACAAAATACATAAATACCTTAAGAAAAATATTGTCCATCGCTAGCCACCACTTTCGCCCATCTGTCAGGCAATGTACGGATTCCGTGGCGAAAGAAGTCCTCATCCTTGAAAGCGATCCAGTCAGAGACCCATGTTTCGATATCTTCTGAAGAAGTAAACCGCTGTCCAATCAAATCGTTGTTCATGCAATCGAACAAGTAGTAGTCCGAAGGAGCAACGTCTGGTGAATACGGCGGGTGGGGTAAAACTTCCCATCCGACATTTTCTAAATAGGTTTTGACCGGTTTTGCGACATGTGGGCGAGCGTTATCATGTTGAACAATAAGTTTATCATGTCTGTTCTCCCATTCTGGTCGTGTTCTGGCCAGAGCTTGCTTCAAACGCATTAATTGTCGTCGATAACGTTCTCCATTCATAGTTTCACCCGGTTGCAGCAGCTCATAGTACACCACACCTTTCATATCCCACCATATGCACAGCATAACCTTTGCACAGTGAATATCTCGTTTTGGTTGTGATGGACCTGGTTCACCTGGTTTCACCCAGGCCTTTTTTCGTTTAGGGTTCTCGTAATGGATCCACTTCTCATCACCCGTAATAATTCGATGCAGAAACCCCTTTCTGCTCTGTCGTTGAAGCAGCAATTCGCAAATGGTTTTTCGTCTTTCAACGTCTCTGTCTTTCAATTCATGTGGAACCCAATGTGACATCTTTTGAATCATTCCCATGGCTTTCAAGCGTTTGGAGACTGTTATTTGATCAACGCCTAATGCTGCTGCAAGTTGTTCCTGCGTTTGACACGAATCCTGCTCGAGCAATGCTGTCAATTCTTCGTCTTGAAATTTTTTGGGCTGTCCAGCTCGCTCTTGGTCTGCCAAGCCGAAATCACCACTTCTAAACCGTGCAAACCACTTCTGACACGTTCGCTCAGCTAGAGCATGGTCACCATACACTTCCACCAAAATACGATGACTTTCAGTCGCACTTTTCTGCATGTTAAAGTAATGCAGCAGGACACCCCGCAAAAACACTTTATCAGGCACAAATTGCGCCATGTTCACTTAACTACAAACTGGTGTTGTTGACGCTTTAATCCACTGCCCTATACTACGAACGATACGCGATGACAGGGGTTTGCAACACATGTGTGGATACACGGAACTGTGGGACGCTCCGTTCGTTGCGCCATCTCTTGTCCACCCGCACGAATTAATTCCTAGACCAAATATTAATACAATCTTCTAATCAGTATATTTAAATCTATCATTCACTAAGGCAACCTCGGAAAACGAATTATTACATATGTCACTTCTGTGTCTGTGTACCTATAAAACTGGTCGGAAAAAGTTCTACCTTTGTACTTCTGGGTGGACATTGCTATTCAAATAAGTGGTATCAGAGAAATTTACTTTTAGCAGGCAACGATACGAGTGCCAGATTGATTGTATGAGGATTTCACCCGTATTGATCGCAAAATAATCACTTCGAGATTGAAAGTTTTGGCATTAATCTACTATATCAACTTTCTACGGTTTTGTACGATACTCTTTATACTACACACACACACATCGAAGATACTGCATTGCTCGCTCGATTTCTTCCGATTGAAGGGAAGAAAAACAATCTATATAGGCCTGTGGTTTTCAATCGTCGGTCCGCGAGCAGGTGATAATCAGCGAAATTATTGTTGTTTCGTGTCACTAGCAGTGTAATGTTTTCTATTTTGTCGTCCCCAAATATATCTCTGCCGTTTGTCGGTCCTCGAGCATCAAATGATTAAGAACCACTAATCTAGATGATAAACTGTCCATAACTTTGCTCATTACCAAGAATCTACCGAAGGTAAAAGATACGAAACGTGAAAATGGTTTACAAAGTAAGGTTTAAGAACGCTTCCTCGAGCTACCGAAACTGTGTTGCGATTGAATACGGCCTTCTTCCCGTCCCAACTGGGATCGAACCCGGGCCGACAGGTTGGAGTGTAGACTTCTTACCGACTAGTACCGCAGTTTTCATATTATATATATACACACACAAATGTAACGATCCACATTCTTGAATTTGTAACTCTACACTACTCTCAAACAAGTATGTCAGAAATCTTATTAATGAAGCTTCCTCTAAGACAAAAAAATAATAGAATACTTCAAATTGGACTGATAACTCAGAACCATTTTATTTCCTCATTTTCGAACTTAACTTTAGTTTACAACCAACTGCTCAAACCTCCCTCCTGCCGGTTAGACTGTTCACCAAGTGTAAGATAATTTAAAACAATATATTGAAAAAAAAAATTACAAAGTTCAGAAAATTACAAAAGAACTAAAAATGAGGCGTTGAACACTGCTACAAAATGTCATAAATCAGAAATAACATTTCTCTACCAATAGTTCCTCCGATATAAATTGCCTGCTGTTACCAATGAAGAACTTACAAGTTCAATGATGCCGTCAGAAGTTACATTCTCCAAATATAAGAAGGCTGACGAAGACTGTTACGTCAGATTTGCGTGTAAAAGCGAACCGGGCTGTGTTCCAGATTGGCTGCAGATAGAGTTGATGACGTAAATTATTGCGTATTGTGTCATTCCATACTACATGCACTCTTTATTACAGACGATACGTGATGAACCATAGAACAATGAGATACACAATAATCGCTCCCAATTAAGAGGTAACTTAAGTTTGAACCAATCTCACAACTGAAGTCGCAACAAACAATAGATACAATATGAAAAATTACTCATTGCTATGTTCCAATTTATTGTCCCGTTTACATTTCTTTTTCATGCAGCAGTTAATTAGATGCCTCTCACCAGTCGTAAACAAAGTTACTAAAAATAAATCAGCCACAAGATATACTGTCTTGTTGCTTTCACAAAGTAGCAGGGTTATTTTTAATTATTGATTTATTTTTAATATAGAACAAATTAATGTGCATTTGTACAATAGTTCATTCCACAATGCCAAATTAGTTCTTTTGTTAATTACACTAGAACAAGTTAACCAATTAGATTACTAGATTACTATTTGCGTTATAACTACAAAACAATGCACTTCCATCTCACGGAAAACTGCATATAACTATGGGGTACATGACGCAACCATTTTTTTTAAAACATATCCTGTCTAGGCATGAATTTAATGGAATTCAAAGAGTAAAAGTGTTACTCTAGGTCAGGACTCTAACCCGAATCCCTTATGACAGGGAACAAATAGCCTTGCTGCTAACGCTTCCACTAAATTATTAAGTTATATTCTCTCATTCATTTATTCAAAACTGGATCTCATTCTTTGAGAAATGGCCATTATCTCCCACGCTGGATTCATTAATTCGCCACCTACAGCGGAGGAAAGAAAATGGTTATTCCCTTCATTTACCATATAATACTTAATTTGACAGTCATAGGTTCAGTAATATAGATACTAAGTTGTCCTAGCTCAACAAAGTTAGTAATGCAGTCCCCTGTGGTCTGAATGTCTGTTGACTATTCTCAAGATTGACTGACCAGGAAGCGATTAGCTTGCGTGGTGGTTAATGCATTCACCCAGGAGTTGGAGACCCAGGTTCGTTTCCAAGTCCTGTCAATCATTTGAATTCGAACGCATTTTGAATTTCTGTACATAATTGGTTTATCCTTTTTAAATTTATTAGCCAAAGATATGTATTGAGTAAATGGTGACTCGTGTCATTCAGCCCTACTTGGAATACGACTGTTATTATTAGGCACGTACGCAGAAATTTATTTTGGGAAAATTGTGCGGGGGGGAGGGGGGCATCAATGGAACAATTTAATTGTGAGTCTTCGTTTTAATCAAAGTATTATGATAATGCCACCTTCTACTGTGAACAGATGGACAGACCACCAGCAGCATTACCATCGAAGCGGCTAAGTTTCATCAATGCGAAAACGTTTTCATCCATCATGATAACGCCAGGTCACCATAATGCTGGCCGCTTCGTCACACATAAAAAAATAACGGATTTTGATTCAGGACTTATCCATCAGCAATATTCTCGTGGCTTGACTCATGTAGCTCTCACCTGTTCCACGTGTTGCAGAACTACTGTGAAAACTGTTTTACGTCAATTCATCGATTGTAAACCTCAAGACTAGAGATGGCCAATTCCGGAACTTTTACTTTCCGGAATCCGGCAAGTAAAATTGGAAAATTTTCGGAATTCGGAAAAAGTTCCGAATTCAGGAAAATTTTGGCAATCCATACCCAAGACTTTCATCTCCTACCATCAAAATAGCAAGAGGTGATCAATTGAGATGGGAATTAGAGAAAGTCGTTCGCTTTATATCTGACCATTTTCGAGTCGGTGCTGCCACTTGGTGTATAAAGCTGGAACTATGGGTTTGCTGGCGGCAGCAGTGTTGTGTTCGAACTTGTAGGTGCGTTGAGTATTGGTAATGATTATTATTAAATGGTGCTGAAAATCAACTGGTATTGGGAGGGTTACTTAATGGCCCTTCTCCATGCTAAGTTTTCGTACGTACGCATTGTGAAACAAGTGTCGGGAGAACGGGTCAACATTCGGGGAGGCGACTGCGAAAGCTATTCTGGCCAGTTACACACAACAGCGGCCCTTAAGAAACATTCACCCACAAGAACTACCACCTGGAGGGCTGCAAGCAAAGTGACACTCGTAGTGCTAAGGGGAATCCGTCGATTGGTGTGAAACGAAAATTTCCTGACTCGACGTGATATGGGCCATAGATTCCACCTCGCACCGTCAACTGTGAACAAAACAGTTTGCAAGCGCCTCAGGTTGAAATAGTATGTACGGAGGCCCGTGTACATCATTTGCTACCGCGTCACATTGATGAACAAAAGACGAACTGCCGGAAATCGTATGAAAAGTACCTGGCGAATTCCAAATGGAAGAAAGTTGTCACAATGGATGAGGCATATGTCCATCTCACTGCTAGTAGTCACGTTCGGGCGATCACATACCGTGACATTGACGGCAAGGGGCGCAGCAACTTTGTTCTTTCAGTTAATGTCTGATGATGATAACGATGTAGAAACAGTAACACTGTATTTTAGTTTTAATAAATAAGTGTGTATATACTGTGGCCAGAAAAGTTTTGGTTATTCTTTAGTAAGTTCCAAAGTCGTGATGGATAGAAATTTGTTCATCAGTGCAGGAAAAGTTTCCCCCGTGGCTTTATGGATGTTACGGGATTCGGATATGAGGGTAAACTGATGATACACAGCAAAAAATGAGGTGTGAAAACAACACAAAATGACTATCACTTTAGCTTTACTAATTCAACTCGGAGAACATCGCCTTCCGAGCGTATCAGAAACAACTATTTACTGGCTGTGAGATTTTGAATTGTTTTTTATTATCTGGTATAAGCAACGCTTTACGCAGTATATTTGGCATTTATACCAAGTAACGAATAACGTACTATATTTTCTGAAAATCAGTCACAAAAATAGTTGTATAAGCCTGTGAATTGTCTAACAACAGTCACATGAGTAGCCGTGATGCCATCTGTTGTTCTTATGTTAGGCATAACAATAACAGATAAGAACAAGAGATGGCAGAACTGCTACTCATGTAACTGCTGTCAAACAACTCAGGCTCATAAAACTATTCGTTATTTGGTATAAATGCCAAATATACTGCGTAAAGCTTTGCTTATACCAGGTAGCAAAAACAAATACAAACTCTCCAGCCAGTAAATAGTTATTTCTGATATGCACGGAAGGCGATGTCCTTGGTGTTGAGTTAACACGTAACACACTAAAGCGGTAGTCATTTTGTGTTGTTTTAACACATTTTTTGCTGTGTACGCAAGGTGGACAAAAACGTGAAGGTTAATGCAAGATACTTCCAAAAATCCATTGACACCTATCTATCGGAGAAACATCCCACAATTGTATGGAATGGACGCGAAATAGATGATCCAGATGGACAAGGCTTTGACTCATACCGACAGAACATCACTATGTTATTATCAGGAAATGGCAGAGGAATTAGAAATTCGTGTCACTCCGTTTGAAGACACTCCTGTGAAAAACTTAGATGCCAGTCCAATGGATTTTTGCGCATTTGAACTTTTGAAATATGTCTTAAAACATGGCAACCTGTATGATCTATGGAAAGTTTGCAATGAGGAATGGGATAGACTCTCCTACATGTTCTGCACCGGAACATGCTGTAATGGAAACTGCGATATCGTGTGGTAGTCCACTACCGCTGGGGGTCCAATAGAACATGATCGGTGGTAGCGGCGCGATATCTCTTAAGGTGAGTACCGTCAAAAATGCTTAGATATACAACGAACAACCTTCTGTATGCATAGTCCTGGATAAGTTATAATTTGTGATGTTTCCACTTCTATCTTCACACCAAAAACGGATAGAACTCTTGCATATATTCAATTTATATCAGCAAATTACCATTTCAAGTGAATATATCGGGTGGTCCAAAAGTGTGAAAATAACCTAATAAGGGGTGAACTTTGCAAAATATAACCCAAGTAACAATATAGTTGGGAAATAGGGAAGAGAGAAATGTTTGACGACACATCACAATACGTCGGCCATCTTCAATTTTACACAATCGTCTTAATGGCATATGATGTATCATTTTAACACCAAATTTCCGCAGAAATTGAATAGCACTGTTACTGCTGCTCTAGTATTAACTATTACGAAGTTATGGCTGTTTCCTTGTTTGTATTGTTGCAGGTTACTCGCAGGTGGCCTTAGCGCTTGCAGAACGCATTGAGATCGTACTGATCTCTGAAGAAAGAAGCACCAGGATGATGATAAACGATTTTAACCGTCAACATGAGGAAAGCGTTCCCATCAGCAATGGTACTGTGTTCAAAGTGCTGAAGAAATTCCAAAATACCGGATCTGTAGCGGACTGACCCAAGGATGGAAGACCACGCACGGCAACAGACGAGGCAACAACCATAGCAGAGATGGCATCATTCGGTGAAAGTGCAAAGAGAAGCACATGTAGTGTAGGCCCGTGAAAGTGTCGCACTTCAATCATCCGCGTTATCAGTGATAAGCAGCACCTTTTAAACTGCAACTTAATCAATATTTTACAGTTGATGCAGATCGTCGTCTGAAATTCACTCAATGGGTCACAGACAAGCTCCAACCCCCTCTGATGTATTGCTGACTGATGAGGCAAAGCATCCGCAGGTGTTCCCGGTAAGATGACGGTGTGGTGTGAGGGACTCCAATTGTGGTCCATTATTCATCATCAACAGACTCGTAACGCGATGAGTTATTGGTGCATATTAGAAGACGACATCTTGCCATCACTGCTGTGCGGGGATGGACATTCCTCAAGTTTTCCCAGCACGATGGAGTCTCATCTCATTATACCTATGCCCTTGTGTATCTCAATCAACAGTTTCCCAATGCGTGGATTGGTCGACGAGGTGCTATGGAATGATTTCCTCGTTCCCCTGACCTGACGCCACTGGACTACCTATGAGGCCATGTAAGGTCTGGTCTGTGTATGCGCTGAAAATACGGGATATTCAACATCACAAAAGATTGTAAACGCATATACCAACATTACAGCCGACACCTTGCACGAGGTTTTGCGTGACTGCGAACTCGGAATGTATCTGACAATCGACCGGAATGGGTAACACATTGAACATGTCCTGCAACAGAGTGTGATCCTTAGGGGTATGTTCCACTTCTTCTGTTAGGGACGCAAAAACAGCCATAGTTTCGTATTGGTTAGCGCTATAGCAAAAATGTCATTCAATTTGTACGAAGTTGGCTATGAAAATGACATTTACATCCTATGATGCCCATTTATAACAACTGCGTAAAATTCACGATGGCTGACGTGATATATATTCTCAAACATTTTCCCTCATCCTTATTTCCCACCTACATTGTTACATTGGTTATATATTTGTAGAGTTTACTACTTATTAGGGTGTTTCCTCATTTTTGGACCACCCTGTATAATAGATTATAAGTAAAGCAAAGACTATACAAGGATCACTTTATTTGTTATGAAAAATGCGTTGCTTGTTAATATTAAGCTACTGAAAAAAATTTAACAACAGATAGAATGAAATATTTTGAACATAATCTGCTTGCTTAATTACGAATGTTATATGCTCCTAGCCTTCTACAATATTTGTAACTTTCTACTTTGATACAGCAGCGGATCTAGGACTCATTCTCTTAGAAGTTATCACTTCTTTCCAATATTATAGAAGTACTTTCGATCATGTGTGTTAAATGTCACGAAATTCGACAAAGTACTAAAATGATAAAACCATTTTGCTGTTTAAATAGATAAATTGAAGATATTAGTTACACAGAAGGTAAACAATAAAACCAATTTTCAAATATACGTAGCTGATAAGTGACAATGAAAAGCATTTAAATTAACACATGAAACCTGGTATAAAGATTTAAAAAGACATTATCGAAACATACTGTAACAAATAACCTCACTTTCACTTTATAAGCATATAGGTGTGGATTATTGAAAAAGCCGTAAAGAAGAAATTTATGGTAATATAAACAGTTTCACAGAATTAAGATTAATTAAATGTGACTGGTTAGCAACATAGAGAATACAGCTGTTTATTAAAATTCTGAATAACCTTTTATCATACACGAAAACATGAAAACAATTAGGTGTATTGAAACAAAATATACAAGAAACATTTATCCTACAATGAAAAGTCAAGTTAAATACAAAATTGGCATCCGGGAAAGAATAAAAACTATGTTCAACCTTTCAGAATCTAACTGAAAACTTGACACTACAAGATAGATAAAGGAACGATAACAACAATTAAAAATGTGAATATCAAATGAACGCAAAACGATGGTCAAGTACAGGTTCAAAGACGAAGGATTAGGAAATAATTTGAAAGTATTAAAAGCAGGAATGAAACGGTGACGTTACTACAAGAGCGTACAATTAATGGACAATAATCTAAGAATTTGGTATTAACTGTATTGAATACATATAGTCAGGACAAAACGTTATACAGTATTGTAATCAAAGGGAAAACCCAAGTATCAGAAACAACGAAGGGCACTGGGGACATACCTTGAGAGCGCCACGTTAGAGTAAATCTCAAGGAAAATCACGCTTGCATAGTCAGTCAGTTCCCAGCCTTCAATCGTAGTATCTTGTTTAAAACTGTTTTCATAATATATGAAATAAAAATAATGGAAACAAATGTACTTTACAATACATAAGATGTGTGTGATGGTAAATAACTATGAAGATGCGTACGCAACGTCTGATCGTTATTAATAGTGTGGTACATCTGTTGTGCGTGTCAGGCGGGATAGAATCTAGGTGCGTGTTGAATGAATGATTATGGATTAATGCGGGCGTCGGTAGCTAGGGTATTAGTTCCCGTTACGATAAGGCCAGTGTTGAAACAGGTAGACGGTGATGATACAAAATAGGAGACCTCTCTGATTTTTGAAGAAAGCAAATTGTGGGGTGCTTTGTTAGCTAGTGCCAAGTGTTATCTATTATAAAGTGTCCAGTGATATGTCGGTAGGAACTGTGTCCAATGTAGTAATTGATTACAGAACTCATAGCAAAACAACATCGGCGAAGATAGATACTCGACGGAAAAAGACGATCAGTGACAAAGATCGCCGAATATTGAGGAGGCCTGTCACCAGGAACCGTAAAGGAAACGAAGGGAAAACACGCTACGAAACACCATCAGCACCTGAAACAATCTGTTGCGAGGACGGAGACCGACGATTTAATTTAATCTGAACATCCGTGGTGGGGATACAATTTCAAAAGCGCTAAAAACGCTTTAGCGTGAAGAAAACGGTGCTTAGAACATGGCAAGTTGACTGCCAATGATTAGAAACGCGTAATATGGTCGGATAAGACTTCTTTGACTTTATTTCCAACAGGCCGTGTTCAAGTATAGTAGTCCCAGAAGCCCAGAATAAGCTGATACCCAGAATTGTATTCTCCTTACTGTAAAACATCGTAGTGGTTCGGGTGGAGTTGTTGTTATAGTTTAACGAACGTCAAGATGAACAACACTTCCCTGTTGACAAATCTATAGACTTCACAGCATTACTGAACACCTGGTCAGTTCTGGACCCAAAAAGCCGTAACAGATATCCTCCTGCATTTTCGTTGACGCAACTGAATGCTGAACTGCATGACGAATAGCACAACATCCTTCTGGAAACTATTCATGAGTTATATGCCTCCATTCCACGACAAATCCAAAGCAATTCTGCAGGCTAACGGTAACCCCACGCCGCATTAAACAGGTAAGTAGTAATTTCATCAGGTGATCATTATTTTGATATGAACTGTGTGTGTGTTTCGACAGAATAGCTCAAAAATTACTGAACCAATTTCCACGGAACCTAGATCAATGATTTCATTAGAATCCCTAATGGTTGAGCTATCTATTATCCTGCTTTTATTTTATGAAACTGTTCAGTACGGTGTAACAAGGTAATTTATTAATTCACGCGCTGGACAAAAAGGTAGAAGATTTCAATGTATATAGGTTTCTTGCTACGGGAAACACGAATATATTCATTATTGCATGCATTTAATAAAGAGAACAAAGGTAGATGACAAATTATTTTCTGAACCGTTGGATGCATGATCACAAAACTTGATAAATGGACGCTTTTCGATATTCAATGAACGATCTTCATACACATACAGGAATTTTTGGAAATTCTTCTCGAAAGAAGTGGAAGAAAATCAGTATAACAGGCACATGAAGAGCCACATGACAAAGGGTTTTTGGAAACGCAGCACGAACAACTCATTCGTTGTACAACGTGTGCAAAGGAATGGGACGAGAATTCAATACGATCGACGCAATTAAGGGGAGATCTTTTCCGAAACGCTGGACGCAACTGATGAAATTAGAAATTCTGTGTATTCAATACACAAAATAAGAGTATTCTTTCTTTGACTATATTAACGAAATTTTGCCTTCAGAAGGAAGAGAAGGAATTTAACAATTGTTACATGCTTTTCCTGAATTGTTACATGTAAAACCACGAAATTCATTACTTCCTTTTGATACATCCAGTGGCGGCTCTTGATGGAAACAACGTTGCTAATAGTAAAATTTTATCGTTGCAAACTAAGGGAATCAGTATACGTTTTATTGGTACACACCGTATACTAGAATTACCACCTGTTTTAAGTTTTCTAGTCTTAGTTTGTAATGATAAAATGCTATTTTTTTTTTTTTTTTTTTACCAGTGTGACTTCCCTCAAGAGTCACCTCTGGATATATCATTCATTTGGACAAACTGGAAGTTCCACGCCAAGAGTTGGGAGATGAAATTAATATAGCAGACCAAAGGAGAGAGAAGCGTTATCTGAACCTATGAATACAAACGAACGAAATTTGAGTATGGGACTGTTGGTAGAAATATATTACATTGATTTGCATGAATGAATTTCACTCAGAAGAGGTAGAGAAAGAGTAAATTTCAGTATCATTACATGCTCCCTCAGGGTTGTTTGAACAAAGATTTTAAAAAATAAAAATTGAGTACGTAGACATTTGATATATAAATATGAATGTCCCATTCATTTGAACGAATGTTGGAAACTACTCCAAATTAGTGCGGGAAGATGGAATTTGACTATTAAATAATACCACGTGTTTCCTTTAAACTGTTATGTATGAAAGTGCGGAATTTCACGTAACTGGCTTTTTAATACACTGAATATTAACATCTCAATCACGTATACAAATTTAATGTGGGAGATGCAGATGAGGTTTCTATTTAAGCTGGAATGCTTGGCAATTTTGAGGTGAAAACTTCCCGGAACTATAATGACTGACTCCCTTCAACAAGTCTGTCAAGCTAGATATCAAAGGGTTATGAATGTTTTTTTTTCTTCTTTTTCTGTTTACATTAACTCCTACAGGGCAACGAATGAACATTTTGGATCTATGTGAGCCGCGATATCGTATGTTGAGAAGAAAGCAAAAAACCTGGCTCGGAAGTACTGTTAAATTCTTAAAAAGGAACACAAGGCAATAAGTAGAACAAGTGCAGAATGTTATAATTACAGATATTCGCTATTATAAAAAGCGTACATTTAAGCGTTTGGATTTTCAATGTATTCATTGAGAAGGAATTGAACAGTCCTCGATCCGCCACTACCGATAAAAGCAGTTTTTATAATCCCATACAGTTTACATAAAAGGTACTCCTTAACCTTCTAGCACACTAAAAGAGACCACAAAAACAAACACATAGAGGGGAAGCTCAAGCGCAACTACCCGAAAGAAATCTACTTGAAAGAGTGCGTAAGAAGTTGGCCTTTCTAAGCACATATACAGCTGAGGGACTGTATTTTCAATGACAGCCTACCCATATTAAGTCCAAATTACATAGAAGACTCACGGAATATGGTATTCTAGAGGGACGAAGACTCTGAAAAGAGAAGAATACAACCTCGTTATCACTGTGGCAATAAGTAATGTACAACACACATTCTTAATTTAGCACGATAGAAGTAGTAATCTAATCCAGTTTGTGCATCACATTAAAACAAACCATCACGTTATTTAACTCGAAATAATGAACAGTTTATGTAACGATCGAAAGAAACATGTGAAACTCGGAAAAACTCCCATATTTAGATATAAGATTTCTTGTGGTTATTAATTCGAACACATTTAATAATACTTAACATCCATGTTACGTATTAAAAATGGAGGAAAAAAAAACTTCATTTGATCGCTCATGCAAAGTGTTCATGATACAATTTAGTACTTGTACAATAAACTTTCGATCCGTCACTAGTATCAAATTTAAGTCTTACATGTTTCCTTTTTCACATAAACAAAATGGGTTAACGTATATTTAGAACAGGTGATAAGATACAAGATTAAATATCCATGAAAGGTTTTTTTAGTATTCCACCACGAAATAACTTAGATAATACATGTAGGGTGCATTTACATGGTCATAGCGTCCATTTCAGCACTGCGGTTATGTGCGAGTGGGTCTCATCCAAACCAAATGAGCTATCACCAGGAATCGAACCCGGGTTTCCCGTGGCGAAGGCACGTGCCCTAACTATTTAGTCAATGAGTTCACAAATGCAAACGTGTCCAACAAGGATGAGATGTGACGGTACCAAGTACAATGGAAGTAAGAGCATGAAGAGCATATTCAACCATACGAACAACAATGTGGTCAGCTGTGTCATATTGGTATTCCATACAGCCGATCTGCTACAACATAATAACAGCACAAGCATTACAAATTCTGAACATATCTGCTCGGTGTTCACCAGTGTATTAAATAAATAAATAAACTTTTAAAAAGTTGTAATTTGTTTCACACTACAATCTTAGGTATGCCTATATGACGTGAATCTTCAGGAACCATTACAAACTACGGCGTTATTTAACTCGAAATAATTAACAGTTCATGTAACCATCGAAAGAAACATACGAAACTCGAAAAAATTTCCATATTTAGATATAAGATTTCTTGGGCTTGTTAATTCGAACACATTTAACAATATTTAACATTCATGTTACGTATTAGAAATAGAGGGGGGGGGGGGGACTTCATTTGATCGCTCATGCAAAGTGTTCATGACACAATTTGGTATTTGTACAATAAACTTTCGATCCGTCACTAACATCAAATTTGAGTCTTACACAAAAACAAATATTTAGACATGTATTTAGATCAAGTGATAAGATAAAAGATTAAATATCCATGAAACTGCTTTTTAGTATTCCACCACTGAAAGTAGTGGAAGTATGAATAGAAGCTTCCTTATCAGTAGTTCTATCGCAAGTACTATTGCCAAAGACCTGTGTTGATCCTCATGTTGACAAATTTTAAGTTGGTCTCCGTTGTGGATGCAGTTAATATGGTGCTCTTATACAAGTCTAACCTGTGCAGCTATCCAAAAATTGTTTCGTGTTCTATGTCTGCGAGAATATATAATGAACCACTGCAACTAACAGATAAGCAACATTTACGTGTTTCGTCCCACTAGCAGTAACCTACTCAATCACGGATAAAAGTCGTGGTCATGTAATTTGTATCCCGAGTAAAACTGCAGTTGCAAAACGATAAATTTTAACTAACCAATTAGTCTATTAAAATAATTCGAAAACTCGCTACCCAACACGTTCACTAGTAAAATTTTAGACGTACTACAACCAGAATCTCTATAACTTACAACTATCTGAATAAACTAAACTTATACACGATACTGTAATATGAATTGTGCCACATTTCTTTTGTCAAGTGTAGGCACGAACGCAAAATTCTTCCCTAAACATCACATCATAGATATACAATAACAATAAAATAAAGAAAATATCAAGTGATAACGACAACTACCGTAGTGCATATCTTCTGTAATTCTTTACACTGCACGTCAACTAACCATATACTGAGTTACGTACAGTAAAACCTGATAAGTCACTTGGTCCTTTGCTTCATTTACCCCTGTACAGCTGAAAGCAAGTGCTAGATTTTCCTTTGACAATAACTAATAAACTGATCGCTCTAAAATCATATTTCAATACGTATGCAGAATTACGTTCTCTTTAACGTCAAGAAAATCATTCAAATTAGTCAACTTATTCCAACTTTATTGACAGAAGAAAATCTAGCAATATGTGAAAGCACGTATGGCTTCAACTGAATAAAGTCGAACCTGAACATTTTCTATAGAACTGAAATTGACCAACCTTCTTCGTTTTAAAACACAGTGAAGAAAAATAAACTCGAGTATACCAATAACACACTCACAGTTCAAAACGAACACAAAATATTCAGAAATATATGAACAGCGTTCGAAATTCATAGTTGCCTTTAAAAAATCTAGTAAGAGACATTGATAGAATGAATATTGAACCTCTCCGCTGTTTCTTACGATGTGAAACAATGGTCTTGATTACATAAAAGATATGAAGTTGTTTTGAAAATTTTACACTAAATATTTTCATTAAATACAGCAGAGAATTGTGAGTTTTGCAGGTATAAAATAAACAAACATTTACAAATCTAAGATCAATTTGATTATATTAAGTATGTGCTTTATCAATTCGTGTACAACACGCATGTGAATTGAGAACAGCAGCAGCACTATTTCAAGCAGAATTAAGTACTATTTGTCCTGATTTTATAGCATTTCTTGCAGTTTTAAATTTGCATGAATACTTTTCAGTTTTAATTAGTATAAATATCGGAGACTTATTTGTTATGTAATTACTTTAGTATTTTGTACTACAAATTATCATTACGATAATTATTATTTTACGTAGAAAAAGACTTACAACAGAATTGTAGGAATTAGTCTGAGGAATATGATTGGAATGAGAATCAAGGAGAGTATAAAACTGGATAATATTAAGAAAATTCAAGTTTAAATGAGGTAAGGCAAGAAACATTTCATTATATGTGACAGTCGTCTTGTGTCAGTTAAGGCATGTATATACAGAAATATTTTTTGTTATGGACCTTCCTCTTGCTTTACATTGGTTTTTAGCTAAGGCTCGAATGTTTTGAATTTTGCTTTCAACATTTCACTGCCAGTAAACTAAACTTGAAGTTCTGCTTCTACAACTGAGGTCATCCACGTATCAATTCTAATCCAGAAGAAATAAAACTGGTTCGTGTTTATGAATAGACATAGAATCAATTGCAATAGGTCTCCTAATACCGGTCTTAGCCAATAGATTGTATTTTTGCTCGATGTCCCATAAGATAGGTCTCCCGCAGCGAATTATCTGATATCTACACTTACAATAAATCTGGCGCGCAAAAACCTGCACTTGAAAATATTTTGCTACTCGTTTTTGTTTCCCTCTCTTCTTTCTGGGTCAAATATGTGATCCTAATACATAGTGTTATGGGTAAATAAAACTCGGATCTTTGGGTTCGCATCCCATTTTATTATTATGATTATTATTATTCAATTTAATGCCCCACGATTATAAACCGAAGCTAAGGAAGACGATGATAATGAATGAAAATGATGGAATCAAGGAAGTGGGAGGAAACGAGAGAAACTCCGAGAGAACCAAAACCATGACGTTTGTCCATTTGGCGCGAACTGTGATCAAATCAGGGACCCCACACATCAGAGGTGAGCGCTCTACCACTGAACGGCCGCGATCCCTCCCATGCCAGTGCGCTAAATACTATCCTACCCAGTTCTCCAGACCAGCCCAACATTTTCACTCCTACTTATATAACTCAAGAATTACCAATATAATAAGACAGACTCAGTATTCGGGGTGATCCTCAGCCCAGTAAACATGTAATTTCACCTACAATGAGTTAGGTTTTTGAAAATATCAGTTATAAATAGGTATGTTTTTTATCAAAATGTAATAAAAATGTGAAATACTTAAGCACGGCATTTAGCACAGAAATTAGAAAAACAAACTAAAAATAAATATAAGAAAACCCCAATTTTCGCAGACGTTGCAGATATGCAACATGTAGAAACAGAGCAATTACAGGTCAAATCAACACAATTTGAAAACAAGTTACCTTAGCATATCAGATTGTTATGAAATTTGCATATTCATATAGACTAAGAAAAATACCAAATTTCAACTTTATATATCGACCGGTATTGAAGATAGAGCTACGTAAAGTTTGGAAAAAATGCCCAAAATAGCATGTTCAATGTATTTTGAAATTGG
This sequence comes from Thermobia domestica, assembly GCF_964235325.1. Lineage (NCBI taxonomy): Eukaryota > Metazoa > Arthropoda > Insecta > Zygentoma > Lepismatidae > Thermobia > Thermobia domestica. The sequence continues at coordinate 120,587,450 of NC_137462.1, read as the reverse complement.
AATTGCAGATCTCCTAGTTGAGCTAGCGAGCTTGCTCAGGTGTTATTTTACAGCTTTTTTCATGTGCTTTCATGTAGTATACATCATACAGCTAATACAAATTTTTATTTTCAAAATCAAAATCTTACTTCAAAAATTTTCAAAAAGTACATATTTTAAAATCTTGAAATTAATTCCATGAATAGATAGTATTGTTGTAAAGCACCTGGCAAAATATGAATTTGGGATGATAATGGGTTCATTGTGGAAAAAATTTAAAACTAACACTATCCATTAATACCGAATACCTAGCTGAAAAATACACGAATGCTTTTTTTTTTTTTTTTTTTTTTTTTTTTATACTTGTGGCAATAAATATGAACACTAACATGAACAGTACAGTAATGGGTCTAAAACATATCATAAAGACATGTAATCTGCTGGCTATACTTATTACCTCATACTTTAAAAACTAACTTAAAGCAAGTTAAAGTGCTGATACTTTTGAACTTTATAATAATATTAATACAAGTTTCACAATTAAAAATGTTACTGTAAATAAACGTGGTTTGTAAAAGGTATACAGATAGCACTGGTAAAACAACAGGGTTGGCTGGTTTAAACCAGGTTTATATATGTGTGTGTGTGTAAACAAAAAATCTAAAAACACTTCATACAGGACACGTAAGTTTGGCCCTCCACTGCCCAACACGTGTTGCGGTTGCCGAGCGTCTTTTGTTTGGTGTGAAAGTGGTGCGGTAAAATGGGCGACCTCAAAGACTTCCAAAGAGGCATGATCGTTGGTGCCCATCTGGTTGGAGCTTCAGTGGCAACAGTTGCGAACACTGTGGGGGTACCCAAAGACACTGTGTCCAATGTCACGAGGGCATACACAATACATGGGCAAACGACGTCTGCAAAGCACAACAGTGGTCGAAAGACAATACTGTTAAATAGGGACCGGAGGGCATTAAAACGAATTCTAGCAGCTAAAAAGAAGACAATTGCAATGAAAATGACCTTTGAACTCAATTCCGGCGTACAGGACCCAGTTTCATCGAAAACAGTGCGACGGGAACTTCATAAAATGAAAATTCATGGCAGGGCCGCTATCGCCAAACCCCTGGTCACAGCAGTAAATGCGAAAAGGCGTATCCAGTGGTGCAAGGACCACAAGGCGTGGACTCGAGCAGTGGAAACACGTAATGTGGTCCGATGAATCGACCTTCACCTTGTTTCCAACAATCGGTCGTGTTTACGTATGGAGAACACCGTCGCAGGCCTATGATACAGACTGTCTGCTCCCAACTGTAAAGCAAGGGGGTGGTTCTGTTACAGTTTGAGCAGTGATATCGTGGTTTTCTGCAGGTCCCATCATAGACCTGCATGGAATGATTAATGCTAAGGCGTATGATGCCATTTTGGGGGACCAGGTTCTACCCATGGCCCAAATATTGCTCTCTGATGGTGATGACATCTACCAAGATGATTTGGCACCCTTTCACGCTGCAAAAACGGTGAAATCATGGTTTGAGGAGCATGACCAGGAGCTATCATAACTCCCCTGGGTCCCACAATCACCAGATCTGAACATAATTGAGCCATTGTGGTCTGGGTTAGAAAGGTGTGTTCGGTCTCATTACCCTCCACCACAATCCCTTAAGGAACTGGAGCATGTTTTGGAGGAACAATGACACAAAATTCCACACACCACGATTCAGGAGCTGTATATACGCCCATTCCACGTCGGATCCAAGCTGTTTTGAACGCAAAAGGAGGCCCTACACCATACTAGGTATGATTTTCACACTTTTGCAAAAGTTTTAGATTTTTTTGTCCAACCCTTATATTTATAAAACAATGCAAAAATGCCACAAATCGTAATCACAAATGCCAAGTGAATTTCATAGTTACGTTTTCACATATCAAATCATCTGTGTTAGCTGAATGTAATTTTCGCCTTGTTATTAAGGGGGCCCGATGAGCCCACAAAATTTCTACCACGTGGAAACCGAGTTGTGGTTCAGATGCCACTTCAAGCAATATGTCGAATCCTTCATAATCTTGCTGTTACATAAGGACGTTAAGCCTAAACAAACCAAACTAATTGAAGCGGCTTCAGCGGGTAGGCATGAGTTCATTGGTAAGCAACAGGGAGCCTTCCTTAACTACACAAAATAAAATCTCAAAGAATCAGAATTTGTTGTCATCTGTAATTTATCTGAAAATTATAGTACAACGCTACAAGATGAAGCACAGAGCTACCACTGGACAAGCTAACAGGTCACAATCCATCCTTTTATTTTATATTTCAAACAGGAAAACAAATCAACATGTTAAATATGTAGTGGTTTCTGATTGCCTAGAGCACAATACAGTTGCTGTTTACACCTTTCCAAAAGACTCATATCATTTCTGACATCCAAATTTCAAAAACTTCAAAACAAGTTTTTTTTTTATTTATTTATTTTATTTTATTTTTTCCGATAGGTCTACCACGCAATACAAAAATACGAAAAAGATTTTGAACTTCTGCTTTCATGAGGCAGCTTTTAAAGTGGAAAGAGGGTGGTACTTCTCGGCTATAGCACATGGCAAAGGGTCTTGCGATGGAGTAGGCGGTTCAGTAAAGAGAGTGGCAGCTTGTGCTAGTTTGCAAAGACCCTATGACAATCAAATTCAAACCTCAAGACAACTTTTTGAGTGGACAGTAGAAAACATTACCAAAGTAAATTTTGCCTGCTCAACCCAAGAGGAATATACTATAACTAAAATGTTCCTGGAAAGTCGCTTCGATCAAACACTGACTATCAAAGGAACACAACAATATCATGCATTCATTCCCAAAACTACATCAACATTATTGGTGTAACACTTTTCAGATAGTTTGCCGGGTTAAGTGTCAAAATCTCCAAATAAACTTCAATTGGAAGAAATATCAGGCAATGTCACCACTGTCTATGAAGGAAATTGGTGGTTCAGGTATGTTCTACAAAAAAATGAAGAAGAACTTGATGAAGTAAAAATAACTTTTCTTCATCCACCTGGACCATCTCCATCATTCTCATATCCAAGAAACGCTATGTTGTGTGGATGTCAGAGCCGGATTAAGGGGGGCTTAGGAGGATTATAGCTCCGGGCCTCCACTCTGATCAAAAATTCAACTGGCTATCTAACAAGAATCATGAAGACACAATCATCATCATAAAATAAAATATGACCAAAAATATTAAACATATTCCCTTAAATTTCCTACTGTATTTTCACAAAAATGTATTATGTGAAGTCAGCAGGGGCCATATTTCTTTTTTAAGCCCCAGGCCTCCAGAAAGGTAAATCCAGCCCTGGTGGACGTTCTGACAAAAGTGAATCCTGTAACTCCCGATGAAAGAAGTTATGTTTCCCTTGAAAGTGATGTATGCCGAACAAATGTGGCTTTTTCAAATTTCAAGTGATAAACATATCCTATTACTTATTGAAAAGTTTTACTATGAAATCATCTGCACTCTTTCTTCAGATTATAATTTTTACTTTTACAGATGTGCAAAACTTAGTATTCTTGTGTTATTACCCTACGTACAGACTATTCCTTAAAAATAAGTATTAGTTTTGAATTTTTTTAAACAATGAACCCATCAGCATCCCAAAGTCATATTTTGCCAGATGCTTCACAACAATACTATCTATTCATGGAATTAATTTCAAAATTTTAAAATATGTACTTTTTGAAAAAAAATTTATTTTGATTTTGAAAATTAAAATTTGTATTAGCCTATATGCTGTTGTATACCACAGAAAAAATGCTGTAAAATAACACCTCAACCAGTTCGCTAGCTCAATTAGATCTGCAATTCCAATTTCAAAATACATTGACCATGTTATTTTGGGCATTTTCCCCAAACTTTACATAGCCCTATCTTCTATACCGGTCGATATATAAAGTTGAAATTAGGTATTTTTCTTAGTCCATCTAGAGGGCATCTATGTATCAAATTTCATTAAAATCGGAGATGGTGAGGTTATGTCACTGTGTTGAATTGATATGGAATGACCCAATACTTTTATATTTCACCCAATTTATGTAAGTTTTTGTAAATACTGTAGTACTGCTTCAAATAAATTGCGAACTTTATTCCTTCTGAGAAAAATCAATCGTAAACCTTTACAAGTTTCCTATAATTAGTGGGCAAAAAGGATTAACTTGTATAATTATCATCATCTAGCATCATTTCACACTTGGTCATACTGCTTACTTTCTTCAACATGTGATTCGCCTTTTCAGATATTCTAGGCAGTGACAAGAATTACACAACATTAATTCCAGTAATGACGTTACATCGTCAGCGAAATAGGATATAAAAATTATTTTGAGGTAGAACGTAGAAATGAGTTTACGTTTACAGTGTTTCTGGAAAGTATGTCTGTGAAGATGTACATTACACTTTAGAAAGCTTTACAGGCCCTTACTGAACCATTTGGACAACAATATGAGTACTGATGAGTAAATGAAATCTTACAAAGGAAAATATTTGTCTAAACTTTGCATCAATGGCAAACGTATCTGCTTCGGATAGAAATCCTGGAGTCTAAACTCATCAAATAACTCTCTCTTTACATTCAACATTTACACCGGTAAAGCTGAGAAATGCATAGTGAATCACATGGTGAAAATATTGTCATGTAGTTATTAAAAATGGTCGCAATTCCTTCTGATACCAAAATCTATCTTCACAACCTCCTTATTGTTCTTTTGTATCGCGTGAGACAAACTGAGTTTATAGCAACTGAGACTGTGGGAGAAAACTGAACAGCTCAATGTCCTTTGCAGAATTCAAAATATGTTACAAAGATATGATTATGGATTTGGCATGAGGAATAAGTTTAGAGAGTTCTACGCTGAAATGGAACTCTCTGTTGACAGGCTTCACTTTACAACCAATTGGAAAAAGTTTCTCGATACTTTCTTTCAAAAATGATCAAAAATGTATAGTTAACACAGAGCAATATAATTACAATATGGAAGGTGTTAATCAACTTGATCATTTGGTATCAAGTGCACAATAAGCATTACTAGTTTAAAAAAAAAAAAAAAAAAACGGTGGTCGATCTTTAAATTGTATTATCTATAGTAAATCCTTGGAATATATGGCACACCACACATGAGTACAGTGGTTCCCAACCTGAGAGAAGGGGGGAGGGGCAAGCTATGATAGAACTAAAATATGAAATTACAAACAAAACAAACTTGTAATAAGCATTTACACACACACACACAAACACACCAAAAAAAAGCTATATGTTTTGCATTTTGTCTTTGCAATTCCTATTCAAGATTTCTACTTTATTAAAAACTAAGTAGTTATCCAAATTATTATTTATAAAACTATCAAAAAGAAGTAAAATGCTACTCCAGTGTATACGATGGAGTTCAAAAACTTATCAAGTGAGGGCAAACGAAAAACTCAGTGTGATGGTTGACATTGCTTCTCCTTCACAAGTTTCTTGAGAAGTTCGATAAAGCATACTTGAGATCACTTTCCACTTCCAAACAGTTGCAATATTTAGATTTTATTGTGGTCAACGTCCCAATTCCTGATTCACAAATGTAAGTTATCGAGAACTGAACAAGAACTTTTAAGGCTTCTTTTACTACTGTTTGGTAGACTGGCAAAAAACAAATCCATAATTTTTCAAAAGATGCTGACCGAAACATTTCTTTGATACTTGAATCGCACTTCCATTCAATTGCTTCCTCCTGAATCTCATGTGGAAGTAAAGCCACATCAATGGTAACAGGTGTTCTTGTTCTTGTTAATTTGCACTGCCAGTCTTCGCACAAAATAGGAAAATATCGCTTCAATTTATCATAGACAGTCTACAAGTGGGTTGATATTATTTCCACATGGTTAAATCACACTCTTTATTGTTAAACACTTCATTTAATCGAGCAGAAAATAATTGGGCGTAGAACCATTCATATAGTGTTTCCATAGTACTATCTTTTCAATGAAAGCTCTTATCGTATCATAAGAAGTTAGTCTGTTCATGTTTCTACCTTGGAATTTGAGACAGATAATTTAATATTTCAAAAAAGTCAGCAAGATATGAAGGAGAAAATACAAATATGTCATCAGTAAAAGAACTATAAAGTTCATCTTTTCCTACATTTAGGAGAAATATTTTCACATCTAACTTAAGCACGTAGCACCTACTCAACACATTACCTTTCGACAACGAATAAACTTCGGTATGGAAAAGTAGAGATTTCTATTCAGCACGAGGTCGTCCACACAAAGCTTCAAAGAGTGTAAGAACACTTGATTTTACAAAATTAAACACTTTAACAGCCAATGATAATGCCTGCTTTAGGTTTTCTGGTAAAGTTTCTGCAGCTAAAGCTTGACTGTGAATTAAACAATACGAACCAGTAATTGTAGAATTTGTCCTTTGTCAGCTTTATAAATCCAGACCGCGAACTTAACGTTGTTGGAGCTCCATCAGTACATAATTCTACACCTCTGCCTCAAGACAAACCATTTTCAACAAAATTACTGATATCAGATCACATAAATCATCAGAACTTTTTGAAAACAATATTTCTTCCATTAACCTCTTTTCGTTTACGAACCGACAATACACCATTAAATGACAACACTGAAATATGTCCGTGAAATCATAACATTGCAAGGAAAAAAATGATTTTCTTTACCTTTTCAACTACCTCATCTTTTGAATCCAAGGCTATATTATTTCTACGTTTCGCAGTATTGTCTGAAAGCGATATTTATTAATTTTCCTGACTTCCATCCCCAAGTAAAATTTTGGTAGCTTTAAGTATGCAAGGTTGATGAAGTCTCTCCAATGGTATGCGGTTATTTTGTCCTTGGCTTTTAGAAAAAAAGGAAAAAAAAAAGTTGAAACGACACTTCATCACCTTCTTAGTTTGCTCGTGAAAGGTTCCACAAGAGTCCAACTTCATGCGTTTTAGTGAGTTTCTCTTCACAATAAAAAGTCTTTAGGGTTGGATGCACTGTTGACAAATGTCGTTCCACTCGGACAGGACGGGCAGCATCCTTGCTAAGGACAACATGGTACACAACACACACTGGTAGTTGAATACCACCATTTTCAATGAACGTAAAGCCATACCTGATTATTCTTTATACAATCTTCTCTTTGAAGTGAACGCTGCCATTTCACTCTACATACATACTGACACAAACGAGAAATTACGAAATCAACACCACTTTTACAAACCCACAAAATAACCTTAGATCAGAACGCCAGCCTGAAAAATTAATGAAACGAAGAACATCCTGTGAATGGTTCCAATTCTGCGTTGTTTATTCAGAAGCCCAACAGCGACACTGTTGAAATACGAAAGAAAAGAGCCCGTTATCAATCTATCACTGAAAGTAATGTAGGCTCTTCGTATATGAATTGTTACCTACATTGACGAAAATAAATACTAAATACTGCTCTGCTCTATTCCGATATTATCCGCAACTCTTCGTTTTTCAAGCTGTTTGTTATATTTTTTAATTGTCGAAAAGATTGTAGATGAGTTCGAAGTACTAAAAAAAACATTAAAAGCGACACTGAAACAATTCATAACTGATTTACAAGGAGCTAAAAATGTACACTAAATTATAATTTTTCTTAAGGTTATTTGATTTATAAAAATTATACATGCTGTAACAAAGAAGCATTAACTTAAATATCGTACAAACGCAAAATAACTATTGAGTTAGAACTGTGGTTTCAGAAAGACTAAATTTGCTAATAACAATTACGCACTACAATGGTATGCAGGTCTTGTCGGAAATAAATATAAATTCGTGAGAATAGGATATTAACACTATTACTGAAGATTTGAGAATTCCAAGCTGTATCTGAAGTTGCAGAAGGGGTCAGCCAAAAACCACGTATGACCAACGAGCAAAAAGGATGAGGGAAGCGTAAAGTATGCAAGGTTTATGAAGGGGACGCCCGGTAAACAAGGTTGGGAACCACTCAGATAATGCAATGCCACTATTGTTTTTCTATCGGACAGTAGCACGAAACTTACTGCCGTCGACTAACCGGAGGCATCAAACTGCAAATTGAAGACCGAGTCGAATGAGTTATCCACATCAACTAAGCAATCCCAAAAGTTTCCCTGAAAAAATAGATAGTAGAAAGAGGCGAAGATGATGTAAATGTCTTCAGTCGAAAACAATATCGGTACATTGTCTGTTTTTCCCTTACATCAGGAATGCACAGAAGAGATACAATACTCAATTCTACGTTTAGTATCAAGAGTATACGTGACTATAACTACATTGCAAAGCATACCCGAGCTTTATCAACACCATGTTCTCATGAGTTCTGATTTTAGTGTCACTCAGGGGTAAAAGTGAAATGAACGCGGGGGACGCCGTCCCCACCTCCAAACATTATGTACTACGTCCCCTAGTTCCAAAAAAATTACAATGGGCAAAGGTAGGTAGGAGGACGGTATATATATAAGATTTTTTTTTTTTTTTTTTTTTTTAATTGTGAGTTAAAATTCGACTCAACTCCTAGAAACTTTTGAAATTCAAGTATACCTTTTTATGTTTGTTCCGTAATAGCATATATCAAACGTAAATTGCGTAAGTTTGTTTTGGTAAATTCTTATACCATATTCCGCTAACGTTGCAGATACTCGACGCCTCGGATTTTAAAGTAACCCTATATATTATCTAAGTGTTTTGCATTTCTGTACTACATGACTGTCGAGTAGCAATATAGAGATTAAAACCACACAATTTCAAGTACGGATAAAATTGCTGCGAAAAATGAGTTAAAACCAATCGTTTCGTAACTTCTGTGTCGAAAACTATGACGAAACGCCAAAATAATACTAATTATATTACTGGTCATAAACCAAATACCTTTAATGACTCCTGCATATAACTGTAGGAAATTTTCCCAGTGTTCTTGCAAACGATAGGCCAATAATGTTACTTTGAACAAATCTTCGTCATTAATACTTCAAGAACAAAACAGAACGAGGGAAAAAAATACTTTGATAAGTTAATCATCACACCAACTCTGTGCATAGGTTAGATGGCTCTTCGACAGGACAGAGTTAGAGAAGCTGGGTGGATTCAATTGACGTCACCTTCCAACTATTAGGTATAGGTTATTTTCATAAACTTATACAAAAATCATAACTTGCTTCCGTACAAAATATTAGCAATGCATTTTCTGAAGAGTACTAGAAACATTTAATACCTCCACTTTTTTAAAAAAAAAAACACCAGAAAAAACTAACATTTTATTTTAACAATGATACGGTACGGTATATTTTTGGTAACAACAATTTCGTGGAATTTTAATCGGAGTACTTTTCGAATATAATTTTGGCAGCCAATCCTGTATCCAATAGCCGCCAGACACTAATTGAAGAACATAGACCTCACAAAGATTATTACACGTAATTTTACTTTTTAAAGAAAGCACTACATTAACAATCATTTTTTTTAAACTATTGATGGAGCTCCCTCGTGGCTATGTGGATAGCTTAAGCGCCTCTGGCGCGAGACATCCGGAATCGATTCCCGGCGGGAGCTCATGTGGTTTGGATTCCACGTCAAACTGGAGGTCCACGTCTCTTATACTCTTCATGCTGAAACGGTCGCGAAACTCAAATCAAATCAAATCAATAAATAAATGAAGATAACTACTGATGCTATAGAGTCACCTACATACAATAGGTCGAAACATGAAGGAAACACTTACACATAAATAAAACAATCTTAGGCTCAACTATTTACACAATCTCAAATATCTCACTTCACTTTTCTTCTTTCTGAAGCATTCTATTGATGTGAACAAACTGCTTCAGCTTGTAGGCGGAACAACTGTATTGCCTATACAATATAAAGTCAATGATGCTTGCAATTTTGACTCAAGTTATTTATATAATTATATCCCACTTCTTGTCGATGTCGTTCTCATTCGAATTTAACATTGAGTGTTTTGTCCCAATGCTATATGACTCGACCACAATTTTTTCTCCCATGTGGGTGGATTTTCTTGGGGTACTTCCGTTTTTTCCCTACTTTTGTTATTCCACCATCCCCACCACTTCCCTCAGCCTCGTGCATAATTATGGGAAGTAAATTAAAAAAACCTTTTTTCTACTGTGATTACGTTTTCAGAATAATTATGGCTATTTTTTGTTTCAAGGTTACTTAACGCAAGTTTTCAAGTTATGCTCAGGGGATGAAAGTTTAAGCAAGTTGCTTATGTTAAACTAAACTCCTAAAATAAAAGAAGCGAAATATTTCAAATCGTAAAAAAGAAGTGTGTAAATAATTATGACTAAGATTGTTTTATTTACGTATAGTTTTACATTGAAAAGGTGATCACAATAGTTAAAAAAGTGATTGTTAATATTAGTGTTTTCTTTGAAGACTAAGCTAAATAACATGTAATAATCTTTGCAGAATCTATACTCTTCAATTAGTTTCTGGTAGTCGCGGCACCAGAACTGGTTGCCGAAATTATACCACAAAATAATAACCCGACTAAAATTATTAGGGCACCTAAAAAGTGGTTATTAACTTGAAAGGAACAATAGTTTTGAATTTAAGATAACTAGTACTAAAAACCTTCGCAACTATTTTAGTAGTTCTTTTTATTTGTTGTGTTTCGAAGTCATAATCCAAAATTTGAAGGGTGACAAGTGTTTCAGAAAAGAGAAATAACTAGAATACATTTCCATACTTAACGTAGTAATACGTATCCGATTCCTTTACAAGTAAATTTAGCCTATCGATATTTTCTTTAAAGAAAGACAAAATGTAAGATAGTGGAGATAACTAGTATTCGGTCCAAGTTTTAAACCTGCAATTAGTTCATATTAACACTCAAACGTCTCCCTGGCCTCTAAATTTTCAACAGTTTATCAACGTAGTTTTGAACAAATACTAGCAGAAACACCAGAGCAAAGAGAACATTACCTGGAATCACCTTGAGCTACCCAAGAAAGCAGGGCAATTGGAAATTGAATGAAACCAACCTAAATGCATTATAACACCGGAAAAACTTATGACAATCTAAAGTTCCATGGACATCCTAAGTAACAACGGGGAAATGTCAAGAGTAAAATTATTATTATTTGCATTTTTTTAAGCACGACACGGACTCTGTTCGTACACAAAAAGAAGGGAAGGGATGTGACAAACAAGTAATGGTTTAGGTTAAAAAGAAAGAAAAAAAACTTGTTCATTACCAACTGTCAGCATATAAATACCACGATCGTCTTAAATAATTATGATTAACAAGCCTCCACTACTCAAACTACAATTGTGTTCCAAATACCATTCAGTATTTACTGTATCCGTACTTCGTAGGGTTATAGCATAATACAGGTTCAAGAACTTAAGCTGGAAATTGTACAGAAAAGATTCCACGGAGGGTCAAACAGTTGTATTAGTCAAGTACTGGTGACAATTTTGAGTCTTTGTTTATAATTATCTATATAAAATTGTTAAATGTGAGTTAAAATATACAACACATGATCAAACCCCTCCCAAAACACAGCTGAGTGCGACGTGGAATACAGTTTCGCTAACTGCAGTAATCAACAGCTTAATCTTTCAGCAAACAATTCGAGCACTTCTAGAAATGATTCTTTCATTTTACTTCCCAGCTGTTTTCATGAAAAGTATTACATTTGGAACGCAATTTCGTGAAGACTTAGTACATTTGTTGGAATGGAAGTTATTATAAGGGTCACAAATTCGATCAATGTTAATGTCGATTGTTTAGTTTCATGCACAACGCATCAGCATTTACAAATACTTAGCACATTAAGTCTTGGATAACAAACTCTTAAGAAATTCTCCTGAATTCATGATTTTCCTAAAATGTATCGATGTACTCTGGAACTACACCAACAATGATGATCTACTGACTTTTCAATATTCTGCACATTTTCGTGAAATTAAGAAAATTCAACTAGATCTAAAATATTTATGTTGCGAACTCATAAAATGACTACGCAATTTCCGGATACAGTACAAACAAATTTGAAAGACTAGTTCCACTTAATCCAGACTTTAAGATTAGAACGAAAAACTGTCAGGAACTTCTTAAAATTTAATAAAATCAAGTTATAACTATTACGATCTACATTAATAATAATAATAATAATACAGTAACGGTTCCTGGAAAAAGCGCCCAATATAAGGTACAGAACTGTTCACGATTTCCTAACATTTACTACTGTAAAAGATTGTACTGCATTAACTTCCTGCTTATACTGTAGATTAAGTAATTTTATTAAACACCGGCTTAAATCATATTCCACAATAAATTTTTTCACGTGTTCATTTGCAACAACACAACTGAAATACACACTTTTAAAAATGTCTCCATTGTTGTTGTCTCCCTATCATAAGCCTGGTATTTTCAAATTTACATACTGCTGATTTTGTATTCAGCCATGGATTACACTCATGGAACGTAAGAAAATAGCTAACCTTCTAACTATTCTGTGTAGATAATGTCTTTATCGATCGATTATTTTGGTTACTTTAATCGAGTAACTATCTTCTGGTAATCGGGTAAGAGTGATATCTCCCTGGTAAACAAGCTAACAATTAGTCGAAACTGCACAAGAAAACTCTTACAGAGCAATCAATGAAGTAAGTGTTTCACCTATATTCTTAATAATATAAACAATTATATTCTTTTCCCAGTATTATAATTCATTGTTTCTCAAGGAAGAAAATAGCATTCGTATAATTTGTTCCAATATCTATCTCTCTCTCTCACACACACACATACATACATACAAAAAAAAAACTGATAATACATAACCTTCAAATCACAGTAAAATGAAAACATTTCAAGAAGTTGCTGAAAAATTAGCAACAAATTATACAGTTCACAGGGAACCAATATTCTGAACACTTCGTAATAAATACGAATGCTCAAGGTTCAAGGTTAGTATTTCATTATTATAGGTATGAGTTCATTTGCTACGAGGTTTCCATGAAACAATTAAGTAACCTAAAATCCATCCTTATGTACAGGTAATAAGTACGTTTGAAAACCCAGCTATTACTGCACACAGCAAGTGGATTTTAAAGACAAATGTAACGTTTCAAAGACGTTACAAGAATTAAAATTTCCGAAAGCCTAAATATCCAATGTTCCTAACTATAAGTTTAATTTCAACTAACAGAAGTTACTTGATGACATGAGTGTCACATGTCAGCATTTTTCATTAACGGTAAAGATCACCACTATCCTGGGTTGGCAAAAACCATGGTTTTTGATGAAAAACCAAAAAACCCGTTTTTTTTTTGGTTTAAACCAGGTTCTTTTGGTTTAAATAATTTGCTCTATATATTTATATCACATATGAACAAAAATAAGTTTGTTTCGCCTTGGTGTTATTATGCAACAACCGGGTTATGTCGGGAAGGGGTCACATAATGCTTAAAGCGGAATCCAACCGCTTCTCGCTTACATCCGAAGGAAATTGTCCTTCATTTGGACTCGAAACCGGGACTAATTGACCACAACTGCGATACGTCTGCCGACTCACTCACGAAAGACTCCTGATAAAAAATAAGTTGTATTGATCTTTACATACTTGTTAATATAATTGTCAAGAGTCATTTCAGAAGGACAAAAAGAAATAGTTGAACAAGTGAAACTATTACACAGATTTACATATGGACAATTTCAAAATACTGCAGACTACAGAAGAACAAATTTAGTCCAAGTTAGTTCACTACGACTTTTATTGGTCCAAGCTAAAGAAATACGACTTAATTGGCGTATCAGTACGAAAAGCGAATAAAGGTATGAATTATTTAAGTCCACTTTGACCCATTTATACATAAATAGATATCAAAGATACTTCTGATTTCAATAAATGCTTCTCCTGCGGTTTGTATGACTCCCCCCCCCTTCCCCAAAGTATGGCATTTCGATGTATTTTATCAATAGTAAACATTATTAGAACGAAACAATATTCAGAATTTTTCTTTGATTGCAACTGCATAATAATAATAATAATAAACTATAAAAAACACACAAACATTCATAAACTTATACAAAAAAACAAAAGTTGCTTTTGTAGTATTATCCCTTTGAGTAATGAATGGGGAATTTAGGTCTGAATATAATACGAGTGATATACGGGAGTGAAACGTGATAACCCACAAAGTGTGTCCCTCAAGATTTTACGAACACACACTTTTACGAACATTTTTCGCTTTTTGGTTTCAACCAGACAACCTTGTCACTATCACATGAATATTAAATTTGATTACTCATACAAGATAAGTTCTGAAATTTTCAATACAACAAATTAATATACCGAATACCAATGCAGAGAACTAGCATGTGCGATGTGTTTAAGCTTAGTAGTTATAACTAACCTGAATAATGTTACTTTTTATATATTTTTAGCCAATATTTCCAGTACTTTCCACGGGTACTCTTCGTTGGGGCTAAAGCTTAAGATTAGTATCTGTTTTTACTAGACTGTTGTTACAACAAAACCTTGTAAAGCCCAGCATAGAAAGTAGCTTTAAGCTTTAGCTTCAATGAAGAATATTCCTTGGAAATACTGCCTACAAATACATAAAAAAGAAATATTATTTAGGTTAGTTGTAAATATTGTTATTATGATGCGTTCCATACGCTCAATAACTAATTATGTTGTTTTTTATGGAACAGAGCATTGTTTCTGCTAGCTGTAAATTCCTTAAATATAGTGAAACTAGGAACATTAAGAAGATACGGATCACGGGAAAAGAAGGAAGGATGGATGATCACCTCTGTTTAAACTCATTTCTAATTCAGGTTTAGTTTAAGGTCTTAAAAGATCATACGCAAAAATTCCACATTAAATGTTTCATCCGAAATGTAATCGTGAAACTGAAAAAAAATAATAACTGAATGAGTTTAAATATTAAAATTGCAGTGCTTAACTATTACAATACATAACTAAAAAACTTTTAATTTAAAATGAGCAAATATGGCAGCGCTACCTAAGCACTCCGCTATGAGAAACTTTCACAATTTACCTTACTCTCACAGAATTAGTGGATTTTGAAGAGTTTTTTTTCTTTCCTTAATGTAATTGTTCCAGAATTTTCGGTAGTCGAGGTTGCCACATCCTTTCACGTCTTTTAGCTAGGAGTGAACTAAAAGCTTAGTAAATTTTAAATAAGTAATGACAGGGTTGGCTGGTTTAAACCAGATGTTTAAAAAAAATGGTTTAAACCAAAAAAACGAAAAATGTTCGTAAAAGTGTAAGTGTTCGTAAAATCTTGATGAACACACATTTGTGGGTTATCACGTGTCACTCCCGTATATTATTCGTATTATATTCAGAACTAAATTCCCCATTTATTACTCAAAGTGATTATATTACAAAAGCAAGTTATATATATATATATAAAGTTCATGAATGTTTCTTCTGTGATTTTTAATAGTTTGTTACCGGTATTATTGTTATGCAATTGCAATCAAAGAAAAATTCTAAATATTGTTTCGTTTTAATCATGTTTACTATTGATAAAATACATCGAAATGCCGTACTTTTCTTTGAGGGGGTCATACAGACCCCACGAGAGGCATTTACTGAAGTCAAAAGTATTTTTGGTATCTACTTATGTATAAATTGGTCAGATCCAAAGTGGACTCAAATAATTCGTACCTATATTCCTTTTCTTACTGATATGCAAATTAAGTCGTTGCAATTATTTAACTTGGACTAATAAAAGTCGTAGTGAACTAACTTGGACTAAATTAGTTCTTTTGTAGTCCGCAGCATTTTGAAATTGTCCATATGTAATTCTGTATAATGGTTTCACTTGTGCAATTGTTTATTTTTCTGTCCTTCTGAAATGACTCTTGACAATTATATTAAGTATGTAAAGATCAATACAACGTATTTTTATCAGTTCTTCGTGAGTGAGTCGACAGACGTATAGCATTTGTGGCCAAATAGTCCCGGTTTCGAGTTCAAATGGAGAACAATTTCTCTCAGATGTAAGCCGAGAAGCGGTTTGGATCCCGCTTTATGCTTATGCAACCCGGGAAGGTTCTAGAATACAGGTCCCCCTATATAGATTAGTAGCTAGATTGGTTCCTTTCTGTACCAAAGTTTAATATTTAATTCACACAGTATTGCCGAACGAGCGCTACCGAATGAAGGCGGGTTAGAGTCCCGCAGGGCATATTGTTTTCTGTCTTTGTTACAGCTAAATAGGAAGGGGGACCTGTGTTCTAGAACCATGCCATGTAACCCCCTTCCAGCATAACCAGGTTGTTGCATAATAACACCAAAGCGAAACAAACTTATTCCTGTCCGTAAGTGATATAAATACATAGTGCAAATTGTTCAAACAAAAAACTGGTTTGAAGCCAAATAATCGGATTTAAACAAAAAAACTTTTTTGTTTGTGTTTTTTTCAATAAAAACCATGGTTTTTGCCAACCCTGAGTAATGACGAGGAATGGGATCTGAAGTGTCGATTAACCCTTAGTCAGAATGTTAGCTAGACAAAGTAAAGATCTTCGAATTTCTCCCGTCCATTGCTTTTTGTCTTCATTTCCAAGATCAAGTCTTTGTGTTTACGGATGGCATTTAGTATCTCCCCCAACTCGTTTCATGGTTCCAGAACCGAGTACCTTGTTCTTGTCTAAATTGTGATAAAGGTAGAAGTACAAGGGCTCTGGGGGCTTCTAACTCCCTTCGCTAGCTGTCCCTAGCTCAGCTATATTTTATAAAGTAAGTAACATACTGTAAATCTTATATGTACAAGATTGGGGGAGATACTAAATATCAGCCGTGTTTTCTAAAATTAGATAATAATAATAAATCACTATATTCCGCGTCATTCGAATTGGCGTGTGGCTTCAACAAATAAGCTCGCAGTGCGCTGGTACTAAACCTTCAGGGAGGAATCTAATCAATCATAATTATTCACAAATACGAACAAAATCAATTATGAATGGTTACATACCTCCCTGAAGATTTAGTAACAGCGCACTGCGAGCTTATTGGCTGATGCCACACGCCAATTCAGGTGACGCGGACTATAACTGAACAGCTAGTTATGGTATTTACAGATTGAAGCTATAAAGTACATTAGACCTAATTTTATAGCTTCAAAATTAGATATTAAGAATACAAATCTCCAAGGTATCTAATGAAGTTAGTTGTAGTATATTCTTTGCTCAAAAAACTTTCTATATCATCTATTAGATTTTCATTGCATTAAATTTTGTGTTTGCAAAGATTTCGTTGAATGGTTCAGTGCCCCTTTCAACAGCAAGGTTATATTGGATGCGGCCCTACAATTTGACGGAGGATCTGAACTACATGAGCGCCCAGCGGGAATCGAACCCGGTCTCCTGGCTCCTGTAGCTACAAGAGAACTCTGAGTATTTAAAGAAGAATAAACTGTGGACACGTAGTATGATTAATAAACATACTTCTGGTTTTCTGCAATTTAATCTTCGATTTGAACTCATCCAAAAGTTTAATTATATATGCATACATATGTTCCCTACTAAATTGTGAAAAGCATAATTTGACACTATGATTACGTTTAGGCTCTCTTGCAAGTACTTCAGCCGCCTGTCCTATTTCTTCTTATCAAACACAATAGGTGTATGAATTATACGCGTTCATTAAATATCAATCCTAAAGTTTAGGGTTTGTCAGTTATTACTTACCGTGGTCCCTGATAGCCTTGAAATTTGAATGCATTGTGGTGGTTCGGATTCCACCTTAAACTGTAGGTCGATGTCTCATACAGTCTCGACACTAAAAAGGAAAGTTAAACTTTAACAAACAAACAATCAATCAATCAGTACCTACCGAAAATTGGAATCCTTAATTCAATCCTATTTGGAATACTCAAAAGAAGATAGCAACTCTACAACCGAAAATTTAGCACAATTTGAAGAAGGACGAAAAAAGTGATCTCTACTTTTATAAGACTAAGATATTACAGAACATTTTCTTACAACGTGAGTAGAAAAAGAAATCAAAAGAAACTTCCGAAATATCGCCGAAACTACTGAGAACACACCAGATTTGAAAATAATTATCCGGACATCAATAAATTCCACTCAACGCGCTGCATGACTATTCGTTAAGGTAGGGAATCATAATAATATGCTAGGAATTAGACTGCAGAAGTCCATACGCCCTTGGAATTGAACCTGTATCCCTACGCACCAAAAAACGGAAACTCATCACCTGATTCATCTCCAAATACAACGGAAACTACTGAGCATACGAAACATATCCATTAACGAACTACCATAATTTCAAGACAAAATTCACTACCTGTAAAAATGCTGCTGTAAAGAATATTTAATGAACACTTAACGTACTCTACTACTTTCATCCGGAATGAACTCTTAAGTATCCTACTTATCTACCTACCACTACGCTCCCTTTGCTCAAACCAGCCACACTTTCTTCCCTGACTACGATGCGGTATGACTAGATTACGTGTCTAGACAGATTACACCTTTTGTGCCTGAAGGCACCAAACTTAAAGAAAGAAAATGACAGTGATTGGGGGAACAAGTAAGTAGCTCCGTGGTTAACCTACTGATACAGTATGCGGGAGATTAGAGTTCACTTTGCGGCTTAAACTCACATTTTCTCTCTTCAGAACTCGAATTGCGTACAGTAATATTTTAAAGCAAAATTTTTAGAATTAGCCTACGGATGATAAACATGGTTAGATGGTGTAAGTTCAGATTATTATTATTATTATTATTATATATATCAATACACTTATAGTCAAATAAACTTGAAGTTCTCTCTCTGCACATTTATACTGCTTCAATACAAAATCGTCCACAATTTTAGAACTACATTTTGGTTCCTACAGATGAAAAAACATCCTCCTGCTAAAAGTACATACTCAATATTACTACTTGTGACACACTGAAAGTGACATTGAATGTACAATTAATTATTCCATCCATACCTTGCCAATGAATAAAGGCAGTAATTTCCTATTGGCTTATGTACTTATTTGTTGAATAATAAAGATAATACCAGTATCATATTAATAATGCACAATAATTCAAGAAAGAATAAACAGTACGGTAGAGGAATTAAGTGAAACATACGGATCCATCACAAGTAAACTAACGAATTCCATGCACAAGACAGTAACCCTGCGACATATTTTGGAAGAAATGCTACGTAGAAAAAAAATGATTGCTAATTACCATACTCATCTCTCTCTAAATTTCATGTAACACTGCGGTGAGAAAATAGGAAACTACTTTTTGCAAGGGATAGTTATTATTAGGAATTGCACTCCGGCTGATATTTAGTATCTTCCCCAATCTTGTACACATAAGATCTCCAGTGTTACTTCACAAATTATAGCTAAACGAACGAAGGGGATTAGAAGACCCACAAGGCCCGTCTTTACTACCTTTATCACAGATAAAAACATACCGGTAGTACTCTGTTCTGGAGCCATGAAACGAGTTGAGGGAGATACTAAATGCCATTCAATTTTCTCTATAATGAACTATAAAATTAATGCTGGATATGAAATATATCCAAATCAATTGAGTCAATGAATTACAGTGTGCATCACAGAAAGATATGCTCCGAAATAAAATGCTCCACCCTCTCGAGAAAAACTTCTAATAGCCACACCTTCAACAGAGACTTTAGTACAAGGTTTCTAAAGGTTTATCGATTGTATTATCGCATCATATGTATATTTTCATTTCATTTATTTGCAAGAAAATCCCAACAGAAAACAGTACTGATATTTCAGCAAGTTAATTCTTGGGCAATTTTAAATATCTCAGAAAAGAGAGAATAATTTTCAAACCATGAAATCTTCAAATGTAGGGCCATATTATTATAACCTGAAACTTTAAGTATAATTTCAAATGTAATATCAGACGTGTGAGAAATAAATTATTAAGATAAATCATTAAATTAAAATCTAAATATTATAATAAATTTCAGCTATGCCTAATGTTGAGTAACATGCTGCTATTTGTCAAGTGTGTTTCCCTTGTATACTGTTAATACATTTTAGGGCTAGCCCCACAACATTTCGTCCATAATGAAGATAAATATGAAAAAAATATAGCATTGTAATAAACGAACTCATCCTTAAAATGTAATATCAAGGGCAAGTATTCTGGGAACTTAGTTGAGTACGAACGTCATATTTCTACGAAATATATTGTTTCAGACTAACTATTTCTACAATGTGTTATCTAATCTTTTAGAA
The DNA here is from genome assembly GCF_964235325.1 of Thermobia domestica. Lineage (NCBI taxonomy): Eukaryota > Metazoa > Arthropoda > Insecta > Zygentoma > Lepismatidae > Thermobia > Thermobia domestica. The sequence goes on along the minus strand of NC_137462.1, from coordinate 120,567,174 downwards.
TACATGAAGCCCCAAATAACATTACGGTACATGTCGAGAGAACTGAAGTTTCTCCAGCAGAAAGCATTAGCAGCCATGTTGAACCAACGTTAAGCCTAACCGACGTCACTGATACTGAAGCTCTGCTGAGTAAGTTCACTTACTACTAATTTTCATGCCTCCCAATGGAGGATTCGGGGACTGCTTGTTACCCTCTGCAAAGGACGTGGTTCTTGGACGTCCACTCATTTCTAAAGGTGCTGATTTATCCTAAACAAGTTCATGTAGTTATTCGATTTATCACATTTCTTGCGAACACCCTCCTGCACACGGAACTTCGGGGCTTGCAGCCTTAATTTGGTCCTAAATTTCTTCTTTTTCACGTTTGTAATTCATGTACTCGTATCTACCACCTTGCTGTAAATTATGATGTATCAGTTCACTCGGTGTGGGGTTTCATTAGCCCCTAAGTTCCAAATATTAGTATTTTTTACATTTATGTAATACAAGCAAATTCGTCACTTCACCCACAAAATTTTAGATGCTTCAGACATTGACCTATTCGGGAAAAGCCGTAACCAATCACAATTTGTAATTCCTGTCCGACATCATCCGAAGGTGACGTCAGGCAATGTTTTACGTCAAGTAAAATGGCGGTTGTCCCAAGATCCATTGCAAGAACAAATGACGCTAGAGATGCAAACTTCCGCCTGGGAGGGAAGTATAGTGCAACACCAGCTCCAAACAATCAGCTGTGCCGGCCAGTGATCTGTAGTATACTTGTTCTTACTGATATGTGAGAGTTGTTATTGTTTGTCTCTCGTGGATCTTTTGAATATTTAGCAATGAATTGTATTTATTTGTGTAAGGTTATGTATTTATTTTGGTGCTGGTTTAGTTTTGGCACACCACATTTTCGAAAATTTAAAGATAAAATTCAATACTTCGTTTGAATAGACGTATTGATAAGGAACAAATTTCTGCAGGCGACAGAATTAAATATAAAGTAATACAACTGCATTTTAGATTTCAAGTGAAAAGGGAATAGTGTAAAATCATTATATGTGCTTTACGATGGATAAAATAAGTGAGTGTATATGAAATATGATCGTATTAGATAGTATTTTCCACAGGCGGTGTATTTCTGCACAATGTACAGAAGCTGTATTTTATGTTGGATTGAGTATAGCCCGCTCCTCCCAGTGATTTTTAACGAATCATGGTGATTCTAACGATTCATACTAGTTCATAATGAATCGGAATCGCATGTTATAAAGATTTAAGATGTAAATCTTGCGGTAAGGAAGCTTTAGTATAAGTAGTAGTAGTAGTAGTAATAGAAGTTAGTAGCAATAGTAGTAGTGGTGGTAGTTAGTAGCAATAGTAGTAGTAGTAGTGGTAGTTAGTAGCAATAGTAGTAGTAGTAGTGGTAGTTAGTAGCAATAGTAGTAGTAGTAGTGGTAGTTAGTAGCAATAGTAGTAGTAGTAGTAGGAACGGGTTAGAAGCTCCGCAGGGGTTGGTTGGGTTGTTCTCAATATAAGTAGTAGTACTAGTAGTAGTAGCAGCAGCAGCAGTAGTAGTAGTAGTAATAGTAGTAGTAACAGTAGTAGTAGTAGTAGTAGTAGTAGCAGCAGCAGTAGTAGTGACTCTTCCAGTTCCGGTGACTAAGAACTGGGGGGAGCGGGCTATACACAAGCCTTTATGTTTACAAGTGGGGCGTTAGTATTATGAAATCACGACAAGTGCTATTAAGACTCGTATCATTGCTAAAACCCACTTGTTTACACTATCCACGCTTACGCATATAGTCACCCTCGCTGACGCTTCTACTTCCTTCTGAACTCACTCCCCCCGCGCAGTCAGTATTTGCAATCAGTATTTGATGTTTACAAGTGTAGGTTACTAATATAAAATCAGTGCAAGTGCTCTACGACGGTAAAGTAACTGAATATGTATAAAAGACTACTGTATTAGGTACTATTTTCCGCCAGCGGAGTATTTATACACAGTGCACAGAATTTGTATTTTATGTTTACAAGTGTAACTTACTAGTGTGAAACCATTACAAATCTTAGAAGAACTCTTACCACAGCGAAAATCCACGCGTCTTCACTCTCTATGCTTGCGTATACCCACTGTTGCTAATGCACCTGCTCCCTTCGCACGCAGCCCCGCACGGCTCCACTATCTTTGCCGAGTGTAGGACAAAATCCAAGCGGACAAAATCCAAGAGGACAAAATCCAAGCTAAATTCTGGCAAGGCGGATAAAGTCCAAGTAACAGTATCATGTGCGTAGCTGTGGTATGTGCCTGTGAACACCCTAATTAAATTGTGTGTTTGTTTCTTTCTTCAATTGTCAAATGCATTCTAAAGTTTTATCTGTAATTCTTCAATTTATTGAAATAACATTTCATTTACTTTTAAAGAACTGAAAATCCAATAAAATATGAAAGATTGACACAATAAGAGTGCAGATGCAGATTACTCATAAAATATTCTGGCTACTGCTAGGACATGCCCAAGTGGATCCAATTTAGGATGAACAGAAATATTTTGACTAAAAAGAGTACATTCACATAAATAACCAAAAAATGAAAGCACTGACTTGCTAAATCAGAGATGATAAATAACAGCAAAGCAGACCAGTATTAAAAAGAGTACGCTTACGTAATTCTATTCTATTCATTGAGAATTAAAGTAGAAATACAATTAAAAAGATATAATTTAGATAAAAAAATTTACTTTTCTACTCTCAAAGTATTTACATCAGTTACACTTTTGAAAATAACCAATAATATATATATTTTAATTTAGTTTGTCTAGACACATTTTCACATTTCGATTTTCTAGATAACACTTTTACATTATTTAATTCACACACATTATTACATTATTAAAAATACACACTTCAATAGTATTCAAACATAATAAATAGTGGATAGCAATGAGTAAAAAAAAAAAAAAAAAAAAAATCAGCATTCTACCATTACCATACTCACATTTTGATCTTGATAGATACATCTATATTTCACTTATTTAAAGTATAAGCGAAACACGAGAATACAAAAATAAATAAGTAAATAAAATAAAACAGCATTCTACAACTACCGTACATATTTCATATTTCTGACAAAAATACATACTTTTACAATGTATTTGTACATACATAATACTTTTACATACCTTCATATGGATGTGATAAGTAATTAAAGCTCATCTGCACTCTTACTGTGACAATCTTACATGTTCTATTGGATTTTCAGTTCTTTAAAAGTAAATGAAATGTTATTTCAATAAATTGAAGAATTACAGATAAAACTTTAGAACGCATGACAATTGAAGAAAGAAACAAACACACAATTTAATTAGGGTTTTCACAGGCAGATACCACAGCTACGCACATGATACTGTTCCTTGGATTTTGTCCGCCTTGCCAGAATTTAGCTTGGATTTTGTCCGCGCCCCATCTTTGCCCATTGTGACTCGTTTAGATAGCATTCCTGCTTTTTAGTGACTACCTATCATATGTTAGTTTGTCTTTTTTGCACTGTAGTTTTTATGCTATATGCCTCGACTCTGTTTTGATAACTAAATAGTCAAATAATTTTAATTTTTCAGCAATTACCTGTGGTGGTCTCGTTGAACTACATTTATGCTAAGAACTACGTTAGATTATATTAGTATATGGCTCCAGCTAATTTTCAAAAAGTGATAGAATTTCGCTTACTTCTATTAATATTAGGTTAGTATAAGTTAGGTAGTTTCATTAGGTTAGATTTGGTTACGTTGTGTTCGGTCTAAGTACTTGCATCTTCCATTTCTTCTGTAAATTTTGTATGTTTCACCTACTTCTTGGCACCTTCTGCGAAACATTTACCTAAGTGAGTGCATATGATACTATGATACCGGTGATAAAATGACCAGTAGTACTATTTTCCACCACCGGTTTATTTCTGTATAGTTTACAGAAGCTATAGTTTATGTTTACAAGTGGAGCGCTAATACCACGATACCATAACAATTGCTATTCAAATTCGTATCATTGCCGAAACCCGCTCGTTTTTACTACATTCACTGACGCGCCTGCTTCCTTCGCTCGCACCCCTTGATTGACGCTCCGCCCCAGGCTTAGCACTCCCCTGACTCGGTTAAATAACATTCGTACTTTCCAGAGGCCAACTAGCACAACTTGTTTTGCGTTTTTTGCACTATATATCCGGACCCCGTATTTGTACGCAAATCGTAAAAGAATTGTAGTTTATCAACAATTGCTTTTGATGGTCCCCTTGAGGGATTTTATCTCTGCTATGTGAATAATTTTCTTGTCGGTCAACGCAAATCATTTAGGAAACAGTGATAAATTATAATTGTCAACAATTATTTCGAATGGTACACCTAAAGTAAACCTGTACGATCAGAAGATACCTCATCAGTTGTGTTTTCACTTGTTTTATTTTCAATTTCTCTCACCTGATGTCGCTTAGATCGAGATCTTACGAATTTTCTTTCCGAAATAGAGCGTGCTCTAAACAAGAGAAATCTCATAGATCGTTCAAAACACAGGAAATGACATGCGATCTGATGCCATACACGCTGAGATTATGACTCTAGGACAAATCGTAAGAGATTTCCTAGGATCTATCCCATAGTGTATAGCCCGCCTAAGAAGGAAGTTTCGTAGGAACTTCTACATTTTAATTTTGTCCAAGTGTAGGAGATTTTTTTTTTTTTTTTTTTTTCAATAATTGTAACTTGTTTTATTTGCAAAGATGAGTGGTACACCTCAACTACAATCTTCCAAGTTAAGAGTTGTCCCTGCGTGGTTTCCCTTGTTACACTTCGTTTCTCCTCGGATTAAATATAAATCCATATTAATGTATACCGGTAATGACATTCTTATTAACGTTTTTAAACTTCGAGAGAAAAATCGATCATATCGTGCTTTCATATCGTAGTAGTGTCGTGCTTCTCTTTGCAAAAGAAAGCATATAATGAAGATATGGATTCAAGTGTTCAGGATCCTCAATGTATTTATTTGTGCAGCAAAACTCTTGAACCTGCTTACTGTTTTCTGCAATAAGGAAAATTACTTTTAGAAATGTATTTATGGGTAGGCTAATTTTCATCGAGTATTCGAGTTGAGTTTATTTTCAGTTTAACGTCCCTTTCAGCAGCAAGGCTATATGAGACAGTACCTAATGATTAACATAAGCTCCCGCCGGAATCGAACAAAGGTCTCCCGCCATCGGGTATTCGAGTTGGTATCTTAAGATCATCAGCAAAACATCGAAGTCAATCACAAAGTGAATTCTAATGTCTGCTGGGTTAAATCATAATTTTACTGACCCTGTTTGATATAGTGTGAAGTACATTTTTTGTGGTGATCAGCTTCTCAAATAGTTACCCATCTGTCACTGCGGTTAAAGGAGCTTGCGTTATTTTGGTGATAGGTCACTCATCAGTTTTATTTAACGTCTTGCTATAATCGTAAGATAACAATAATTTATAAAAATGGCCTCATTTATGCAACACTTGATGTCATTTTTGTAATGAATTCAGTTTAGTTTATATAACTCGACAAGTTTCAAACCAAGATGCGCAGATCGCTACGGAGCACTTTGTATTCCGCCATCCTCCCCACTACTCTTCCATCCACGGGTCTGGCTTTGAAAGTTCCAGTGATACTAACTCAGCAAACTTATGTTACAACAAATATCACCTGCTAAAATAAATATTACCACGTAGCGTTAGAGTACCGACTCGTAATTCTCATATCAGTGGTCCATTTCATTTAATCCCGCTTTTCAAAATGCGTTGCGGTGGTAGCTCTTCGTATTCTACGGTAGTATATTCACGTATGTTCGTTATTAAGCTTTATAACGAAGAGAAACCAAAAGGCGAATGACTTAAGTTTCTAGATGCCACATTAAAGACTGACCTGACAGCCGAGCCTACTAGAACATTACGATACTGAACCAGGGGCGAATACAGAACGGGGGCGCATCTTTCTGAAAGGGAAATATTTCTGTCTTACTTCAATGAGACGAGTTGACAAAAGTATTTTTGTCAATATAAGACAACAAATAAGCTGCTTTCAGTCTATTGTTAGTACAAACTATGTCTCAAGTGTTATAATATTTAACATTTTGCGCCCCCATCCTTCTCAGTAAGAATGAATAATTATTCTCCTTCCAAGGCTGAAGATACTTGTGCAAAAAAAAAAAAAAAAAAAAAAAAACTATAACAATGATAACTAGTAGAGAAAACTTTGTTCAACGATTTCTTTTATTTCAGCTAGTTCCTCTTCCAGAAGTGCTTATCAAAATATTTGGCACAGTTACAATTAAAATATTTGATTTAATCATCACCCTAGGTATACGATCGAGACGAGACGAGACATAATTTTTACGAAAAGATTCGAGACGATACAAAATTCTTGCAATAGAAACATACATTTTTCGAGACGAGGTATCACTTTTACAAAATAGTTTCGAGTCGAGACAACTTCAAAATTTGTGTCGTGCGCATCACTAATCAATTCAGTAAAAATATAAATTTAAGTTTATTATTCTATAAAGCAGGGTGTTCACGGTGGATAAATGTGTAAGCTCGTCGTCTTGTAATCAAGGCATCCCAGGTTCGATGGGGATACGAGTGGTTCGGATCTCACTTTAAACTGTAGACCTCGTCTTTAGGACGTCATTTTCATCTCATGGAAGGCAATAGCAAACCACCATGGGTAACCTTTCACAGGGAGCTGCTGCAGGTCAAAGACCTGCCTTCAGGCAGAACACGTCATCATAATCATCATTCTGTATAGGCCTATATAAAGATGTTTCCTTCTAACCATAGCTCTGTAATAATAAAATGGAGTGAAATATTTAGTTTAACATCCCACGATTATGCATCGAGGCTAAGGGGGACGGTGTGATGAGGAATGAGTGAAATGGTGGAATGAAGAAAGTGAGAGTAAACAGGAGAACCCCGAGAAAACCCACGCACACGGTGTTTGTCCACCACAAAGCCCACTTGGCGCGAACTGGGATCGAACCAGGGACCCCACGCACCAAAGGTGAACGCTCTACCACTGAGCCACCACGGCACCTTGTAGCTCTGTCATAATTGGGAATGTTTAAAGTCCGAATCTTACTTTTTTTTAGTAGGTAAGCAACCTCATGGTAGAGGTCTGCACGAGCTCAGGCCTAGGGCCGGGCTTGGCCCGTAAATTTGTAAATAAACAATCATATTTCTCGGGACCTTTTCGGACATAACACAACAATATTTTCTGGAGAACTTTTAACGCACACCTAAATTTGTAACTTGAGACGCCCACACTTAAAAATCACTGTGCAATTGTGAGAAAAGTTGTGTAATAGAGAAAAAAAAAAAGAAACTAAAAGTAACAAAAATAAATATGCTTACCTGGCCTGAGGGAAAATACTGCTTCTTACACTGAATTACCTGTAAAGGAACCAGAGCGTTGGGAACAACCTGTCTTGGTTTTTTCTTCAAGACAATGTCAGTTTATAGGGCCTATTATATGAGAATTTATATAATGACTTTTTTTAAAATAGAATTCATATAAATGTCAAGGATAACCTTTATTTCCTTGTTGTCTCTGAATCATGAAAGCTTTTAAACTGCAAAATTAAACATGTAATTGTTGCAAATAAAAAATACAATTTTGCCCTAATTGTTAAGTTTTTGTAATTCGGGCTTATTTCGGGCTCATTTGATTATCACATGGGATCGGGCCCAAATGCTAATACATATCTCTCTCTGGTCGAGCCTCATATTATTAATTCACGGGCCGGGCCCGTGCAGACTACCTCATGGATACACTGTAAGCAGTGACGCTTTCCAACGAGGCGATCCCTTCACGCCTTCTGAAGGGAAAATTTCTCTATTTGTTATTATTTTTTCATTGGTACGAACCGGCAAGAGAATTTTTCCAATTTATTAAACCAATAATTTGCGACAATACGGTGCGGCAATGCGACTGAAGACGGCGGCATTCTTTCCATAATCTCACCATATACACAAAATACAAAAGTAACGAACTCTTCATTTCTCCCCCAACAATCCTTCCGCGACCTGCCTTCAGGATGTCATTGCCGAATAGTCTATATCTTTGAAACAGAAATGGACCAGTTGGTAATACATTGGGCGAAATTGTCACAGAAAAAAAAATCCAGCTCCTAAATAGATCAAGGGTGCTCCGCCCTGTCAAAGACAAAATGTGTGCTTCGGTTCAATGACCACACTTAAGGGTTGAGAAAGGTCAGCGTAAAGAAAAGCACATTATCGAAGTTCAGGCGAGGTATCAGTGATCTGTTAAAACTGCTGACATTTGTGTGGCACCCATCTACCCGATTGATTCGTGTCGAAGAAGTTGTTGTTCTCGGAGGTGTTTCTCTGTTTTTGAAGTAGTGTCTTTCTTTCATGTGTTTGCGTTTCTGAGCAGTAGTGAGTGTGTGAGGCGCATTACGTGATTATTGACTGTGAAAATCAAATCATGTCGGGTCCGTCCAAATCCACAATGTGCTCTGGAAAACCTCTTAGAGGGCAAGCCAGAGAAATTGTTTTCAATGTTGCAACGTATGTGCAAAATCAAAAAGAGTTATATAAACTTAAGTATAATGTTGTCGAATCCACAAGCGCCGCCACGGGAGTATCTAAATGGATGGTTTCTCAAGTTTTAAAAGAAGGAAAACAGTCGCTGGCTAAAGGTGAGCTGAATTTCTCTACACCGACAGGTAAAAAGAATCCAAGGAAAAAGCGAATACAAACAGATGATTTTGCTAAAGGTGCAATTAGGCGAAAAATTCATGAATTTTACACAGTAAAGAAAGTAGTTCCAACATTACGAAAACTAACTAAAGCTATAAGAGAGGACGGCATATTAGGTTGTAGCAGTGAGTATTTAAGGTGTCTTTTAAGGTCTATAGGGTTTAGGTGGAGAAAATGTCAGTCAAGGAGAAAGATTTTGATTGAAAATCCGAACATTGCTGAGTGGCGTGCACGATATTTAAGGGACCTGCGTGAATACAGAAAACAAGGTAGGCCAATTGTATATGTTGATGAAACCTACAGTCACGCATCACATTCAGTACCGGCGTGTTGGCAAAGTGAGAGTGAAATAGGTGTAACAGAAACTGTTGGAAAAGGGCCACGTCTTATTATTGTTCATGCAGGAGGGGAATTTGGGTTTGTTGATAATGCTTTATTAATGTTCAAATCTAAGCAAAAAAGTGGAGATTATCATGATGACATGAACAGTAGAAATTTTTCAAAATGGATCGATGAAAAACTACTTCCTAATCTTCCCGAAAACAGCGTTGTTGTCGTTGATAATGCCAGTTATCACAATGTTCAAATCAATAAAAGACCAACTATGTCTTCACTTAAAAGCGACATGATACAGTGGCTATCAACGACAGACAAACCTATAAACGAAACCGAAATTGAAGCGGAGAATAGAGTAAAAACATTGTGGAGAATGAACAAAAGACAACTGTTCTTAAGAATTCAAAGTGTACCTTATGTGAAACAATACGCGATTGACAAGAAATTTATAAACGCGGGGCACACTATAATAAGACTTCCACCTTACCACGCAGACTTAAATCCTATTGAACTTGTGTGGGGGGAAATCAAGACCAAAGCGAGGCAATGCATTTCCGATTCACTGGATGCAAAGAAAGAATTACTGGGAAAGTTACTTAATGAATATTCACCACAGAAATGGGTAAAATGTTGTGAACATATGAAAAAAATTGAAGATTCTTACTTTGAAAGAGACGGACTTATGGATGAGCGTGTAGATGAACTGATAATTAGACTTGGTGAAACCGATTCAGACTCAGATTCATCGGCCGATACAGACTCAGATGAGTGGGAGAGTGAAACTGAAGGAGAAATGGAAAACATTTAGAAGGTGAGTTCTGTTCTATCGTTTATTTATTTTTCATTAAAATTAATTTCGAACTTTTACAACGGTTTTAATTCATATATTACGTTGGTAAGAAATACTTAATTATTTCCCCTAATCGTACTTAATTCTTTTAATATTCAAAGAGAAAATATTAAAATGCATTAACAATTTAAAACAGTCAATATACAGCATTTACACTCAAATGTCGTAGAAAATCCTCAGATCATTCCGCTCCCTGCAGATTGCAACACTGCAAAACATCATTGTCGCGGAGAAGGGAGTGGGGAAATGTAGGATTAGGTGCGCAACAGCTAGGCTGCAGCGTTCTGTTTACAAACGTGTTCACTTATAGTAACATCATGAAACAATGAGTTGTCTTCAGTATCGGATGAGTATATACAGTACAGTATGTTATGCCTTGTGCGTTTCATGGAGAGCATTCAGCGATTGTAGTATACACAGAATCAACACTGTATATTGTTAGAGGATCCTTACTTTGACCGCAAATATAAGTGATGATCTAGAAAAGCATGTCCTGGTAACATCAGCCTCGCTAATCTGCCACACCTATTCTTAAGCTTGATAAGGACGTTTTGGGAACAGATGTTGATAAGGATCCTCATTAGAGAATGAAAGAATCGGCTGTAGTATTCTAGATGACCCATTCGATTGTTAACTCTCATCTTTAGGAACTTGATTCAACAATGGATTCTAGTGTGTCGACGCCATAGCAGCAGTAGGGTGTAGATATAGCAGTTTTTATTAGCCTGTTGAAAATAATCATTTTTGAACAGAAGGTGGACTGAGCCAAAAGTGAATCCTTCACAGCAACATTAAACAGTCATAATGAGTGAATGAAAGAGATGAAATAAAAAGTGCGACATTTTTTTTTACAGTTGCTGTGAAAATATCACTTGTTTTTCTTTGCACTGTCGATTGTGTGGACTTCAGTTCCGGAACATTTCTTTCAGTATCTTAACAACTATTGTTTACTTCTTAAGTGTATACGTATTCAAGTATCAAGTTTTGTCACAAGATATTTTATCAGTTCAAATTTCAAAAATTGTATCAATTTATTTGTGTATAGTTTTTCAGAATATATGATTTGTACTAGTATTTTCACAGTACTACTTTCAAACTCTGTGTATTTAAAGTCCCTCCTGGTAAAAATCTTCTGAAACAATCACTGGTTCGGATCCCTCTTTAAATTGTAGATTTCATCTTATGTAGAGTCAGTACTGAAGAGTAACATTAAATCAATCAAACCTGTCTCATTGTTATGAAAGACTTTTAAATAACTTTACTGGGCTGCATATGAGGTTATATAATGGAAAATATGGAAAATCATTATACTGTACAGGGTGATTCTTCATAGGATTCACAACTTCAATCACTTATAATTCTTTATTGCAACCACATACAGACTTGGTTTATGTGTCATAATGCTGAAAAACACTTTTTTTTTTGACAAATCTATTATGGCTCAATGTGTGCACCTGCGGTCATCCTGGACACATCCCAACGGAAGTCGATTTCCTGCCGAAGAGTGACCACCAGCATTTCGGAGATAACATCCCCGATGGCTGTTGTGATGCGATGTTTCAGTTCATTAACATTATCAGGTAGGGGTGAGGTGTACACCTTATCTTTCATACATCCTCACAGAAAGAAGTCAAGTGGCATGCAATCTGGAGACCGTGACGGCCAGGCAATTGGTCCATCACGACCTATCCACTTATCTGGGAAACGCTGATTAAGAAATTCCCTTACTTCTATCAGCTAGTGTGGCGGGGCGCCATCTTCTTGCCACCATAATCGGCCATCGTGGTCATCTTCTTGTAACTGTGGAACAAGGAAATTCTGGAGCATAACAAGATAGGCGATGCCGGTGATGGCTCTCAGCAAAGAAGAATGGTACTTACACTTTTGCTCTGGAAACAGCGCAAGACGCCTTCACTTTGGGGCTGTTACGAACCAGCTCCACTTGTGCATGTGGATTTTCCGTACTGCAAATACAATTGTGTGTGTTAACTCGGCCGGAAAAGTTGATTTGTCACTGAATATCTCATTGTTCTAGAATGACACATCATCACTAATGCGATCCAACGTGCTCAGTGGAAGAGCGTTCACCTCTGGTACTTGGGGTCCCGGGTTCGATCCCAGCCCCCACCAAGTGAACTTTGTGGTTGACAAACAGCGTGTGCGTGAGTTTTGTCGGGGTTCTCCCACTTTCTTCATTCCACCATTTCATTCATTACTCATCATCACAGTCTCCTTTAGCCTACCCGGCATAATCGTGGGACGTAAAGCTCAAAGATTTCATTTCATTTTCATTCTTTGCGGTCCAGCGTGGTAGCAGAGAATTCAAGTGGGGTATGTTTATGCGCTTTACTCAGTGCTTGAAACAAGGACAGTCTGTATGGCTTCATGGACAATCGTCTACGCAATACACGCCAAAGAGTGGTCTGATGGATACCAGTTTCTAGTGATGCACGTCGTGTAGATTTTCGAGAACTGCGGACAAAACTCTCCCTAATTGTTTCCACCACATCATCAGGCACGAGCAGGGTTTGCTGGTTTAAACGAAAAAGCGAAAAATGTTCGTAAAAGTGTAAGTGTTCGTAAAATTTTGATAAACACAAATTGTGGGTTATCACGTGTCACTCCCGCATATTATTCGTATTATATTCAGAACTAAATTCCCCATTCAATACTCAAAGAGGTTATACTACGAAAGCAATTTTTGTTCTTTTTATAAGTTTATGAATGTTTCTTTTGTGATTTTTTATAGTTTGTTATTATTGTTATGCAATTGCAATCAAATAAAAATTCTAAATATTGTTTCGTTTTAATGATGTTTACTATTGATAAAATACGTCGAAATGCCGTACTTGGGGGGGGGGGTGTCATACAAACCCCACGAGTGGCATTTACTGAAATCAGAAGTATCTTTGGTATCTATTTATGTATAAATGGGTCGGAGCCAAAGTTGACTCAAATAATTCTTATTTTTATTCACTTTTCGTACAGATATGCAAATTAATTTATTGTATTTCTTTAACTTGCACTAATAAAAATCGTAGTGAACTAACTTGGACTTGCCACAATGAAGGGTAAGAGAAAATGGAAAGCAAAGAATCGATTTAAAGTAGCATTATCTACGGCGAAGCCTCCCCAATTAGTTTTTCTGTGCTCTGCAATATTTTGAAATTGTCCATATGTAATTCTGTATAATGGCATCACTTGTGCAACTGTTTATCTTTTTCTCCTTCTCAGATGACTCTTGACAATTATATTAAAAGTATGTAAAGATCAGTACAACGTATCAGGAGTCATTCGTGAGTGAGTCGGCAGACGTATCTTATTTGTGGCCAATTAGTCCCGGTTTCGAGTTCAAATAAAGGACAATTTGTTTCGGATGTAAGTCTAGAAACGGTTTGGACTCCGCTTTAAGCTTATGTGAGCCCTTCCAGCATAACCCGGTTGTTGCATAATAACACCAAGGTGGAACAAGCTTATTTCTGTCTATATGTGATATAAATTCACAGAGCAAATTGTTTAAATCAAAAAATCTTTTTTTTTAACCTGTTTCAACAAATGCCTGGTGCCATATGTACACTTGTTGGTTTGCTGGGTGGTTCCTTGCCGTATTGTGTGCGAAACTTACGCTGTACACTCGTTGCTGACTTCGTTTCTTCAAACCAAAACACGCACTTAGCTCTTTCCGCACAGTGAAAGTATCCATTTTCAACGACTGACTGGAGGCGCCACGTGTGTCAAACTTGAAGTGTTTTGCAGTGTAATGACATATAAACCAAGTTTGTATGTGATTCCAATAAAGAATTATAACTGATTGAAGTTGTAAACCCTATAAAGAATCACCCTGTATTGACATCTCTCTTATGTTTTTAATTCTAACGCGTCTTGGAATAACTAATGATGATCCTATTCAATCATTGTTATTTATATTTTAACAATATTCTTATGTGACCTTCAGAATTTTGAGCTTATTGGAGCCATTGTTTGTAGTGCGTTGTGTTTATACAGTTTTTCATGTCAGTTAATGTTATACGATAGAAAATTTGGCCTTTGCTTAAATATATATTTTTCTAATGTAGTTTTGCAAGCAAAACACGAATCTGCTATTAAGTTTATTCGTATCACGTTACTGTTTTCCCGAAAAATGATATTTACACATTACGTATTTTACATAACTAACAATTGTGAATTCGTTTAGAGGTTTCCCTTCTGCATTTGATATGAATAATATTGCTACCAGTTTAGCATTGTTAGGAAAAAAAGTTATACTAAATTATGTAGTGATAAATTTATTATATAACAATTACCGTGCTGTCACTATTGACGAACAAGCTCTGCCATCTGCTTTGTGCTATACAACCTGAATATGTGCATTGCAATTGCAGGTGTTTCTAAAAGTTTTAATGTTTGTGTTGGGTTTCTGTCAGTGAGGTATGTAAGTAAAGGAGGCTGTGTTCAGTGTTTGAGAACGGCCCGTCAGTGTAAGAATAATCCTAATCATTTTTTTATATATGTGGTGAACTAACTTTGAAGAGTCAAAGAAGTAGCCTCACCCCTGTTGCCAAAAAAGCATATAAACTGTAATCTGGATGCCGAGAAGGGGATGAAGATAAGCGATGGACACCATAAATCTGTTGCAGTTCGTGTTCCAGGAGCATGTGAAACTGGGTGCAAGAAAACATAAGAGGGCCAAAATTTGCCAGTGCTAATGGTTTGGAGAATCCAGGAACCACGTAAGTGACGGTTACGGTGTTTGACGGATGTAAAAGCCTTCTTTTCAAAATCAAATCATCACATCTTGTATGCTAATTTGGAGTCAGCAAGGCACTCAGCGCCCCATAGTGAAGAGCTACCTGTGTCGAAAGCTTCCGAAAATTGTACATTTGATATAGAAGAAGGAAGTTCAGGAAACGAGCCACCTTCCCTGTCATGTGCTCCACATTTCATCAAACAAGAAGAGTTAAACGATCTGGTATGGGACTTAAATCTGTCGAAAACAAAAGCAGAAATTTATCGGCTCTCGACTTCAGGAGTGGAATATATTAGAGAAAAATGTCAAAATCATCACGTTCCAAATTTGACAGATAACTTCAGCTTACTTTGCGGAGATTGGAGGAATTGTCTTATAACAGTGTTATGGTTTATTTCAGGAGTTTAACCATGCCCACAATCCAGCAGAATGGCAATTTTTCATTTAGCATTCATAGCGACTTAGCATTTATAATTTAGTTAAAATCATAATTATTACTCCTTTAATTGTGAGCTTGTGTGAAAGATTGAACAAGTCTTAATTCTTTGGTCTTGATTACTCCAAGAAACCACTTTGCAGCATTGATTATTGCTCAGGGTTTGATAAAAACCCAGGTTTTTTTAAAAAAGCCCAACCCACCTGGGCCCATATGGGTTTGTTCGGGTATTTTCGGGCTTTTTTTTTAAAAATATTTCAATGTCTGGGGTAGACGTGTTAAAATATGATTTATATTTCAAGAATATCATTGTCACAACTTGCAACAATTTTCTATTCACTGCTGTTTTGAAACGAAGGTCGCCATTTTGAAATTTTACGTTGGTATGCCGCCAAAATCTATACAGGATATTTAGTGGTTTATGCTTGTAGCCTGAAAATTTAA
The DNA here is from genome assembly GCF_964235325.1 of Thermobia domestica. Lineage (NCBI taxonomy): Eukaryota > Metazoa > Arthropoda > Insecta > Zygentoma > Lepismatidae > Thermobia > Thermobia domestica. Next base: position 120,551,590 of record NC_137462.1, on the reverse strand, counting down.
ACTTGAAAGATGGAAAGTGGTATCCTGTAGTATGTGTTGCAAACCAGGGGCGGATAGACTCCAAGAGGGGGGGGGGTCAGAGCTAATGGAGGTGAAATATTCGTCTAATAATCTGAAGGACGAATGAACAAATGTAACTCGAATCATACCAGAAGCCTCAGTGACATTCGCCAAATGTTTTGTAGAAGTTCACTCCCATACTTTGCGCGTTCAATTATGAATATGAATATGAATATGGATAACTTCCGGAGCACTTGTTGCAAGACAGTTCTTGCTAGAAAATTAATTTAAATCAATTAAAGATATAATTCATATTTTATAAAGTTAGTGTTTCAGAATGTCTTAAATGAAATTAAATATTTTCCAGTTTAAAATAAATGGTTTTATTGTTGAAGTATTCATTTCCGATGCTTTGTGCGTTCAATTGCGGGAATTTCCCGAGTACTTCTTACACGACTGTCTCAGATTTAGCTTATTATTTTTTAAAATAAGAAAATACACACAAAATTATTAGACCCATATTTTTTCTTTTTGTAGAAAAAAAAATTATTCGATATACAGCCTTCCAAAATGGCTGCCCTCCTCTCGGATTGCTCTAAAAACTGAGTCAAATTAAAATTTTATTCTAGAGAAACGAGTGTACTTAGTAACATAATTGCAATAGCAGGAAGAGTATAAAGTTGTATGTTCCGGTGGAGGGCCAAAGTTCGTCTATTGATCCAATAGGAATCGCGCAACTCACTCGCAATGTTGCCTACTTTCGTAAAATTTTTGCTAACTTCAAACATTTTTCTTCTGTCCTCACGAGCAATATCAACCATCTACTTCTAGAATGGAAATCTACTCCATAAGGTCTCTTGAAAATGTAAACGAACGTTATAGTATGATGAAAAGCTGAAAATTTCATTAAGACACCATGTTTGGATGCCATTGTCTTTTTTTTTTTTTTTTTTTTTTTTTTAATTAAAAATCTGAACTTTTTACATGTATTGGAGAAGTACCTAAGTATTATCCGTTCACCGTTCATGCGGCTGCAGCCCCTAACATTCGCAATTAATTATTGAAATTTCGATTTTTGTACTTGGAATGTAAATATTTCCTATGGGCATTTAGGTTCTATACACAAGGCGATTTGAAAGGGAGTATGAGAATTTTTAGAGATGGATCCTGACATCAAATCCAGTAGAAAAGTTCCTATAAGTATGAGTCGAATTCCGCTTCGTTTTCGAGTTACAGGGTTTCCAACTCGGGACCCAAAATCGGCTCGGGACAATAGAAAATAAAATATATATTTCGCGTTAAATCAGAAACTATGTGTTAAAGCTTTGATAAAGTTCAGAAAGTTGATTTTTATCAATATGATGATTTTTACGTGCGTTGCAATTCGGTTGGCAGTGTTCTCAACTTGGTAGAACTTTTATTTGTGTCCAAATGATACTACGTGGATTTTATTTGATATTTGGTATTCATTAATGATTGTAAACCTCACGTGAAGCACAATTTTCCCATCACCACAGTTTTCGAAAACTTACATGTATTTCATTAAAAGGTTTTATCTCGTACGTTATTGATATTTTGTGTGATTCGGTGTCGTGAACATCGTCCTAGTGTTCTCTGGAACCATCAAAATTGTTTTCACTGGTAACATGACATTGTAGTGCATTAGTTAAGTGTTTGTGTGAATAACAATGGGGAAGTCCTATTACAGTAAGGACCGTATTAAATGCCATAAGAGGATTGTGCATAGAAAGAATTCTAGACAGAAATTTTATATTGCGGTAGAATATATGGATTGCGTACAGCGTGTGTCCAACCGTACTATTAGGGGAAGATGATTATTTGTGTCCTGTACATAAGGCGATTTGAAAGACAGTATGAAAAATTTTGAGAAGTAAATCCTTCACCGTAGTCTAGGTTTCACCCATAACGGCCGTTTTAATGGCGACACATTCATGTTTAGCATGTTAACTGTCTGGTTAATGGTTTCCAAATCTACATTCAGAGGAACAAATTCTTTACCTTGCTGGTGCATAATTTTCATATTTACACCTTCTTTCGTGGTCACCAATATCTCTCACACAATTCACGTTGTTCACGGTAAATATTCAAAGCACCTTTTACACAAATAATCATCCTTTCCTAATACTAAGATTTGGCAGACGCGCTGTACGCAATATATATATATTTTACCGCAAGATAAAATTTTTGTCAAGAATTCTTTCTGTACACAATTATCTGTATGCCTTTTAGAATAATCAACACATTTAATATGGTCCTTACTGTAATGAGACTTCTCCATTGTTATTCATACAAACACTGTAACTAGTGCACTACAATGTCATGCTACCAGTGAAAAAAAAAAAAAAAATCATGGTTCCAGAGAACACTAGGACGATGTTCACGACACCGAATCACGTAATAAACTGTTTCGTGGAAGCAGAACTTCTTTAACAAGTTCGAACTTAATGCGTGAAGTTACGAGAGGTTTTCCAAATCATCATCTTTTTACTACTACTACTACTATTATTATTATTATTATTATTATTATTATTATTATTACAACTTACACAGACGTAGTTTTTATTCGACATTTTGGTTTTACTAATCATGGCAAACATCATGTGAAATTAACACTTAATGTTGCAAAGTATCGATAACGCACGAGATAAACCTTTTAATGAAATACATGTAAGTTTTCGAAAACTGTGGTGATGTGGGGAAAATTGTGCTTTATGTGATGTTTACAATCATTAATGAATATCAAATAAAAACCACGTAGTGTCATTTGGAAACAAAAGTTCTACCAAGTTGGCAACACTGCCAACCGAATTGCAGCGCACGTAAAAATCATCATATTGATAAAAATCAACTTTCTGAACTTCATCATAACTTTAACACACAGTTCTGCTTTAACGCGAAATTTACATTTTATTTTGCATTGTCGCTAGCCGATTTATGGTCCCGAGTTGGAAATCCTGTAACTCGAAAACAAAGCGGAATTCGACTCATGTTTATAGGAACTTTTCTACTGGATTTGATGACAGGATCTATCTCTAAAAATTTTCATTCTCGCCTTGTGTATAGGACCTAGATGCCCATTTTAAACATGACATTCTAAGTACAAAAATCGAAATTTCAATGATTAATTGCGAATGTTAGGGGCTGAGGCCGTATAAACGGTGAACGGATATTAAATACTTAGGTACTTCTCCAATACACGTAAATTCGGATTTTTAAAAGGTTTTTTTTTTTTTTTGAGAAAATGGCGTCCAAACATGGCGTCCTAATGAAATTTTCAGCTTTTCAGCATGCTATAACGTGGGATGTAATAATCAGAAACGTAAGTCGTTTACATTTTCAAGAGATCTTATGGAGTAGATTTCGATTCTAGAAGCAGATGGTTGATATTGCTTGTGAGGACAGAAAAAAAAGTTTGAAGTTAGTAAAAATTTCACCGAAGTTGGCAACATTGCGAGTGTTTTGCGCGATTCTTATTGGACCAATAGACGAACTTTGGCCCTTCAACGAAACATACAACTTTATACTCTTCCTGCTATTCCAATTATGCTCGTTTCTCTAGAATAACATTTTTAATTTGACATGTTTTTCAGTTTTTAGAGCAATCCGAGAGGAGGGCAGCCATTTTGGAAGGCTGTATAAGGAAAGAATTTTTTTTTTCCGCAAAAAGAAAAAATATGGGTCTAATAATATTGCATGTAGGTCCCATAAAAAAATTGTGGTTTGCCTGGACGATTTGAAATGAAGTCGGTCACAGTTTTTTTTCCTCGAAAATGCAGCTTTCTTTACTGTACAGCGTGGTCCGGAAGTGAGTGTACCCCTAACTGGTGTTTTCTGACGGTTTTAGGATGTTAATGGACATTCTTACCTGGAGATGCTTAATAAGTGGTTGGTGCCTCAACTAGAAGAAAATGGTATCAGACACTGTTGTGATACAGCGGGATGGAGCATCAGCGCACTTCGCGATTCACATGCTCAATTGCCTAAATCAGACATTTCCTGGCCGCTGGATTGGAAGAGGTTATACATCTTCACCGGCTCCCTTTGCCTGGCCTCTAAGAAGTCCCGATTTGACGACACCAGACAATGCTCTCTGGGGTTTATAAAGCAACAAGAAACACTCGATATCACACAATGCAGGAATGACGAGTAACTGTGGAAGACGCCTTCACCCTCGTGACCCCGGAGTATCTCTGCAAAGCATCTGCGAGAACTTAGCGCAGAATTCAGCTGTGTTACGGCATGGATGGTGATCATACCGATGTTTTATGACTCTTAAATCTCTTAAGACTTCAAGGCAATTGTGTACAGACTATAACTAACACTACACTGTTGAAACTAAAGGGGGGTACGCCCACTTTCGGACGACCCTGTACATCGAAACTTCAACTAGTACGAAATTTTGAATTGAGCACTTGAAATAGTAAGCGTTACGTAGTCTTCGGAACTCCGAACATTAAGCTTTCAAATTTGACAAGAATTTTTACGCTATTGCTGGTGTTGATTCTACAGAATGCTTATTTGAAGAGTAGCAACAAACAACCGAACAAAACTGTTGTTGGAAAGCCAAATTTAGTGAAGAATATTTGTGTTACCATCAAAGGTAATAAAAATAATACTAATGCACTACATATTTATTGACAGTATCGGCACCTATCGCCTTAAACCCATCAAACATATGAGGGATAACGTTCCTCGGCGTCGCCAAGTCGGCGAGCACACTATTCACGAAAAGTATTTTCTAAAATATAGAGTTGCATATTTTACTTCAAACAGGCTATAAACATAATCCATACATTAATTTGCTCTATAATTATCTCAAGCTAAGGTAAGGTTTCTTATTCATTCAGAACTTTATAAAAAGTCTTATGTTGAAAGAGGTATACCTAAAGCGAAAGCATCTAATTAGCCCAAGGAAAGACCAAAATCTGACAAAAGTCACTTTCAATGTGATCAACTTAGTTGTACCAACAATATACTAACAAAAAGCTCAAAAACCCAAGTGGGTTTTAAAGTGGGTTTTTTCAGGTGGGTCCACTTGGGCAAACCCTGTTACTGCTTCAGTCTACTGTATACAAATTGAGCTAACTACGTAAGTAGATCAGTAACAGAAACTTACACTAAAACAATAGTGAGAAATTCTGAATAATATTTTCTTAAGGGAAAGTCCCTAAGTGTCATTTTAATTAGACATATATGATTTTTTTTTTTTAGAATAATATTTTTATGCATGGTTCTCAAAGGGTTAAATCCATGTAAATATTTGTTTCGATTTTATTAGAATATGCTCAAGAAGCTTAAATGTTTTGAATGCGTAAGGTATCCTTGTGAAACGGGGATTGAAGGCTGGTCCGGCTACTTTATTAACATCAAGATTAATTAGTCATTCGGAGCCCAGCAGGCTGCGCAGTTGGAGTTCATCGCTTCCTCAATTACATCAGCCATTGACATCTGTAGCAGTCATCGTAAACACTACAAGGAAGTTCTTGTATGTGTAGCTAAAATTGTAATAAACAATAGGAGTGCTTCCTTCTCCTTTCCAAAGTTTCACTCGCGTTTGCGGTATTTCATTTCTGTATAGATCAATTGCTTTCTCAATAAGTTTGTTTTTACTTCACTCTCATAGCCATGCATTTATATCATATCAATGCACGCTTCGAACATTTACCCGAGGTCCACTGACAAAACTAGGAAAGAATATCGATGAGTGTGTGAGTACATCGACTTAGGGAAGTCATTCTTTTCCTGGTGTGAGCTTTCTAATCCCGACGACGTTAGCAGCTTCAGGAGGAAGCATAGCTGCTAGAAGCTGTGTCATCGGCTGAGAACGTGTGTACTCGAGTTGTGTCAATTTGGGGTAATGAACTTCGAGTGCATGACTGCGAGGGAATTACCATCTTCGCTTGCGTATGACGTCAGAGAGACAATCGAAACAAATAGACTTGAGAAAGCTTGATCGTGGTCATTTTTTGGTCTTTAGGATTGATCGACACATCCTGGTTGTGGTGAATTCTTGGTCGTCGTCGCCAGGACCCTGGTCCTTTGGCTACATCTGCAGGTAGTGCGAACTTCTAGATATCCGGAACTGCCTGTCTACATTGTCACTATTTCCAGTACCAATGGAGGGAGAAAAATAGAACGTCAATTTAACGGGGTGAGACAAAACCATTGCTACCATTAACCTTGCTCCCTTTGTATCCCTAATACGCCCTTAGCTACCATTCATTTCTTTGGAAATGTTGTCTTTCATTTAATTCAAATTATTATACTGTTATCTTGCACATTAGGTGCCTTCCGTTTACATTGTGGTCTCTCCAGCTCTCATGTTGTTTATCTACACTTGCAGACTTTTGTATAGAGCTACTCACTCTCTTTTAATATGAAGATCAAAAACCTTAATAGTATTATTAGTCTCCAGTCTTATGGATAAATGGAATTAATCTTTCTACATTAAAAAAGATAAAAAAAACTTCCAATAATGAATAACTTGAGAGAAAAAATGTACGTCAATTCTGTTAATAGAATTTCTCAGGAAATCACACACATTAGTATTACGGAATGCTTCAGAAGTGATTTTGATCTCAACTTGAAGAACTGAAATATCATTTTCAGTTACAGTAGTTGAACATCACTGAAGATTTCCAAACTTCCTGTGCTTGTTAGAGTTCTTCGTTTCGATGGCAGAAATGACATATTCGTGTGAAGATTAAACTATGTATATGTGCCAAATACACGAGGGTCAGTCAATTTTTTGCTTCACTATGAAGAGGTTGAGATAAAAATGTTGAAATGCATTTTTTTTCTCACGTAGTCGCCGTGCCAGTGTGCGAATTGAAAAATTTTCCCAGGGGGGGATGAATTTCACCCATATGCGCATCCAGTCCTCATACGCACACACACACACACACACACACACATATATATATATATATATATATATATATATATACACTAACAAGTACAAAACAGTTGAGATGTGAGATCTTTCATAAATTTTCACTGAAGTAATATTTAGGTTAGCTTACTAAAAGACTATCATGATAATATACGTACGAAAGTAAATGGTTTTAGTACATTATTGTAATGTGCCTACATTGAAAATTAGGCCGATTGTAAAAAATTGCTTAACACTCTTCATCACTGCCATCCTCTGTCACATATGGCAAATTATCTTCCGAGATGATGATAGCAGGTTTTTGTACAAGTGATAATATTTCTGAGGAATTACTCCGGTTTCTAAAACATAGATACTAGGTCATTTTTCTTGGCTACTGATATTGGGATTGGTTTGTTGTACAGATGAGGGACTTCAAGAGAAGCTGTTCTTCCAGAACCCCTATATCCACGAATTTCACGGAAGCTCTTTCTGAAATTCTTTCTTAGAATTGAATTACCTAAGTTCTGCTCTTTTCAAATCAACCACTTAATCTGCGTACAATTCACATTGTTGTTGATTGTATTTTGTGTTCTGTTCTTCATAGCCGTATTTACAAGCTTTTGTAGTCCTTAAAATGTTTGGATTTCAAACGGGTAACTTTGTAGGAATGTTTTTACGAGCACCAACAATGACAGTTTCCATTCATGAGTTTTGTAAACCTTTTGATGCCACCCTACTCTTCTCATTTATGAATAAATGGAATCCGCTTCTTGGTAACTGGCCCTGAATTAACTACAAAAGTACTGCTGCTACGTGTTCGTTTCCGTTCATTACGTTCGGAATCATGGTTTCTGTGTAAAGTACCAGCAAGATAATAAGGTCTGGCGTATTTGGAGCTCAAGGTTCTATATCTATATTGGAAAGAGTATGACGGAACTAACCTTTGTCTCAAAAAAAAAAAAAAAAAAAAAAAAAAAAAAAAAAAAAAAAAACTGTTATAGGGCACAGAACAAATTTTCATTCATTATTTTTCCGCAACAGCAATGAAATCGCTCACTTTCTTAACGCCATATAAAAGATCATGTCATACGAAATCCATACGTATAAAATACTCAGTCTCGCAAAAAAAAATAAAAAAATAAATAAATAAATAAAATAAATAAAAATTTTAAAAAAAATAAAAATGGACATGATGAAACCTTGGCCCTGTAAGGACACGAAATACTAAATGTTAATTTAGATAAAAATTGGACGAACGTTGATCGATGAGTTAATCTAAACTCCCATCTCTGGTTTTTATTTTTATTTTATTTTTTTAAGTCCCATCTGACTACAATAGGAAAACAACTTCTCTAAATATATTTTTTTTTTAAGAACAGTCTTGGAAATGTACCTGCAATTATGATTTTGTTTTCCTTTCCTGGTTTGTGTTAGCTTGTTACATATTTTCCTATTGACATTTGCGGTAAAGCATTTTTACTCCTTCGGAAGATACCAACAAATTAGTTGGTATTTTTTAAATATTTCTTTTATACTAAGTTTTCATGTGTTGGGAATTGTTCAGTTCATAAAATGAAGATAATTTAATGTAGTTATAAGTCGTTTCCTATTAATGACCTGGTGATTAGTAGTAATACCTTTTTTATAATTTGGCACGCAAATACGAGAGCAATTTCAGAAATGTTTGCACTTTCTCATTAAATCGATGATTGCAGAAAGAATTTGAGTCCGTTTTGTATAGCTTTGAGATATTAAAGAAAAACTTTAAATCCAGAAATGCATACTTTTCTTGGGGTGAACATTTTGGTCAATAAATGTAGAGAACATTTTGGTCAATTTGTAAATACATGTAGAGAACGGGGAAAATTCATAAACTAAATTCCAGGTAAGTGTGACTCGGGTCCTTTCTGCAATCATCGACTCAGTTATAGCTTTACCAGTATAATGTAATTCGTACAAAAAGTTCGTAGTTCATTGACTAATAACTGTCGTAAATTTCAGATTCCTATGTTATAGTGGAGACTAGAAGTCCATAAAAGGATGACGATTCTGGAGGTAGTAGTGTACGTCCTCAAATGATATTTTCGAACGAGAAGAAAAGTGTGTTCATGAAGTATCATTTTCATTGTGGTTTATGAACAGCATAAAATTTTGGCAAGTTGTCTGTGCATCTCTGTGAGCAATTACCATCAAAGAGAACCGTTCAGAAGTGGTTTGCACATTTCCAAATTAACCGTTTGGAAGTTTTCTACATATAAAAAGGGATATCGTTTTTGTTTGTTCTTATCTCTTACTCTGATTTTTTCTAGTTACAAAAACAACAGTGTTTCATAAATGTATTACTTGATCTGACATCACAAATAACGTTTAATGAAAACCAAGGGAAAAAATAAACACAGTGCAGAATACTCACCAAGTATCAAAGTTTTGTACTATTATTTTAGAGAACCGCCAGAAACGTGGCTCAGCATGTGAAAGACAGAGAAATCAGACTTCAACGCAGTCAATAGAGCAGTTGGTTCTCAGTCAGCGAAAGGAGTTTTGTTTCTGTCGTTCAGCAGGACGAGTCTGTGATCACAGTACAACATACCTTTTGTCGGCATTTTGAGACTGCTTCGCCATTGCCAAAGAATATCCAGGCTTGGTGTAAACATTTCGAAGAAACGAGATGTTTGTATCGTGGCGGACATAAGTCTTTGACCAGGTATTGGTGACTGCTTTGAAACAAATGCAGAGTATGAGAATTAAATCTGTAGTTTCGTGTGGAGAAGAAACAAACTTGTGAACCAAAGGTTTAAGAACAACTCAAATTATTAATATAAACTTTGTCGAAGATTATTCATTTATATCATCATAAAAGAAATACGAAAGACTTTTTGAAACGAAGAAAAATAACATACAACTTTGCAAGCAGAGGCAAAGAAACCTAACAACCAAACTAAAGACGAATAGTTTACCACGTAGACATCGCGGTTCAGTGATCAAGGCGCTTGACCGGTAATCTGGAGGTTCCTGGTTCGAATCCACGTCGGCTTTTTTTTTTTTTACTTTTTTTTACTTTAGGATTTTTGATAGCGATTGATCGGCGATAACATACGTTTTATTATATTCAGATATTTGAATACTCGGATGTTTCAATACTTGAACTATCCAATCTTCAGGAATAATAACATTAATAATAGTAATTATTATCTCGTAGGAGATTAAAAGCTAGGAGCTAACTATCGCTCAGGTCATACCATTACAAGCAGAAACGAGACATTTGGAAAGAATATTTCGGTTTTGTTTAATGTTGCGCACGAAAAGAGGAATTTCTCGTCTAGGTCTCTAAAACAAACAACATTTTACATTCGAGACGGGACAAGGCTAACTCAAATTATCGTCTCGCTTCTGAGATGAGAATCGAGACGAGACAAAAAGTATCGTAAAAATTTCTCGTCTTGTATCGATTCTAGAAATAGTGTATGTCCATTCTTTAAGTAACATTTGCTCTGTAGACTGAATCTTATACGTTATTTTGTTATAAATACTTTGTATTTCAGAGTTCACTGAATTATGGTCTGTGCATATATTTTTGTAGCAAAGATTTTATAATTACATCTGCATATTTTACAAATTAATTTATTATATGCCTTACTGTCCAATGATATTCAATTATTTTTATTACAGTTATTTTCCTTAAGACCTACAGTAGAATACTTTCTACATGAAACTTTAGTGGAAAGCTTTCGTTTAAATTTAGGTAGTTGCAGAGGTGTATCTTGAAGGTACGAAATCCCTTCTCCGAAATCCCTACGTTTAAGTAAGTTTTGCCAAATTTTAGAACAACTTCAAAACTTTTAATACCATTATTATTATTATTATTATTATTATTATTATTATTATTATTATTATTATTATTATTATTATTATTATTATTACTGAAGTGTTGTTAATTTAATGGTTCACCCTGTTCTACCCAGCTCCCGCCTAGTGGGCGTTGTCCTGAACAAACACCATGTGTATGTGTAGGTTTTCTCCGGATTCCGCTTCCTCCCACTTTCTTTATTCCAATGTTTCTTTCATTCTCATCATCGACGTCTTCTGTAACTTAGCCAGCATAACCATTACTTAAGGACAAATTTTCTCATGGCTCTTGTGAGTTCAGTATCCCTACTTTCTACAAGAAATTTGCCTGGACACTTTCCGTTTAGCTACTTGTAGGGACGTATGCAGAGGGTATGTCCTGATTGTCCTGACACTTCTCTCCAATCCCGATTATTTTGAAACTTTTGCCTAACGCTAGGGGCGATTTTAGAGATTTTAATACAATCTGTGCTCATACGGAATCAGTAGCGTAGCTAAAAAATTTTTCAGGGGGGGGGGGGCAATGGAGGACCCAAGAAAATATTGAGGGAGCCATCTCCAATGAATGAAAAATTCTATTCACATAAATAAATACACCCACACACACACATGTATATATACAATGTGTTTGTGTGTGTGTGTTCAAGGTGATTGTTTTCATCTTTGTTGTTCATGATTTTACTCTGTTACAGTGAAAATGTAAGAATTTACTGCCTCAAACAACTAGGATACATTAATACAATAAATTGATTTCTAATATAAGTAAGTAGATATTTAATCACTGCGTTTAAAATATGTGTGGCTGACTGATTTAAGTGGAAGCAGAAAAATACATTTTTACAGATAAAGAAAATAACTTATAGGTTCATGCCTCTACTTAAAAGAGGATCTTTTTATTCTTGTGGGCAGCAGCAAACTTGCCAAGAACTTCTTCAGAATCTAATGATTTAGCAGTTTTTTTTTTTTTTTTTTTTTTTCAATATAAAGTAATCCTAAGGTTTTGAACCTATTATTAGTCATTGAATTGCGTATATGTCTTTAATCTTTTCAAACATGAGAATGGCCTTTCACATGTAGCACTAGAAAGTGATAGTCACAGCTTTGATATCTAGCTTTTAGCTTTCTAGGAATGTGTTTTGTAGACTCAAAGATCAACGAAATTCATTAAGAAATCAACTTTAATTTCTCTCGTCTTCATACAACTTAATTGTGTTTGGGAGGATTTTAAGTTCACATTTGAATATTTCCAGATCACTTCCATAATACTGGGCCATAGGCTCCACAATGTTGTAATTTAAAAAGTTTTCATTTTTTGGATGTAGAGTGGTGATTGATCTAATGATTTTGTTACATGATCCAAAGCGTTTTTCCGCCTCAATGATTGCCTTATCAGTAGTAGGCAGAAAAATGTCTCTTAGTATTATCTTTAGAAAATTGGTTTTCTGCCTCCAATCAAGGAAGAGATTCCTCCAAAATTAATTTGTGATATTTTGATGGCGAATGTCTAGTTCGTTTCCACGAGGAACCCATATAGACTATCTGTTTCCGGCTCTGGAATTTTAAGACCATTTTCTCTGCATATTTCCAACCATTCTTGATAAATTTGTTCGAATATTGTTCGTTGAGAGTCATATTCTACAGATCTCATCTTCAACAGCGTTTAAACTAGTGAATCTACAAGAATCAAACCTCCCGACATGTCTGCATCTACTTGAGATAAGGCTAAGCTCAAAGTTATAGCATGGCACCAGTCATCTCAAATTTTACTAGCCCGAAAACATTCCTTCTCGTACAGATCACACTAATTTGCCGGCTAGAATGATGGAAGTAAATAAATATCACAAGTTCCAGATTTGGTTTAATACTGCATAATAATAGTATAAATACGGACAAATGTTCTTAAGAGACAAACGTCGCACGAGCTGAGCTCTAACTGGACACTAATTTACCATCCCAGCCCACTTTAAATTTTAAGCCTTGTTCTTAAAGGTTAAGTTCCACTTTAAAGTAAATTGCGAATAATGATCATGTATTCTTAATATTTCAGAAAAATGTTCCGATTTCACGCTCTAAAAATATGGTAGCCTAATCAGTGACAAAACTAGACATTTCGTGCCAGGGTAAATTTTGCGATTAGCATCCGCTTCATCTGCATCTACACCAATAAACACAGTTTGCTGGCGCCTGGGGTAACTGCCCCGATTTCAGCATCTTGGTTTGATCTGATCGTAGTTCAATTATTTTTGGTTACCTTTACCCTTGAGCTCTAAAACTGAGTAATGGATGTGGCTTTACTTTACTAAAATGATGAAGTGAACACTTTTTGAAGCAAAAGGAGGAAATGTGTTTTTCTTTCCCTGATATCAAACAGTGTTAGAACAGACATTTCAATCAGGACTCCTTACAGCAAAAGAAGTATACATGGCCTTTTTCTTTCTTTTGTTTGTTTACCGTCACTAGTTTTTAGAATTTGACGTGAATTTAAATACACAAACACTTCACACCCACACCGAATGGCCAAAGCTCAGCGGTAGAACGTCAGCTTAAGATTCGGAAGATGGGTGATCGATCCTTCGTGGGTAAATATTTCGACTGAGGAGATTACCATGGTTCTTCCTTGGCGTCACTAGGGAAATTTTTATGGCCCTATTGACTCATTTTCCTCATTTGTATCCTATGAGTCTCGGATGTTTCGAAGCCTTAAAATAAATTTGAATGTAGTTTAAATAACTTAACGCTGCTATCCGGTAGTCGATGCTAAATAAATATTGTTAGTTTTGAGATTAGATTTGAAGGAGGGGCATTAATTAGTATATTCTGTTGAAAATCCATAACACCACTGATTTATTGTTCTGCATAATTTCTACAATGTAACTTTGTCAGAAGTGCTTAATTTTCTCAGAAATGCATATTTTGACGAACAAATATTAATCTGTGATAAAAATGGGTATTCACTGACTGAACTTACTGAATAGAATATCTGTGGACCAGTCCTGATATATATCTGATTACTAAACATCAGATAACGGGATGATATAACTTGGTCACGGGTGTAACTATTATTTTTACACAAAATAGCATTACTGCCGTGACCAAGTTGTATCATCTCGGTATCTTACCTGATGGTTAGTAATCAGAAGATTGTAGCACTGGCTCTGTGATAAACTTCGGAATTTCTCCAGTAGTAGCAGTTTTGGGATTAAGCTATAGTTAAAATCTTTTAAAAGAAAATATCTCTAAACGATTTATTCATAAAGAATCTATGATTTTTGTTAGCCTTATTTTCCAAGGCTTCAGTTAATAGTATAGATCCACCAAATCATTTAATGTATGATACACATTTGTTCTTTGTTACTATAATCAATGGAAATTAATTACTTAGTGTATGAAGACTTCTTTCTTCCAACACAAGTGTAATGTTTTACTGCAGTGCATGCTATTTGCAAGTAAGCACCTCATATTTTAGTGACTTTCAACATCGAAACGAATGAGAATGCCGACTGATTTTGCTTTTTTCCGGGTTCTTTGTCAAAAAACAAAGATAACCCGATAAGAGACAGAGGTTAAAAGGAACGTTCAGTGGTGAGGTCAATGCATGCACCTTACAGATTTCGATGAATTAAATCTTCTGTACTACAAACAAAAGCGAGCTTGTAGCTTTTTACTCGGAAGGCAGACTATTGCAACATACGGTATTCTGCAGTTGGTAACTCTGTTGTCGAGAGGTTTCGGTAGTAGTTTCAATTGTGTGGGAGGCCACTAGGGAAGCCAAGAATTATAGCACGGGGACCTGGCCCCCAGGCCCTCCCTTGGCTTCGCCACTGTACAGAATTTGTCTTCTATATTATTATTATTATTATTATTATTATTATTATTATTATTATTATTATTATTATTATTACTGAATGTTTGAGACCTCAATATTACGTCCTATTCCAATGCAAATAAACATACTGAAGTTAAGAAAAATGAAAAGAAATTTTTTTGGACCCTCTATAATGATGAATTGCCTTATAAGTAGAAACACTATTTTTTGGTGACACGCGAAATGTATCAGTTTTGAGCGAAAACGTGTACCTAAAATATATACTTTTTCACCATTTCTTAGGCCATATAACGCTCGCGATTAAACGCGAAATTCTGATGAATTAGCGTAATTTGCAGCAAGTCCCGATATTCCACAAAATTTACTAAAAAGTGACAATTTTTCAACGCAATGTGATGAAAATTCTCATGTTTGAGAAAACAGACCACCATGAATTTTTGAAATTTTACATGCGAGCTTCAAACGGTACCTACGTGTGGTGTGGATATGAAAAGAGTGTTGCGCAGTATGTTAAATGAGCATTCAGAAATCGCTGGAAAGTGTCTCCAAATAATGTACACACCTGTTCAAAATTATTGTCTCATGTCTATAAATATGTTGTTGTAGGAATATAATTTGATTGCGAATTTACCCCATATTTCTTACATTTTTAGTATTTGTATAATCGGCAAGGACATGTATGTGAGACATTTTATGTCAAAAGAGCAGTAAATAAGAACAATAAAACGAAACTAAAACTTTCTTGTCCATTTAGCAACATTTTGTTTCACTCATATTAATTTTCGTGTTTATAATTCTTTTCCTATGGAATTTACTACAAATATTCATTTCTCGATTATACACATAGTATCAGTATTAAAAGTATCCTACAAAAGCATTATCAAATTATGTCTTACAAGAAGACAAGTACAGATATGCGACAATCATTTTGGACATGAGTGTACATATCAGTTTCGAATGTTGATGTGGAGAAGGCTCTGTCTTCTTACAATGACATACTTACCGACAAAAGAACAAATTTAACACCAGAAAACATTGAAAGAATGCTTAAGTGTTATTTGCATAAGTAAACTGTGAACACTAAAGTTATTTTTTTCTATTAATGTTCTCTCTGTGTGCTTTTTCTTTAAATGATACTTTTATTCAGTGAGGATGCATAGTGTTATTTTTTAAAAACTCAAATATTGTTTGATATAGTCTTGCATAAGCTCATATCATGGTGATTGATAAGTGAAAATTAAGGTGAAATAAAAGGTAACTAATTGTAATTGCCAAGGAAAATAGTGTTCTTACATTGAATTTTTATTTACGATTTTATCCCGCTTTACGCGTATTTTTTATAACGAAATTGCGATTTTTTATTTACTACAAAATCGTATGTCTACTTATAGCAGGATGTCTATTGGTCACGAAATCAGAAAACGGCCATGAAAGTCACGAAATTTAGCTTTGGGGTCACGATTTTTTTAACTGTACAAATGTAAGTACAGATTGGAAAACTTTGTTCTATAAAACGTCATTCTGGAATTTCAGTAGACACCCTGTGTAAGAGATACTTTGGAAGGAAAAGAGGGGGGAAAAGAAGGTGTCAGCTACTGGACAATATGAAAATCGAACCTTTGGATGCCTTAACAGAAACTAAGTAATATTTGTCTTCATCGCGATACATAGTAAGACCCTTTCTTTCGGTAAAAGACATTGTATTATGTTTGCGTTATATCGATATTTTAACAAAATATACATAGAAATATAAAAAAAATTAGTTTCTATTTACCAATTTTTGTTGAATGAATATATGGAACGTGATGAAATGGCGAATTAAATAATATTATTATTTCTAGTAAGAGTGGAAGAACTTAGAAACAATTCTACAATGACGTTTCAGACATATGACTCATACTAGGTTTTAAGGATGACCGTTTTGTATTCATAAATTGTTTGCGAAACGCGCGAAGCTTTCAAACAGTAGGAATCAAGATTGTAGACTGTGACGTCATGTTGCTAGTTTTTCCCCTGTGAAGGAAGTTGTTTCAACTCTAACTTGTTAGACCGAGAAAAATTGACTATTTTTAATGTTGTTATACATCAGAAATATCAACATTGTAAATTATATTTTTCTTAATTTCCTCGGAGAGAATCGAACTCAGGAAGCGAATGCTCAAGCCGCTACCCTAAAACTGCTCTTTTAAGTAAGAGTAAAGAAACACTTGTGTATGTAACAAATTGCAAACGTTTATGATTCCGATATTTTATTAACGATGAAACTGATTTCGGTCATCATAAAATACTATAGTCCAGAGAATTCAAATTTAAATTTAAAAAAAGACAGGAAGTATCTCCGTAACTTATCTCTTGTTATATTCGGTTATTCTCGTTTTACAGTAAGTTATTTCCAGTAACCTTGAACGACAGGGACACGAACACAGATACATCGAGGACATTTAATGTTTCAAAGGCTTTCCCACCGGGAATCGAAACTGAGACACCATCTACTAAACTATCTGATGTGTGGGGTGCCTGGTTCGTTCCCAAGATAAGTACGCTTTTCATTCCACGAATTCGTCCATCATAGTTCACTTGCTTTAATCATAGTCTTCCTCAAACTAACAGGCATAATCGTGCGGCATTAAACGTAAAGATTTCATTTTCAAGCTGTTAACCCAAACCAATCCGAATCGAAAAACAGTTGTATTTTCTACTGCTCATTAACGTGTTTTCACAAAAAAAAAAAAAAAAAAAAAAAAAATGGGGAATCGTAATTCTATTCAAAAATGAAACAGCAGACTCATAATACCTTAACCTAAAACGAAACAATTACATATCGTTTGGAACTTTTCCAAAATTTGTACGGATATTCTAAAAAATGCCAGAGTTGGAGTGGGTTGGTGGGTCAAGTGGTTCGTTTTCTGAGGGTCAGTCGGTCGTGAGCCAACAGCATGTGTCCCACTGTGACCCACCTACCCACTCTGCTCACTGCATTGTAGATAGGGATGGCCATTTCCGAAAAAAGGATTCTGCGGTTTCCGGAAATCACTTTGTTTCTTGCCTTTTCAGAAAATTTTCCGTTTTTCGTTTCCCGCAAAAGTTTCCGTCTTCCACTTTCCCGGAAAGTTTCCTTCTCCCGCTTTTCCGGAAAATGTGGCCATCCCTAATCTGAAGGTCTTGGCACTGCAGCAACTTCTGTGACATCATCAAGATTTTCATCTTGAGAAAGTGTGTATTTTCTGCCGCTGTACTTTCTTCTATTCTAGTTGGATGTCTTGCTTGTACTATAGACCACCAGTACTGTTTTCAGATTTAATTACAGAAAACAGTATACACATTTTGGAGTTAAAACATTCTTCTCAAGTTTGAAATGCTTCCAAATGTTCGACTTCCCCATTTTTTACGTTTGACAATTCTTACGAGATCTCAACAAGCGATCACTGAACTGTGTGAAATCTAAAGTTCTTTTAACTCCTGTCAGGGGTCTGCTCTCAGGGACACGCATTATCAAGGATTGATTCCCCGGAAAACGCATGATCGGGAGTTTCCTGGTTCATACGAATGATCCGAATGCCCCCACGCAACCAGAAAAGTACGTGATGAAGCAAGTGTTCGAGTAGATGTGGCAGGAAGGAATGTTTCTACGCTAAGTTGTTCGACCTGTGCTCTCCTGTCCATTATTAAGTTTGAGTGGCGTCTCTATAGTAGTAGATGTTGAAAAGCATTACTTCATTTGCTTGGTTTTGCGTTACATTTTTTTTTTATTATTATTATTCTTAATCCGTCGTTGTTATAGTCCATTTTGTCACGCGGTTGGTTGCTGGTAAGCCAAGCGTTGACCCAGGCTACCAGACGCCCTGCTTTCGGATTATATGTCTTCATTTTTTTTTACCCTTGTCGTTCCGTCCTTCCCTCTTTTCTAAATACCTTTTCCTCTTCAAATTGCCCTATTTTGTTATTATATATAACAAAGGTATTTTCCTGGACCTAATGCAAACATTTAGTTTATTCCTTAATTTGTTGTCAGTGAGCTGAAGAAAAAAATACTGTTATAGCTACATTATCTTCCTCTGAACAGTGGTATGGTAAAATTAAAGAGAAGCTTGAAACTGGTTTCAGACAACTTTGGGTCAGGCTGCTGTTTCTATTTATGTCTCGATCTTATGTTCACTTTATATTATTTACTTATATTAAATATCAATTCGAACTTAAAATTCTTTCGGCAACTTTGACTCATTGACTCAGACTGAAGAATGATGATGGAATGATTGGTGGGATGAAGAAAATGGGAGGTGACGGGAGAACCCCGAGAAAACCCATACATGCCTTGTTTGTACCCCACAATGCCCACATGATAGAGCAGCAATCGAACCGGAAATCCCATGCATCGAAGATGAGCGCTTTACAAATCAGCCACCTCAGCCCGAAATATAGGCCTAATTTTGAAATTCATGGGTTTACAGTTTTATGTACTTGCAATATAATAAATAAATATAGACAGAACAAATTAAAGTTGTAAGTAAATCATAACAAAATCCTTATAAAAGTTTAAGAATATGTTGAAAAAGACACTGGAAATTTCTCTCTCGCGCGCCTATATCATTGTGTTGCTAAAAAATGTTGAAATGTTTCTAAAGCGCAGATTTAAAAAACTATACCCTCACCTACAGTTTGGATGACGAATTGCCTAGCTTTTTTTCCTTCAGTGTATGAGTTCAAATTGATTAAACTCAGAAAGGACCTTCACACTACTACTTCTTAAACAGTACAGAGAGTGTCACAATTCATCTTAGCGTCCCTGAAAACTATGGATTAGACATTAATATTGATCATTTTCGATTACTTTTAGAAGCTCACACCTCCCATTTCCTCCCCAGGTACAAATTTGAACTTCATGAAAACTCACTATTCATCTCAGCGATTCGAAAATTACGAATTCAACACTAATATCGATCTTTCTGAGAATTTTAAAATGTCACCCCTCCCATCCCCACTCCTAGGGATGTTTACCCCCAGTATTTCTGGCTTCCCAGGTTATGCTTTAAAAGTAGCGAATTTGAACTATTTATAGCCCAAACGTAAAAATGAATTATTTAGCAGCTATAAACTTTTAATAATTAGACCTATAGGTAGGCCTTATATATACACTGCCGGTCAAAATTTTCCGGACAGATCAAAAAACGGAAATATTAAGTTAGGCTTGTAATACGATGCAATTTTGGACAAGATACTTGGTAGTTAAGAAACACAGTTGATAGTTATAACATCAGAATAATATAATAACGCTATCCAACAACGAAAATTGGCAAATTCTTTAAATGTTCTCGTCAAAGAAACCGCTCTTCGCCGTTATCACTCGTTTCACCAATCGGGGCATGCGGCTTCCAAGTTTTTGAAGATATTCATCCCAATTATTATTCCAGGCGTTCTGCAGAATATCAAAAACATCAGCAGCAGATGTTAGACAGTCTTTTCGTACAGTTCTGCCAAGCTCTTCCCAAAGAAGTTCGATGCGGTTAAGATTTGAAGAGAGGGGAGCCATTCCATGATACAAATATCTCCTTTGGCTTGTTTCTTCTTAAAATAATTAGAACAAAGTTTTGACGTGTCCTTCGAATCACTATCGTGCAGAAAAGTGATTCTGCGACCAACAAAATCAAATCCTAAGGGAATAGTATGGCTGCTTAAAAGGGAATGATAACCATTTTTGTTCAGATTTCCTTGTATTCTGTGAATACAACCAACTTCAGAATTTGCAAAACACCTCGAAAGCGTCACAGAACCTCTTCCATGTTTAATAATCGGGATTACATAGTTAGGACGCATCTTTTCTGTAACAAATCTTCGAACATAAACTCGGTGTCGTTGTCAAAAAACTTGAAATTTTGACTCATCAGTCCATAATACGCGTTTCTACTTCTTTTTTGTCCAACTTTTGTTCTTTAGGGTAGATTAGAGCCTCTGTTACTTGTTTCCACTCAACTATTAACTGTTTCTGCACAGCAACTTTTACCCAGAGTGCAGCCACTCTCAAATGTCGATTCTCTGTAATAATTGCAAATCATTTTAATAAATATTTCTTAACTTTAGAAACATTTAACCCAATCAAAATAGCTCTTCAAGAAAATAACTTTAAGCTACAGAACGGAATACCTAAGTCGCTTTTCCTGAAACCAGCTACACCAGAGGAAATCTTATAAATAATAAAAAGCTTAAAAAGCTCCAGCTCTCCAGGTTGGGATGAAGTGCCATCCATGATTGTAAAGGAAAGTTCTCTTCTTATTGCACATCAACTCTGTCATATAATAAATCATTCATTTTTGACAGGAATTTTTCCTACGCGGCTTAAGTTAGCTAGAGTTACACCTGTGTATAAAAAGGGAAGTAAATTGGAGTTAAATAATTATCGTCCTATTTCAGTTTTGTCGTGCTTTTCTAAAATATTTGAGTTAGCAATGAGAGCGCGACTAAATAACTTTTTCCTTTTAAATAATATAATATCCACAAGTCAACACGGGTTTCAAAGCCAGAAGTCAACCAACACTGCAATCTTTAATTTCATCTCTGATGTAGCAATGGATATAAATAAAGGAAAGCATGTAATTGGTATATTTGTTGATTTATCTAAGGCGTTCGATTCTATAGACCATGGTATTTTGCTAGAAAAATTGTATTCTTATGGCATCAGAGGTGTGGCAAACAATTGGATAAAGTCGTATTTATCTGAACGTAGTCAAACTGTTGGCATCTGTAAAGAGGTAAATGGCAGAAAATAAAGTTTAAATCATCTTTAATAAAAGTAACAAAAGGAGTACCACAAGGATCAATATTGGGTCCTCTTTTGTTTGTTGTATATATTAATGATTTGGTTAACAGTCTAGGCTGTGTGAAGTCAACATTGTATGCTGATGACATAAATGTTCTTGTCAGTGGAGACTCAGTAAATGAAGCAGAAAGGCTCACTACAAAGACGCTAACAAAAATTATTAGTTGGTTAAACAAATAAATTAACTATGAATTTAGGAAAAACTAACATTGTCAAATTTCGATTCCCGGGCCAAAGAAATGAACTTGTACCAATTACTGTAGACACTGTAGAATTATGCCAAACAACATCTATTAAATTTCTAGGAGTATATGTTAATGAAGATTTAACATGGAGTACTCATGTTGAATACATTGATACTAAACTCAGTTCACTCTGCTTTGCATTCCGTAGGTTGCAAGGTAGTTTGTGCAAGGAAGCTGTCATGTCCTTATACTATAGCAAAGTTTTTTCTATAATAAACTATGGTGTTATATTTTGGGGGAATTCGAGAATAAGTGCTAGTACATTCCGAATACAGAAAAAAATTATTAAAATAATGTTTAATATGCCTGAACGATCCTCATGTAAAAATATTTTTTAAAAATATAAATTATTGACATTACCTAGTTTTTATATATATATTGCACAATTATGTATGTAATCGAGCACAAGGATTTATTTACTTTAGCTAATACGATTCACTCATACAATACTAGGCAGAATTGTAATATGTATATTATCCAACAGAATTATGCAAATTTCTGCAAAACTATGTATATGAATTGTATAAAATTATATAACAAATTACCAACAAAGTATAAGGACATTAACGAAAAACGGATATTCAGAAATACTCTGTTAGAATTATTGCTAGAAAAAAGCTATTACTCTGTGGAAACTTATCTTACTGATAATATATAGAGAATGTAAATCATATCTGACAACTGTAATGCTTAATTGAGGACTGTCCTCATTTGTAAGCTATGAACAGGCAAATAAATATGAATTGAAATGTTTGTAGGGTGACTATGATTAAATTCTGATTGGAGTTCCGCTGCAGTAAGTTTCAAATTTCTTTTGCTAAACAATACAATAATATGATCTTTCGTTCGTGACGTAATACGAGACCTTCCAGTTTGATTTTTGCCCATGTTCTTTTGTCTTTGCTGAAAAGGCTTGATGGAGTCTATTTCAGTTTGAAAGGTATTTGACGAATAGACAAGCCCACATTGTGACGCGCAATGATTCCAACGTGTGCCTCTTCACTTAAGATCTTACCTCTGGCCGTGATTTCTAATAATAATGACAACAAACCCTCAGAAGAGGCAAAAAATCCACACAAACATAGTTCAAAACGTCACTGTACTCTATCATATAATATTGTTCACTAATAATGTAAACTTCTGACATTATTTGTGTCTGATAAGGCCTCTATACTAAGGAATTATATTCCAGGGGTAACTATAAAAAAAAATTAACTGCTAACGTTTAACAGTATTTCGATCAGGCAAAGTTATTGCATGATCCTGATCACGCTATTTTTAATTAAAATAATCGCCGACTTTACAATAATTCAATAATCTTTTTTTTTTTTTTACTACATGTAAACATGTTACAAAAACGAAAAACGTCTATTATCCTCCTGAGACACTATAGAGACTTAAACAAACCAAATATTTCGAATTGGTGGCTTTCCGAATCGAATATAAATTGATTAGCTCATAAAAATGTAAGTTGAAGCGCCTGTCCGGAAACTTTTGACCGGCAGTATATATATAGATAGATAATTATATATCGTTTTTGTGAAAGAACCTAGAATTGGAAATACGTGAGATGTCTTGGTTGCCGGCGACCAGGATTTCGGACTGTTGGCGTTGGTGTTATGCCAAACCCTATATTACGAAAGGAATAGTAGAACTGCAGTGTGCAATGAACTGGGCAAACAGTGATAGTATAAAATGGTCAATCTTTCTGATTTCCAAGGAGACACGTTTGCTTGAGTCAGTTTTATGAGCTCTTAAATATACTTTATAACGTTTCAGTATGATTTTTCACTGTTGTCTAAATTCTTTAATTGGGAGCCATGAATTTTGGAATTTTTTCATTGTAATTCCACTCACTCATCATATTAATATGGATAATACACTAAACACTTATTCTAAATCTGTGATGTTCACGTGTACACAGCTTCATACAACCATTAGTCCTAAGCATTAATTCCGACAGCAAGACGTTTAGTGATAATGCAACACTGTGAACTTAATAAAAGTTTAGTGTTGTCAGATCTTGAGACTGAATAGTAATAAAACAAGAATTAAACTAGTTCCGAATATGTTAGTTTTAGTAAGACTATAGTTCATTATGAACAGAATACTGAGTGAAGAAGACTTTTATTGTATTATATAAAACTAGTAATTTTTGAATTTATATATGAAAATGAGAAAATAGTGCACTCATAAAAGTTACGAAGTTATAACTTGCAGGTAATTAAAAGCAGCTCAAAAGTAATGTTTCGTACAGTTTGAAATTTTGGTAACGAGGGATTTTTAAAAATCGTACCCAATCTGAAAATATTAATCGTAAGTCATATATGTACTAAGTTTTCTAGAAATTAAACAAATGGTTATATAATTATGCAGGAAAAATGTATTTTAAAGTCCTTGGCAATACTGACGAACCTGGGTGTTTGGGAGACGGGTGCATCTACAATCTATTTCCTATAGTGTTGAATTATGTTTATGCCAAGTGGTGTACATACATCCAATGGTACAGAAACCATTCAAGGTATATTTAGGTTGCCAACACTGACAAAGTAGGTACTTGTGTTTTCAAAGTAAAATGTAATAAACCTCTTTGAGATAAAGGTCTAATTATGTACCAACGAGGAACATGATTGGTACAGGCGTTTAAGCTTGATGCGCGAACATGCATCATACCATTCATATCTATTTGTAGGTCTATAGATTCACATATGTGGCATGTGTGAGTTGTTTTTCGTAAGATAATTTTATACCCTTGTTTTCCCGTAAATTTTCTGTTTTCCGGAAAAATTTCCGTCTTCCGCTTTTCCGGAAAATTTTCCGTTTTAAATTTTCGGTTTCCAAAAAATATATTTTCCGTTTTTCCGGAAAATGTGGACATCTCTAATTGTAGACAGCATCTTCTGAACAGCATATTCCTTTTAACACTCGACCCTTGCCATAGAAACTAAAAACACGTTTCTGATTGGTTAGAGTTTGCGATTGTCCGAACCAAGTCCGCAACCAGAGGGAACTAGGGGGTCTGGCCCTCCTAAACTTTCCGTGGCCCCTCCAGACCTCAACACACAAAACACAATTTAGGTATGTGTAAGAGAATTTTTAATCACTTGTCCCCTCCTAACATATTCATGACCCCTCCAAACCTCTGTGGCTGGTTGTGTGCCTGGTCCAAACCTGGTGTATGTATTATGTATTATAGTTGTAATACAAGAAAACTGTCACTTTGTTGGAATTGAAGAAAAGTTGAAGTTCAATTTATATCATGGCAATCAAGGTGAAACAAAACGAGCCCTGCGGGCCTTCTTGCCCGTTCCTCCTCCTCCTCCTCCTCCTACTACTACTACTACTAGTACTTATACAGTGGAATCGTATAGAAAACCTGCACACGTAACATAAGTAAATCTCTTTTTGAGTATTATTTTTTTATATAAAAATAGAAAAATCTTTCCCTG